>NC_046262.2:47747277-48100623 GCF_009819885.2 Catharus ustulatus | reverse complement strand
TCCCCCTCCACTGGGGCTGCACCGTGGGCTTTCTTGACCAGTGAGCTATCATCCTAACACTAACAACTAAGGCCCAAAAGTTGTGTGGGTCTGATACTTACAGCATTTACATCAACCTGGATTGTGCATGGTCATGCCAGAAAAATCATGGACTGATCTCCACATCTTTTGTCCCATTACAAATGCAGAAAGACAGATTTGTTTCATTAGTACATGACCTGTATTACCTTAAGATGCATATGTCCATAAATGATTCTTACCATAAAGGGATGTCTGCTAGTGAAGTGCTCTGCTTACAGGAAGGGCATTCAGATATATCACTTCCTGAGGCTCTGTCTGACAAAACTGGAGCAGCAGCAGTCCCACCTGATTAGCTGGTCTAAGATCATTATGGTAGGTGAGATCTGCCTTGGAGAAAGTATCTTTCTTTTTTTTCTCCTTGCCTCTTTGTATTGTGTACTTTTTGGAAGTGTAAAGAGCACTTTGGCATGTGTTTATACTCAACACTATGCATTCTCTTAGTTCTTCAGTTTCAGTTGGTTAATCTGAAAATATGTCTTATTTTATAAAGCCTTGTCAAAAAGAAGAAACTCAAGTATCAAGATAGATAGGACACCATTTTCCAAGATCACTTTGCAAAGAAGCCTCCAGACCTTTAACTACTTTTGATACACTTCCATTCTGAAAAAATAAGAAAAAAACTTGGAGCAAGGTTGGAACAAAGATCCCATAGTAATTCAGTTCTGTATCTATACAACACTTTTCTTTGAACTGTTTCAGTACAGTTCTTTTTTGAAAGAACAAAAGTTCACTTAATTATACTTCATGGTCTCAGCTGAGAAGAAAACTTGCATTTTGAGCGTCTGCTGGACTGTGACTGCAAAATGGAAATTGAGGCTGTTTATTTCTGTAATCCAGATCTAGTCTTAAAAACTGAAAGTGCTCATCTCTGCAGGGCTATGACTGTATTAGCACCAGAGCTGGACATAGTGCCAGATGAGTGTGTTTTGGTGGAGAGTAAGAAACATAGGAATGCCGTTGCTATCTACAAGATCTTTTTCTGAAGGTGCAGTAAATCACACCCACAGTATTACAGGGGTTCTCTAGGCTATTGACAAAAACTGTACTTTGCTTTTCTTGTAACAGGAGCATATCAAATTTTTCTTCCTTTGCTGCTGGCAACTGTAAATATTGTAAATATTCCTAATTTTTTTAGTAGAAAGAAATAGTAGTAAGAAAAGATGATGGTTAGCTCAGTGCAATTTTTGAGGGATCCAAGGAGGCTTTTGGGGTCTGTTTAGGATAAAGAAGATTTCTTTCTTCCCAATATGTGTTGTGAGCAGAGTGCTGATTTGGGGGGACAGGCTGATGGTCACTTCTCCTTGTCTACACCCAAAACTAGTGTGGAGTAAAATTGGGCATGTGCAAGCTAGGATAAAAATAAGGGATATAAACTGAAGTCTCATTCTTGGGGATTATATCAAACCCTACCAGCTCCACTCTAGGATTATATCTAGAAATACTTTCTGCTGTCTGATGGTTCACTTCTTGGTTTTGGCTCTGCTGTTCTCTGACATGGTCATCACTGATCTTTCTGAGAAATTAAATTACCAGGGGAGACAGGCCATCCATCTAAAAATCCAATTCATTTTTTTATTTATAGTGCAAGCTTCTTTGAAGATTATAATGTTGTTTTTAGTCCTTGCAGTTCACAAATGCAATGCAATACATGACATACATGCCCTTTAGCGTTTCTGTCCTGTGATATCCGACAAAAGACAACTCAAACAATACTTGTAATTTAAAAAAAAAAAATTAAAACCACTCAACATTTTAAATCCTCTAGCCTATAGGTGTTTCAATTATTTTATGCGGAAACTGAAGGCTGATATTTTCTTCTTACATTTAAACATAGCTGAAGTAATTTTTGAGATGTATAATAAGACTTTTTCTGAGAAGTAGAAACCTTTCTTTTGGCCATACTCTCAGATCTACAATTTAAAAAAATGTATTTAACTGTGCCCCAAAACTTTTAAATAATTACGTTGGTCATTGTATTAATGATGACATGTTTTTCTCTACTGAATGTGCGTGGGTTAATTTGATTAATGGGAAGGGATTTAAAGAGAAGAGTCAGACAACAAAATACATGAATTCAGAAAATCTATGCTAGATTCTGAGGACAGGTTTCATGTTTCTCTTCTGCCCAAAGTTTGACCAAACTCTTCTGAAATTGGATGTGAGAGATTGTGGGGGGAGGTATTTGGTGAAAGAGACCACTTCTGTTCTTTCTCTTTCTGTGAAATCTCTTGACTATCAAATCAGTACAAGGCTGTATCTTTTCTGAGGTTCAATCTAGACCAGCTTGAAATTCTTTTAAGTCACAGCATTGCTGCAGCCAAAATCTGTGCATTGCTTAGCATGCTTTATTAAATGAAATTAGAATTATTGCCTCTCTTACCTCTTACCCTCTCTTACCTACTGCAGGCATCAGATGTGTTAGTGACTTTGTTCTGTGCGCATGGCAGCCACACATATCGAAAGACTGGTTGATGTCAGAAGCTACAGATTTTGTAAAGTTTGTTTGGTATAGTTGCATAAAAACAGTAGAACTAAGACAGGGATATCCAGTGTGTAACTGCATTTTCCTGTGAAGGAATCAGACAGCAGTCACCTAACAGGTGACTTTTTTCCCTTCTAGAAAATCAGTAACACGGGACTAGTAGGATCACGATAGACTGGTTTTGACCTACAGAAGAAGGAAATAATATTTTGGACCCAACCTGCCAAAATTTTGTCTTTTCTCTTGTCACAGTGGTCCTGAGCCTGACCATCCTGACCTCAGAGATCTAAATCCAGTCAACCCTGTGAGTATCAAGAGCCAGAAGAGAGTATCAGGCATGTTGTGTGAGATATATAAGGCCTGACAAAAGATGATTAATTTTTAGTTGCTAAGCACTTGCTTGGTCTTTGAAATAAATAAAAGCAGCCTGGAAGTTTTGATTTGGGTGGAGAGAATCCCAGTGAGGTTAAAAATGGGCAATGTAGGGAGGAATTACCCCAAGTACCAGCACAGGTCAGGGGCTGACCAGCTGGAGACCAGCTCTGTGGAGAAGGACCAGGGAGTCTTCATGGATGGCAAACTTGTTGAACTTAAAGGTAACATTTTCTCCAAACAAGGGGAGGTGATATTAGAATGTTAAGGAGTTGGTCTGCCCCTATCCAGTGCTTCCATCCTGGAAGGTCACCAAATTCATCAAACTTGATTTCCCTTTTGTAAAGGTATATTGCCTGTTACCAATCACGTCTCTTTCCAGTAGAATTTGTTTCATGATCTTGTCGGGCACTAACATGAGACTGATTGGTCTTTAGTTCCCTGGATCTTTTTTCCTCTTTTAAAGAACACATGTTATATTTCCTTTTTTCCAGTCATCCAGAACTTCATCTGATTGCCATGATTTTTTAAAACTTATGGATGGTGGCTTAGTAACTTCATCTGCCAACTACCTCAGGACCTATGGATGAATTTCATTGGGTCCCATGGACTTGTGAACATTCAGGTTCCTAAGGTGGTCTTGAAACTGATCTTCTCCTATGATGGACCTAAGGATTTTATTGTCCTGATTCCTAAAATTTCTGTTCTGGACTCGGGAGGCATGGCTACAGAACATCATCAGATAATAGATCTTGAACTTCAAGAACAAAAACTTAGCCTTTTTCAGAGAACTTGTAGGTGGGATCTCAGAGGAGGTGTCTCTGAATGGGAAAGAATTCCAGCAAAGCTCATTGGCCTTCAGGGACAGCATTCTCCAAGTGCAAGGACAGTCCGTCCTCATGAAAACATGGAGAAGGAGAGGAGCTACCAGCCTAGTTTAATGGTCAAGTCAGGAATCCTGCAGGAGCACTTAAATGTTCTGGGACCTGCTGCTGCTGCAGCCCAGGGTGCCGAGGGAGGTAGCTGATGTCCTTGTACAGCCAGTTTCCATCAGCTTTCCAAGGCTGTAGATACCAGGGAGAGCCCCAACAACTGGAGAAAGTGAAGTGTCACAGCTGTCTTCAAAAATGGGCAAAAGCCACCTTGATATGAGCGTTGGTTTACCATCAGTCTGGGGTAAAAAGGAGAGAGACATCCTTGAGCCCACATCTGGGCACCTGAGAGAGAAGACAGATGTGGGGAGAAGTCAGCAAGAATTTACCAGGAGTATTTGCTGCTGCTGGAGAAAGATTCTCTGCAGTAAAACTCTTATCCAGAGAATTTACATTTGCTGAAATAAACAATGCATTCGTCTGAAATAAACATAAATTGAGCTACATGATGTTTGTTTCAGCTGTGAAATGCTTACATTTTTAGAGATTGGCTGATGGGAAAGTGGGAGTCAGTGTTAAATTCTTGTAACTCCCAAGACTAGATGGAAGATCACCTGATGTATTTACTCCACAGAAAAATTATTCTATTTTTTCTGCATTTTATTCTTTTGTGTGGTGGCTGTATTATTTGGGATGTTGAAATATGTACATCATGAACAAATTCTTAGGGATCATAATCTGCAGAATTTCTATTTTGCTGTTTTTTATCTGTCAGGTTTTCCTGAATACAATGAATGATCATTTTGTGGAATAGTCAGTATGTACCATCCTAGTAGCAGCACTGGCCACTCTCACTTCTATATAATTTCAGAAAATTAAATGCAAACTGCTTTCTCTTATTTCTCTTATTGCACAAGAATTGAAAATACATTATCCAATAAAACATGTTTGTTTGTTAAGGTAGAGAAAGATCCAAAAGGAAAGACCTGAAATAATATTTTAGATTCCTGAATATATATTCCTTCTTTAGTGAGTCTTCCAGATGACTGACTGGAAATACAAAGCCTGATTTTCAACCAGTGGGAGTCAGCTCAGCTCCATTAAGGATCTATGAGGCAAGATGTTCTCTGTGTGTCAGGCTCAGCATAAATGCAACACTGAGAATCTTGAAATGGAAATTTAGTTTAGCCATGAAATTTATGTATTTTTATGAGCTGATACAAGATAAGAGAGAAGGACTTCTCCATTATTAAAACAGAAATAAAATTTATTCACACTTCCCAAATAGTTAGCTCATAAACTAAAAACTCCCACACTGAAAATGATGTTACTCTGAAGCAGAAGAATAGTATGGAAATATATATGATACATTCAGTAATTCTACAGAGCCTCCCTAATGCAGAAAGCAGCAATTACAGTAATTTCAAGACTATAAGGCACACCCTTTTGACTAAAATCTTCCCCGTAACCTGGAAGTGCGCCTTATAGTCTGGTGCGTCTTATATGGTGTAAAAAGTTGCGACATTTGTCACTCTGGAAGTGCGAGCTGTGGGGGGAGCCGGCAGTGCCATGGCAGCCGGGTGGAGGAGGGCCTGGGGACCCATGGCTGCCAGGTGGAGGCAGGGCCAGGAGCCCGCGGCGCCGCCCCTCCCGGGTCCAGGCAGGCCTGGGGGCCAATGGCTGCTAGGTTGAGGCAGCCCTCGGCCAGCAACCGTGCGGAGGGAGCTGGGGGCGGACCCTCGCTGCAAAAAAAGTGCGCCCTATAGTCCTGTGCACCTTATATGATCTACAAAATTGCGAATTTTGCCGACTCCCGGGGGGTGCACCTTATAGTCCGGTGCGCCTTATGGTCGTGAAATTACTGTACATATTTCAAGCCCTGTCTTTCTGATATAAAACCAACAAATTTCTCAAGTATCTGCCAAAGCACCCAGAGAAGTAATGTTAGAAACAATGAAGAAACAGTGTGATTCCAAGTGTCCCAAGACAGAAAGAAGGGAATTACATAAAGGAAACATTCTCTTCAGTTTTGTTAAAAACAATGGACTAATTTTTTTTCCCGAAATGAAATTTTCTTTATTATGCTATTCACAATACTCGTCACAAACCTTACAAATGCAGTCTTACTCTCCCCTTTCAACTGCAGCTACAGTGATGGATAATTTGAGCTCACAACAGATGCAAGCCTTATTGCAGCCTCCTGTTATGGAGTTTATGGTGGGAAACAAGGGAATTAGTTTGATGTGTTATTGTTTAGGAATGATATTCTCCAGTTTTGTGCTCCCACTAAAATCACAAACTGCTCACTCCCTCCTCCCCCTCTCCAGTGCAGTGTGCTGGAAAGGGGGGCTGGGGGCACAAAAGGCAAAAACCACTGGTTGAGATAAGAACAATTTACTGGAAACAGCAACAAGATAAGAAAATGGTCAGAGACAGCAACAATATTAATGACAGAATGTACAAAAGAGAATGAGTCACGTGTGAAAAACTCACCTCTATCTCCCTGGAAGAGATTCCCTTCCCCCACTCCTGGCAATGAATTGAGGTGGTATAGTATAACTTCTGGGTTCTGACCATGCCCCTTCTTGCCACTGGAAAAATTAACCCTGTCCTGGCTGGAACCAGGACAGATGTGAAATAAGTTAATATATTTTGATTTTCTCCTTTCCTTTCTTGTCCTCCCATTATTGAATTCCCAGATTCTTCATTTAAAGTCTGTCTAACCACAGTCTATTGTAACTGGGGCCTTTGAAATAGAACAGGTGTATGACCTGAAGCTAGATCTTGACATGGTAGGAATAGCTGTAGCCACTACAATTATGAGAGACCTGAAAGAACAACCTGACAGAACAACTATTTGTGGAGGCCACTTCATTATAAGAGACAGGCTGACCCCAGTTTTGTCTCCTCACACTGTCCTCAAGATCTCCTCTTGAGGTAAAATTAAACTTTCAAATTTTCAAGTAGAAATCTCAAAAGCCCTTTAAGAAAATACTTTGGGGGTAGGAGTTTCAGGGCTAGTATAATAAGCCGTTTCACATCCTCCACATTGAAACCACCTCTCTGAAACTTTTTATACCTCAGTTTCTGTTAAGCAGAAAGCTATGAAAAAGCTCTTTTTGGCTGTGCAAGCAAGCACCCGATGGAGATTGGACAGCCACAACAAAAAAGAATTGCTGCTAAGTGAAACATATAATTTCAGAAGCTTAAGTCAGAAAAAAGGGGAAAAAGCAGGCACTGATTAGGCTTGCACATCCAAGCTTATCTATACCTTTGTGAAATAGATATTGTCTTAACAGTCACACTTTCACTGCAAAAGCATATAATATACAACCAGTCTTAAAAAAACCCTCAAGACTATCTTTAATCAGGTGCATCTGAGCATGATTTAAAAGAATGGGTTATCAACAAAGTGGGTGGTTGCATGTGGGAAGTGAATGAAGTTTTTTGGCAGTGAGGAGTTAACGAATTCTGGTGGGTGTTACTATTTTTGTTTAAGGCATACTGAGCTGCTGTTAGTATTAATATAACCTTTAACTAATCAGTTGCTTAGTCTTTAACCATTACAGGGTATTAAAAAAGGTATCTTCTCAGTCCCAAAACTAGTTCAAGTAAGTTGCCTGGAAAATGGACTACAATCTGGCTTTCCTGATTAACTCCTTCACTGTACAAAGTTGTTTCACAATACAAACATTCCCTCTTCCTGGATAAAGAAATGGGTCCTTATGAGTAATAAAATAAAATTTTATTACAAAATCTTGTGTTTCTGCTGCATTTTACACAAGTATAAACTCCGGGTTCATTTTGTGATGTAATATGCAATTGTCCACTTTTTCTTTAGTAGCTTGACCACATCAAAATAGCCTGGCTTTTTCAGTTCAAACTTAACTGCTGAACTCAAGAGCGAAAGATGCAAATGAGGCTTTCTCTGCAGATTACCCTTCCTTATAATTTGATCTCTTTTTTAAAATTAAATTTTGTGACTCTATAGATGAGATAAAATCAGGAGGTCAAACAGTAACCATTTCAAAATAATTTCCTGTTAGTTCAGTCAGTTCCAGTGTGATTCAAGATTCCTAGACATATGTGGGATTTAAGTTTTGCAACAGCAGAACAAACTTTGAGGTCAGGGTTTGAGGAGCATCACCACTCATAGCAGGAAATCAGCAGGGGTAACTGAGAGGTCCATGATATTTTCTTGTCAGACACTCGCTCAGATATTTTGCATTTCTGCACGATTTCCCTGGTGTGACACACCAGACCTGGCATCACTGGAACATGGTTAATTATTATTCAAAGTGTTGTAGGTTTTGCTCACACATGGCTCTGGAGTAGCCCAGACACATCCAGCTTTGTTAGTTTCCAAGTGTCCCCTGGCTATCCGCTGTGCTGTGCAAACACCTCTGGAGCAGACATGCGCTATCTGGGAACCAAGCTTTGCCATATATCTCTTGTACCCAGACCACCATCTAACTGATCATAACCTTGCTTGGGATTGTCTCTGGGTGCTGGCAATCCCCTTCTGCATGGTGAAGACGGCCTTTCCTCTTGGTAGTCATTACTGCAATACCAGATACCAGTTATATTACAGTTTCAATATCTGTCTGGCTTTATCATGGATTCCATCTACCCAGAGCCTCCACTGAAGGATGGCACACATGACCTCTAATCTTGCAGAACTGAGAGGTCTGCAGTTGCTGCAAGTACAGCTATAAATTCATTGACTAGCACTTACACTTTTCAGGAGGCAATATTTTATCTAAATCTCTTGGGGGAAAAAAGTGTTTTCAAAGCAAAAAAACAGAGTGAAGCATTTTCTATAACATTCATTTTTGAGAATAAAATTAGAAATCAGGGTTGATACCATGGGAATTACAGAACTTGTCCTGGGTATGTATGGGAGTTTCTTTTCTTTTCCCTCACCAAGTAGGTGTTTCTGCCTGTGCTTGCCTTGGAAGCTGTGGGATTGGGACACAGTAAAACCTGTGTGTCTGTAGAGTCACAGAGCAGAAGTTCTCTTTCTCAAGTGACACAGAGCAGAAAGAGTGCTTTCGGCTGGTACTTACCTGGTTGTCCAGACATTCATTTCTCTCTCTCTCTTGACAGAGCAATAGGATAAAACAGCTCTTCCCCTAGATAGTGAAGCACTCACTGAGAAACTGTGGTAGGTGCCTCAGCTGTTTTTCTGCAGCTCTGTGTGGAGGACTGAGAAAAAGGAGCCTATTTGATTTGCATAAATTAACTGCCTTTTACAAAGGCTTAGTTGTGGGTTTGGTTTTTTTTTCTCCCTGTTGTATCTAATAGAAAGAAAACCAAATTAGAGTGTTTTAAGACTGAAAGTGTGTGAATGAGTGTGACTTAGCAGGGACCAAGATTCTCAAAGTAGACAATCCATTTTGCCTGATCTGTCTTTCTGTCATGGTGTACTATTTAAAGCATCATGCTTTATCAAAAGAGCCTATGAGTCACGACAGAACTTCTGAATCACAAAAAGTCTTGCTTGTGCCACGGATGAAAAAATAGCTTCACTGTAAATGCTAGCAGGCAGATAATTGAATACCTGAGCATATGAGCATAGGTGTCCGAAGCAGAACTTCTGCATTGCCAGGAAACAGCCTGCTACTTGATAGATGCAAGGGTCATGGGGTGTACCTGTAAATATTGATAATACCTGGTTTAAATACAGATGGCATGTCCAGCATTCTCCAGTTCTTGAAGGGAACATGCCACTGAAGAGGCTGATGGCATATTCTGCTTCTGCATGAAGACTGTTCAGGTTAGGAGAGCTGGAGCCTGGAAAAGAGCAGGTTAAAGAAAAAAAGACAACTTCCTAGAAGTAAAGGGAGACTGGAGATCAGAGGGCTGAGTGAAAATGAGTGCCAGGAGATGCCCAGCATCCTTAGCCAGCAGCACACAAGAGAGGTGACACCAGGAGCCTCCATGACATTCTGCCTGACAATGTTGGGTCAGCAGTGACCTCCCTGCTGCCAACTGGAGTTGACAACTGGGAGCCTAATGCTGGGGGAAGTGAGGGTGTGAGTCCATAGCTCAGTCCCAGATCCTTGATGAGCAGTCATTCAATATGCCTCATCTGGGAAACCTTGACAAATTGCTTCATATTTCTCATTTAATTATTTTTAAATAATTTCAGAGAAAAGATTTACTAATATGTACCAGATGATGCACAGAGATGCTTTGGAGTAGAGATACTGCTGCTCTTTCCCACAAGCATTGAAAGAAATGATGAAAGAAAAAAAAAGCACAGAAAGTATTTACCTCAATGATTTTGAGTGGTTTTTTTATTCTTAAATAAGATCTTTCTGCTACAGTGGAGTGATAAAATTCTAAAAAACAATATTAAAAAATTTTAAAAACTTCACACTGAATGTTTCTCCAATCTGTTTTATCAGAAATAACACAAAATGGGGTACCATACACAGTCTGCAACAGACCTTCAGCCACACTTTTCATGCGGAAGTATGTTATAGTATCTCCACAAGAGTTGTGAAGATTCTGTGCTCTAGATTTTTCTTACCAACCATTTGAAAAAAAATAATACAAATTGTCATCAGTACACTCTGCAGAAGACACAGATAGGAAGAGTAGCAAATAAGAGAATCCATTTCTGTGATCTGGACTTGAATGATCTTGACTGCTCTGTCTCAAGCAAATTGTGAATACACAGTCAGAATCAAATATGTGGTGTATGCTCATGAGTGACTAATGTATATTGCATTTATTTTGCAGCTGAAACACAGGATTGGCTGTGATCTATGGCAATATAACTTGTCAGACCAACAGTACAAGCAAAATGGCAAACATGTAGGTTTTAGCTGTATAAATAGGGACATTACATAACCTCTGCATTTGGCTTTACTGTGATTGTTTCTAGCATATGGCATTCAGTTCTCAACGTCCATGACAGACACTGAAATCAGACAGAATCAGAAAAAAGATGTAAGGAACGTTTAAGTTGGGAAAACAGACTGTATCTTGAAGGACAAAAAATGCACTCCATTTAGCTTGTCAAACAGAGAGTGAAGGGATCTTCCTGATACCAGTAAAAGTATAACTTTCATAAAGAGTTTTCCTCCCCAATATAAAATTATTTTTTTGTTTGGGGATCCGATGTGAAGAAATTCAAATTATAAGTAAAGTGTCTTTTTTTTTTTTCCCCCTTGGGCAGGAAAGGTAGTTGTCAGTGAAAATAGTTTGGCACATCTTATTGAAGACCATAATGATTTCTCTAGTATTGGCAAATTAGTAATCAAGGTCTTCTTAGAGATATTTGAATAAACATACACAACCTCAGGTGTTGCCAGTGGTGTGTATTATATAGATCATCAGACTTTAGGATCATAGTTGTCCCTTGCTTATACAAAATCTAACTGCATATATGAATGAAGGGAACAGCCATAGAATTCATCACAGTTTAACAGCCTTGTGTTTAGTGCCTCAGCTTAAAAACTTGAATGGAAAAGGACATCTCTGGTCACTAATGAGAAAAACTGAAAAGCACATTTAACAAAATTGGAAAATTTACAGGAAATTTTAAGGAAGTCTGAGTAAAACTTAAACTTTTGGTGTAAACCATAACAATCCTCGAATAGTGCAAGGCAATAAAACATGTTCAAGAACAAATTTGAATGTGATAGTATTAATGCATTCACTTGTGTTGAGGCCCGCTGCATGAGGGCCAAGTGCTGGGTCCTGCTCTTGGGTCTGAACAGTCCCCTGCAGTGCTATAGGCTGGGGCAGAGTGGATGGAAAACTGATTGCAGGAAATGACCCAGGGATGCTGTTTGACAGCAAACATAAGCCAGTGTGTGCCCAGTGGCCAGAAAAGCAGTGGTATCCTGGTCTGGATCAGCAGTAGTGCAGCCAGCAGGACCAGGGCAGGACCATCCCCCTGTATCCTGCACTACTGAGGCCACACCTTAAGTCCAGTGTCCAGTTCTGGGCTCCTCACTGTAAGAAAGACTTTGAGGTGCTGGAGTGTGTCCAGAGAAGGGCAGTGAAGCCTGGAAAAGTTCTGGAGCAGAAGTTTGATGAGGGGTGGCTGAGGGAGCTGGGGATGTGTAGTCTGGAGAAAAGGGGGTGGGGTTGGTCTCTTCTCTCAGGCCTCAAGCAACAGGATAAGAGGACAGAGCCTCAAACTGCATCATCAGATGTTCAAGCTGAACATCAGGAAAAATTTCTTCATGGAACTGATTGTTAAACATTTGAACAGACTGGCCAGGGAGATGATGGAGTCACCATCCCTGGAGGTGTTCATGAAATGACTGGATGCGGTAGTACTCAGTGCCATGGTCTAGCTGATAAGGTGGTGTTCAGTAGAGCTATTTTCCAGTCTAAAAGATTCTGTGTGTGGTATGCAGGAGAAAGACTACAGCATAAGGGGGAGTCACATAAAAACAGAACAGAAAAAGTGCTGTTAGTTACAATCTAGTCAATAAATAGAGGTGAGAAAGTAAAGAACACCAAGCGTGATGAAACAATGTTCTTAGACATCTCTTGGCTAAAAAGGACAAGTGATCTGATGCTTCTTAACAATTATACATGGTCTCTGCAATATTTCTTTGTGTCTCAGTGTTCTGCTTTGTGGTAGTATGTCATCTATATATGTGTTCATAATATTCCAGTCAGTAAAGTTTGTCCAGAGCTTTTGCAGATGAATTTCCAGCAGAACAATTTTGCCTCAGCATTGCTTTTGGGAGTAGCACTATGATGATTTTGTGAATTCTGTCAGGATTCTGTTCTGGAGGTGTCAACAAGAGCAAAGGTATGTGACTCAGTATGTGTCTGTCATGTCAACTTGAGATTCAAGAAGACGAGCACACTACAAAATTGTGAACTGTAATTATCTTTGGAAAACAAACAAATAAACAACTAAGCAAACAAACAAACAAAAACTCACACAGGTATCTTCAGAAGAAGGAAGATACTTAGAACTACAGAATGATTTAGGGTTTCTTGACATTTAAACTAATCTAGACCAAGCCCTCTGCTACAGGCAGGGACACCTTCCACTAGTCCACGTTACTCAAAACACCATCCAACCTGGTCCTGAACACTTGCAGAGATGGAGTATTCACAGCTTCTCTGAGAATTAGTTCCAGTGTTTCACCACCACTACAGTACAAAATTTCTTTCTTATGGCCAGTCTCAATTGACAGTCCTTCAGTTTTAAATTGCTACCACTTGAGCTATCACTGAAGGCCCAGGTAAAAGCCTTTCTTATAAGAAATAATTATATAAGATCTATGTAAGAAAATATACTTTGCAAAACCACAATAAAATCTCGACTGGAGTCTTTTATTCTCCAGGCAAAACAATCTCAACTCTCTGCCTTCACAGGAGAGGTTCTTTAGGCCACTCATCATCTTCATTGCCTTCCTTTAACAAGTCTTTGTCTTTTCCTGCTGGGAACCCAAAAGCTGGATGCAGTACTGCATGTGGAGTCTCACAAGAGCAGAGCAAAGGGACAGAATCCTCTCCCTCATCCTGCTGGACACACTGCTTTTTGTGCAGCCAGCATACAATAGGCTCTCAGGGCTGAAAGGGCATGCAGCAGATTTCATATCTAACTTTTCACCCACCCATATGCCCAAGTCATGCAGGGCTGCTCTCACTTCACAGCCTCTGCTGATGCTGGTTACTGCTCAAATCAACTGGATATTGTTGAACTTCATGAGGTTCACATTGTGTCAGTCCTCAAACCTGTCAAGTTCCCTTTGGATGGCATCCTGTCCCTACAGAACATCAGCTGCACCACTCTCTTTAGTGTCACCTGCAAGCTTGTTGAGAATGCACTCAATCCACTGTTCCTGTCATTAATAAAGACACAATCTTACCAGTGCCAGTACAGATCCCTGAGGGGCACCATTTGTTAGGGATCTCCTTTGGATACTGAGGCATTAATAGCAAATCCTTGGATACAGCCGTCCAGTCAGTTTCTTATCCATCTAGTAGTGCAGCAATGAAATACATCTCTCTAATTTATCAGCAAGGATGTGAGACAGTGTGAGACAGTGCCCTCAATGGCTCAAGGCTCCCACCTTACCTAGTGCCATGGTTCAAAGTGTTGGTCTGCTGAAGGGTAGGAAGGCCCTTCAGAGGGATCTGGACAGGCTGAGACCAATGGCATGAGGTTCAACAAGGCCAAGTGCGGGATGTCACACTTTGGCCACAACAATCCTGTGCAGTCCTACAGGCTGGAAACAGGGTGGCTGGAAAATGGCCCCGAGAAAAGCCCCTGGGGGTAATGGTTGACAGCCACCTGGGCATGAGCCAGAGCATGCCCAGGTGGCCAAGTGGGCCAATGGCATCCTGGTGTTATAGTGCGGTGGTGAATGAGTGAAGAGATTTCCTCCTGTACTTGATACTGATGAGGCTGCGCCTCAAATCCTGTGTTCAGCCCTGAGCCACTCAACTCAGGAAGGACTTTGTGGTGCCAGAACAGGCCCAGAGAAGGGCAACAAAGGTTATGGAGCACAAGTCCTATGAGGAGCAGCTGAGGCAGCTGGGGGTGTTTAGCCTGGGTGAAAGGAGGCTGAGGGGAGATCTTATCACTCTCCACAACAACCTGGAAGGAGAATGTAGCAGGATGGGGGTCAGCCTCTTCTCCCAGGCAACCAGAAACAGGACCAGAAGACACAGTCTTAAGCTGAGCCAGGGGAGCTTTAGATAGGGCATTAGGAAGAATAACTTCACAGAAAGGATGATTGGGCATTGGGATGAAATGCCCAGGGAGGTGGTGGAATCACCATTCCTGGAGGTGTTCAAGGAAGGAGCAGGCATGGCACTTGGTGCCTTGGTCTGTTTGACATGGTAGTGTTTGGTCACAAGTCGGACTTTGATCTCAGAGATTTTTGCCTACATTACTGATTCTGGGTTCTGTGATAGAAGCTTGATACTATATGTTGTGGCTGTAGAATTGCATACCCAAGTTGTGTTTACCAGCAAATGGTTTTGATCCTAGCTGTGGGCCATCAAATGCACCATGTGTCCACACCTGTGTCCATACCCAATACCACAGACCTTACATGTCCATGTGTCTACACCTAATACACGATTACTACAAGAATAAGTTTACAGATTACATGCGAAACTAGATTTCCTAATCTTTGCTGAGAGAAAACTGCACAAGTAAGAAAAGAAAGCTACTGGTGGACCTTGCATACAGATTTCAGAAGGAGAATTTTTTTGTGGTTTCCTGTGTGCAGCCATTATTAATTCCCTTCAACCAGGAGGAAAACCATGGCAAGCACAAAACTGGTGCTCACAAGCACACACTGCGTTACTTGAACTGTAGATACAAGACAAATCTACAACCAGAAATACAAACACAACTTGGAAAAGGAATTTCAATGTACAGCTCAGATTGCTCAAATTGCCAACATAAACACATTTATTGGGTGTCTAGATGACACATAGTTGTACTGCTTTCAGCTTATATGATTGTGTGCTGAAGTCAGTAAGGTGTTAAAAACAGTGTTTTTATGAGAGATATTTACACTATCAAAAGTCCTCTGAAAAACTAAGCAAAATGTAGACATAACCAAGGACTGAGGGAATGAATGCAGAGAAAATTTAAGTATATCAACATCTGTCATTTTCCAGCTGTAGGCAATCACATTTTTTCATGTCCATGTCGTCTGTACAAAGGGTACTGACCAATAGCCATAATGCTTCTAACTAGGTAAACAGCATCCCATGAAGCCCTGTCAGGAAAGGGGAAGATTGGGAAGAGCTAGTGAAAGAATGAACATTATGATCAGCATTTAAGTGATGAAAACTCCACTTTTTCCCACTTGTCACATATATTTGCCTTTTGGGAAAGTAAGGAGTGAGTAAGCCTCAAATTAGAGACTACCACTTTCAGATGTTTTCAAAATCCTGTTTTGGATACAAAGTAGGAAGTTTCTGTCAAGAAGTCACAGAAATAAATTCCTTTCTAATTCCAGAACTGGTAATCCATAAAACTATGTATCTGGAATAATGAAGTTAGCTAATCCAGTGCAAATACATCACTATTGCAATTAGGATTCAATAAGTGTTCAGGGTTTTTTTTAATTCTCACAGTTCATATATTTGTGTTTTACTATCTTCTGGAACGAAGTGATAAACTAATAATACTGTGGTATTATTTTTATATTTCTAATAGACTTCCTTCAACCTGATCACAAAATTTTTCATGATGATTTTGCTACTTTACTGAACACTGTCACACTTGAAGAGATCCTTCAAACAGCTTAGAAATGCAACTGCTGGTCAATAAATTGTAATTATTAAGTGATTTTACAGGAATAGGTTTGGATGCACAGACTATTAATTACCTCTGTGAATTAGATTATTCATCATGGTTCAGAGTTTGCAAATTGCCCTAAAGGAAAATTAATTCCAGCATTGGTGGAATTTGCTCTTTAGTAAAGCAGGAAAAGTATTCAGATGTGGACACCAATACAGCAAAAATAAATTGTAACATCTTGCTGTAATTCCTTATGGCTATTTACTTGTGACTGTATGTCCAAAGTGTTTTATCTTCTGTTAGCAATGCAAAGTTAGATAAATCATCACTGATAGTGTATTGGAGATTATTAATTGGCTTTGTTGGTTTTAAGCATGCAAACGAGACTAACAACACAGTGTTCTTTGAACAGGCACCTACAGTGGTTTGTGATACTGCCATGACCACAGATGAGCTGACCCTATTCTATAAAGTATGTTCGCTCCACCATACAATGTAATTCCACTGATAAAGTTTATCAGTTCTCAGACAATAATAGCAAGTTAGGTCCATATTTTTTTCCCATAAACCTCTGTTAACATCAGACATCCAAATTCTACTGCATTCTCTTTTAACATGATCAGAGGTAAAGTCCACCAAGGACATTAATTCACCCTCTGTGTCTGGGGGAAAATAACAAAATCTTTTGATGTATTTCACTCATTAATGCTTCTACTTAGTGAGAGATGAGTTTTGCTGATATTTTTGTAGCATTTCTTGACCCTTCTTAAGAAGTTTTCTGGCTTAGTTAATACAATTGCTGTTATGAACAAGCCTTGGCAATAAAACAGAAAAACTTCAGGAGGGTAGGAACTAGCATCAGCCAATCTGTGCTTCTGTTAATTATGTGTCTGTGAGCAAGCAGAATGTGCCATTTCTAAGTTCTAGTTATGGGATATTTCATGACAGTACTGGCCTCTTTAGGAGATAGGAAGTATCAGAAGGTAACTCCAGCACCCCAGCAGTGTCTGAACCTTGCCTTTCCAAGCTTTATAAATTTGGGTATCAAAGGCTGAAAGCTCTAGTTGTGACCTAGAGTGAATACTTATTTTATTGTAGTAAATGACAGAGAGATTGTGTTTATTGTTTATGGTCATTTCTTCATTTTCTTTTTGAGTGTGGCAATTTTCACTTTTAGATGGAGTTGGAAAAGTTAAGTAATATAACATATTCTGATTATATAAATTTTTGTGGGGAAATGAGGTGTATGAAGTAGCCTGTGCTGGATTGATGTCTAGCTCCCAACTTAATTTCTCACTTGAGAGTAGGTATTTATAATGCTTCACACCATTTTTGTTTGGTTTTTTTTTTTTGTTTTGCCTTTTTTTTTTTTTTTTTAATCATCCCAAGGATTGAGTAGCTGCATAATCAGCCCTTTTCTATACAGGAAAAAAATCAATTATTGATCCACTGTATTTTTTTTCCTCTCCGCTTACCTAGTTGCTATGTTACAAATTATGGACAAGGTCCATTTTGATTATAAATGCTATAATAATATTCATTGCCAGATCAGAGTAATAATTCTCATATTCTGGCAATAAGAAAAAAGAAAAGAAAAGAAAAGAAAAGAAAAGAAAAGAAAAGAAAAGAAAAGAAAAGAAAAGAAAAGAAAAGAAAAGAAAAGAAAAGAAAAGAAAAGAAAAGAAAAGAAAAGAAAAGAAAAGAAAAGAAAAGAGAAAGCTACTCCTTAAGTTAGTTACTATGTAACAGTCACGACAAAGCATTAAATTTCTATTCCATACAGTAAAGTGCCTAGCCCAGTTTATCCCAGAAAAACTAAACATATTTCAGCCTTACAGTCTTACAACATTTTGGAAAAGTGACTCAGTTTTTCAGAGTTGGCCAAGGTCTCACCTTGACTCATGCAAGTATCTAGGGCATGCATATGTAACTGGATGCAAACTAAAAACCAAAAAATTTCTGGGAGGAGGGAAGGGTGTCAACTATTCTTCCACCAGCAGTTTTTCACTTTTCCCACATGACAGCTGACAAAAGGAGAAGAGACCTCTTTTTGACAGTTCTTTTTGCAAGGAAATTTTACAACTTCAGATTGTTTGAAGCCATAAAATAAAATTAAATTAAATAGAAAAGTCATATGCAGCGTTCGTTACTGAAATTTCTCCCTAAAAATGCTAATGAAAGAAACAGTCCATAGTTTTGATTTTCTTGTCCTGCAAAAATGTCTGGATTACACTTCACTCAAATCTCTGCACTTCTTTTTTTTTAAGGAAGCTGGAAGCAATCTCTAAGTTTTTTAATGGAAAACCAGGGTTGAAGCAGTCAGAGGTTCTCAGGAGCAGCCCTCTTCCCCACCAAACACAATCAATAGGTTCCTCAGTAACACTGAGCTCTGCTGGATATTATTTTGAACAGCTGAGTAAACGAGTTTGGTAGCAGCATCTCCCTTGGTTGACCTCTCCAGCAGGCTACCCTAGGACAGCTGTGTGCCTCACTTCATGCAGATCAGGGTTATGCAGCTTTTGGCACCAGATCTCGAGCTCTTGTGCTGCCTGCTGCCGCCAGGGCAAAGGCAAGTCATGTGCAGCAGCAGCTGCTGCTGGGAAAAGCTGTTTTCACTTCTCTCTTCACAGGAGGAGCAAGTGAATTTACTGCTGCAGGGCTTGGTCCCTTCGCTCTATTTCTCATCTCCACTCACCTTATTATTCAGTAGCAAAACCAGCCTTTGTCCCACTCTCTATCCTCCTGCTGCAAAAGACAATGTTCCTTGTCTGTGGTAATAGCTTGGAAAACTGCTCATTTCAGCTGTAGGCTTGGTCACCACGACAGAATCACCCTGAAAAACAACTTTGGAAGTGGGTTTTTTGCAAGTACTAATCGAGAAGACTTCAGGTGCTATTTTAATAAAAATTTATTACTCTGCTTTTCAAAGAAACAGAAGATGATATTGTGTTGTAAACAGTCTGAACTGCACCAAAGATTTTTATGCCAGTTTTTTCTCCAAACTAGACAATCTACAAGACCTGTGATTTGTTTTGTGTGCTAATTTATCATGTCAAAGATTCTAGAAATAAAAAACCTGCAGTGTTAAATATGCAATTTTATGTTATTGTGAGTTTTCTTAAACTGCAAGACCTCTCACGAGAATTGCCAATATAAGTAAGTAAAAGTCACTTTCATAGGTCTATTTCTTAATTTTTTTTTTTTTGGACACTCTTTATTGTCTGACTAATCTGATCTCAAAATCCACATAAGAACATTCCACTGATATCAGAAAACCCAATATTTTTTTTAGTTCATTCTCAGTAACATAACACATTGGAAAGAAGGCAAGATAGAGGCTGACTACTTGCCCATAGTCGACTAACATAAAATTTATTCTACACTTTCCTGCTGTGTTTCTCTTTCCTCCCACCATTAGTCTGGAGAATCTGTAGGAAACAGGATCTGCCCTGCATTTGTTTAGTGTCAGCACTAAATAGGGAGTGCAAAGGTCTTTTAATGATAAACCGTGTAATGATAAACTTTGCAATGAAGCCTTGAGAGTGCTGGTGTCAGTGCCCTTGGTGCCCAGTTAATTTGTCACTGGACAAGTTGATGAATAAAGGTGACTTCAAACATGAATCCGGAGGACATTCAGGGTGTTATCCTTGATGGACACAATTCTGCCTTTGTGAAGCCTTGTTCCAACACTCTCAATAGTGATCCTCTCAGGATCTGTTCTTTATGTACCTTGACTTAGGTTGCTGTAGCAGAATGTCGCTTTGGGGACACCTTTCTCTGTGTTAACAAAGTTAATTTTTCCCTGAGGTTGCTTTTTCTGAAGACTATCTCTATTGAATGAGGCTGCCTGCTTCTGGAAGTTCTGGTACCTCAATTGGCATCTTTTCTCTGCTCCTGCACTCTTCTAATGTCCAGTACAGAGGCCAAGGACTGACGAGGCACTCTGATATTTGGAGGTCATAAAGGTCTTTTCCAATCTACAAATATAAATTAAACTTTTGCAAAGGGGTACAACCCACAGCTTGATTGCAAAAGTCAGCTGCCAGACACCCCCAAAACACTACCAGACACCTTGTGGGATCTCTCAGCGCTTCCCAGAGACAAACCTGGACCCCAAAACGCACCGGGCATCTCTCCTGTGGCACACATCCCTGGGATGGGGGATCAGGGCGGGGAGGGTCGGGGGGCATCCCGAGCACCGCCCGGGGAAGACGAAGGGTGAGGCGCGGCCTCCCGCCCTCCTCGCGCCGAAACCACTCCCCGTGAAGAAAGTCACCAGGGGGTGGGGAAATGGTGACGGCTCCAGGAAGCCACCGGCGGCATCGGGAGATACGAAGGGGAGGCAGCCCGCGGGGTGGCAGCTCCCGGCCCGCCGCAGCCATGGGCTCCCCGCAGAGCCCGCCGCTCGCCCACGTCTTCAAGGGCACCTTCGTGCACTCCAGCGCCTCGGCCCCGCTGGAGATCCTGCCCGGACATCTCCTGGGGGTGGATGATAACGGGACAGTGAGTGCGGGGCTCGGGCGGGGCGCGGCGCGGGCGGCGGGAGATGCCCGCAATCGCTCCCGGTGCTCCCGGTGCTCCCGGTATCCCCGCTCTGCCGCAGCCGGCGGCGGTGGCACTGACCCCTGCGGGCCCGGGGGTGGCGAGGGGCAGGGCCAGCTCCGCCAAAGGAAGGTGGAAAGTGTTCGCACTCCTGTCTGTCGGGGCAGGCGCCGAGGAAAAGGGAGTTCTCACTTTGCGGGAGCTGGAGGTAGCCGGGACGGAGCGACTCCTCGGCATGAGTCTGCAGCTGGCGTAAATCTGGTTTTGAGGTGTGCCGAGTGTCGCCAGAACAGCAGCGTGCCTAGACCTGGCATTCCTTCAGATTCCCTGTTTTCTTTCAGTTTCACATGCTGATTTTTTGATTCTTAAGGTATCTAGACGGTGACGGTGAATAATAGCTGTGTACCCAGTGCACAGCCGTCTAAAGGAGGCTTTTTTGTCTTCTTGTCACAAACCGCCCCCCCCCCCCCCCCCCCCCCCAAAATCCCAAGCAATCAAACGAAAAAAAACCCTGGTATATACCCATAAGGAGTTAGAAAGATGGTGAGGTTGGGTACTTCAGTAATACGAGCCAAGCTTAAAACAAGCATTGCACTTACTAATAATGCGGGCAAGACTCCGGCGGGGAAGTAGTGTCATTCCCTTAACAGGAGCAGAACTGAAACTCGGTTTCGTAGTGCCGATTGTGTAAGTAGACTGGTGATTTCTTGTGGACTCAATAACATATATGGACACCCCACGTAAAATTTTAAAAAGTAATTTTCTTTTTTGTGGCTAAATAAGTGGCTCCAGTGTGTCAGGCTTCAGTAACGTTTGAAATCTGTGCAAAGCACATTTTGAGCCCTAACAGCGTTTATTTTCTCTATTCACACAGGTCCATGAGGGCCTGTTTCAAGACAGCCGTTTTATAGGTGTTGAGGAGTCTGGTGCAAGATGTATTGAAGTCTGTGAGAAGCTGTATTTTGATGAATAGGAGGGGAGTAAAATCTTGCATAGTTATGTATTGGCTGGTGTTTGCTAAAACAATAGATTTGAATGAAAAAAGATTTGACTGGTGCAACTCAGGTGCAGAAGACAGAAATTCTTACGCCATCCCACTCTTTTTCTGGAAGTGTCTCTACACAGTATCCATAGGAAATCAAGATTTTTTTTTTTAGTGATTTTCCTGAAAAAGAGGCACCTTAGTAAGCTATGCCTAGGGATCTGTACTCTCGCTTACTCTCTCTCCTTCTCCTAGGGAACAAAGATTCACAGTATACTGTTTTCCTTGCATAAATTGGCAGAAGTTTCTATTTTTTTTAATACCCATTAAAACACTATCTTCCAAAAATAAAATTCCCACCAGAATAAAGTGGCAAGCACTTTTCTTTTATTCTCTTTTTATTACAAATTCTTGACATTTTAGCATTCCAGTGAGTATCCCATATGCTCTCTTCTCTCCCTGTTACTCATAACATAGCCTCATCCAGAACAACCACTGGAATCACAAAAGACTTGGCTTTTCAAGAAAGACATAGTGATTAGAAAATTACTTACCTTTATTATTCAAATTTACACCAAAACGACCTCTGTTTTCCTCCCAAAGATGTAAATTTAACTAAACAGGTATCCTTCTTTTGCCTCATGATGCTGGCTCCATCATGGAAAAATTTTGCATCATGTCTGTGTATAAGAGCTTGCATGTACATGCATGTCCTGTTTTGCAGTCTGAGTCCATGTATGTCCTCCGAGGAATTTAAAATGTCATGTCTCTCTGCTTTGCCCCTGATGAAAAGGAAGTTTTGTGAAGAAAAGCATTGCTTTCAGATATAAAACCCCAAATCATCACCAAGTTAGCAAAGTAATGACCATGTTTAACTGTGGTTTGCAGAGCAGTGTAGTGTCTCTCTTGAGGAACAGCAAGGAGAAAGGCCAGCATTCCTCTGGGTAAAGAACCAGAGGTGCAAATTGTCATTGCAATGTTGGTGTAGTTATCCTAGGTGAGTAGAATATTAAGTAAATAGAAAAAAGTATTGAGCTAAAAGCCCTTGTGGAAATCATGAAAAGAGCAAGAGTTGTGGAGTAAGGCTTTAAAGCATAAGGTTTGATTTAAGCTGTTTGGGACAGTGAGTGGACATGAGTCAACTGTACAAGGAGGAAGGTACCAAGGTACCAACATCCATCTGGAGCTCATGGCTTAGCCTTTCTCAGCAGGCTGGGCAGTTCTAGCAGGCTGTGGGTCTAGCAAATGTTCTTGTCTCTCATTTAGCCTCACATTCCAGTTTTGGAAGCTAGGCATCATATCTCTAATTGAAAAAGTAATTTAATAACTGTGGGAACAGGGAGGGAGGAGAGCATGTGGGAGGGGAAAGAGGGATAGAGCCCTTCTCATGTTCGCCTATAAATGTCATAGCCAGAAATTAAGCAAGACAGGCACTGTTGCATCCAAACAAACCATGTTGCTTCAGCCAGTATCATTCACTTTCCATTCTCTCGTTAGCAAAATATTTGTGCTGTGGTGCTTGAGGTCACTCAGGGTTTGCCACATCAGGGTTGATGCACGGTTCAGTTGACCAGCTGTGCTTTGGGCATCACCTGGTATACAAGAGGCCTGAGTTAGTCACAAGTGTAGGGAGATCCTTACTTCTGGTCTTTGGATACTTTAGCCCACTACATGAGTAACACGTGAGAATTTGTTCGGGCAATGGTGTTAGGAGTCACTGATTCTGTGTTTTGCGATACATATACCTTTCACGAGGTGCCAGTTATTCTCCTTGACTTTCTTTTTTAAAGCTGAAGTTCTTAGTCTTGTGCACTACTCTTGACTCTGTAGTGACTCTGCTGTAGAATTTCATCTTGCTTCTACAGTGTTGAGGTGCAGAACTAATTTAAAGAACTGTGCATCCAGTTGGTTGCCTTGAATGCACAAGCAAATACTGGAGCAAATATCTAAGCATAGGATCCCAAAGAGCTTAAAGCATTCAGCATTAGAAAGGCATCCTAAAGCAGCAAGGACCAGCTCTTGTCTGACTAAGGAATTTCTTTGGGAGGTTTGAAAAAAAAAATGTAAATGTCTTGCTGATTTACCCATAGTCTAATTCAACCATAATAGACCAGGTGTCAGGTTTAGAATTGATTTCATGTATCCAGCTTCCTTGAAACATATTTTCTTCATTTTTCCATGATTTAAGTATTTTATTTTTCTGCATCCTAAGTGTACATAACAGCCATTGCTTTTCCATGGCAACGCCTGTTTCCAGAATTTGTCATCTGGTGTTTCATGTTTTTTTCTCTCTCTTTTTTTCCCTCCCTCTTCACCCATCTCTCCCCCACTAGCAGCTCTAACATTGCTCATTCTGTATCCATTTTGACTTCAGTATCGGAATGATATTTTCTGTATTGCACATCAGATATTTCAGTAGTTCTGTATTCCAAGCCTTCTGCAATTACATAGTTAATCAAGATAAATATATTCCTCTTTGCATGGAGGACAGTACTGCTTCTTGTGAACTATTAATGGAATACAATAGATAATCTTACAATTTTTGCTAGTGTGGCACTTACTTATATGATGTTATTTAAATATATATATTTTTTTTACTGAAAATGTAAAACATCTGCTCTTTAGACAATGTACATCATACCAGCCATGATTAATTTAAAAGACTAGGCAGCCAGTAACTTCTAGCAGCCTTTACAGTTTAGCAGCTTTCCTTACTTTTGTCTTAGGGAAAAACAGAAAATGGTAAATCTCTACAAAAGAGACATACACATAAAAAAATGGCAAGCAAATAAATGTTAAACAATGCTTTTTTAGTCCTCTTGCTCTTCCTCTTCAGTTTCTTCCTATTGCCATTTTACAAGTATTAAGTCATGCCATTTTTTTTTCCTTAACTGTTGCTGTAGAAACTGCTGTCATGAGGGTGATATGGGTGATACAGGCCCTCAGTGTGGATGTCATCCCAGGAGCAGAAGGATACTGGTAGAAGGAAGAGTATTCCCTTGAACTCAGGGGAATGAGCTCTTACACCAAGGGAGTTAGAAGACCATGGCAGAAGCTGTGGTTAGAGGCAAGAATTTCTGTAAGCTCAGAGAGGCAGTCTTTGACCAGGGGAAACTCCCAAGTCTTCTGAACTGTCAAGTGAGGAAAATTGGATCCCACCTGGAGCCTGTAGTGGGCATTGCCATTCCTAGGCTCCACAATGTCTGTTTCCCAGGGAGCTGTCATGCCTATTAGTGACAGACCAGAGAATCAAAGAGTTGAGAATTCAGCTGCTAAGAGTTATGTTGTAGACTAAAATACCATGGAATTTAAAAATAAATAGGAAAAGTGTTAAAATTCTGACTAGGCAACAGCGACTCATCATCAGTAGAGTCTGTGTTCTCTAGGAGTCAAATTGGGTTGAGTTTGGCTCCAGATTGCAGGGTTTTCTTCTGAAATAAACAAAGATCTTAGCCCATTCTGTAAAATGAAAATATTATCCACCTTTTCCCTCTCAATTTCTTTTCCCATCCTAGGCAATGAAAAAAATTTAAAAAGCCCAACACAAGCAGAAAATTAGAAAATAGCTTGATGCCAGTCAGTCATGGGCAAAGCAGGTAATTTGACCCCTCTGGTTGTGAATACTGTACCTGCATGTCTGCATGCCTGTAAGGCTGTTTTATGCACCTCCTCAGCAAGTGACTGTACTGCTAGCATGATGCTACATTCCAGGACACTAAGGTCTGTGCTGTTCTGCCTGTGTATTACCTGAGAAGGAATTAATTGTTCTATTACAAGTTACCAGGTGGGTGCAGTTATTTACAGCATTATGAGAAGATGTTTCAAAATCATGCTTGATAGTCAGGAAGAACAAGTGTTTAAATGCATACCTAACACCTCTGTAGTAAGTATGTAGAATTGGTTTTAAGATATAACTTACTTTGCCTTTACACAAAGCTGATGTGGGATGCATGTTTAAAGTACTTGACTATGTTTTCTTTTTTTTTAGATTGTGTTTGTGGAACAAGCTGATCAGCTAGAGCAACTGGCTAAGACGTGGGGATTCAAAACATCTGACATAAGACAACTGAGTAAACAGTATGTGTTTTATTAACTTCAGCAAATACAGTTTGTTATGTTGTTGCACAGAGGTCAGAGGTAAAGTGAGTCTTTGGAATGCATTTAAATAGGGAGCACGTTAAATCCATATGATGCCCATACATTTAATGGGCACAATTCCATTTCGGTGCAGTAAGAGCTCTTTATCCAAAGGTGCCTCTATTCTGGATGCAACTCGGGGGATGGACAGTCCATCTTCTTTTTGCATTCCTTGGTTTGGGATTACTGACATTGGGATTGCTGATATGTCAGCAGGCATGGCTGAATTGTGCTGATGTATACCACACAGAACAAAATGCCATCTTTAATTTTTAAGCATAATCCCTTCTGTGCTCACAGATGTAAGTGCCATTCTTTCTTGATATTCTATTTTATATCCCTTTTGCTGGCAATGGACTGTGCCTAACATAAAAGTCTAGACATAGTAAATGTAGGTGACACTGACACTGCAGATATGCAATTCATTTGCTTTGACTTTGGCCCATTCCGTTATAAAAATTAATACAATTAGAAGATTTAAACCTAAACACAGAACTTCAGGTTTCTCAGTATACTGCAGATTTTTCTTCATCCAGTGAAATCCCCTAACTTTATAGTGAAAAGGTTTTGGACTATATCTACTACACTTCGCATTTAGTAGCACAGTAAGTGACTTGTGGCTTAGATTTGAGAAGTGCAGCATCCCTCTCATAATCGTTAAAAAAATTTTATGCTTTGCTGAAAGGCTAATCATACAGTATGTATGAGTAATTAGATATTTCCTTCACTTGAAATAGCCTGAGGAAAATGAAAGGTGATGAGAATATGGATCAGATTGAGGAGAACTTTGCATCATTTATAGCCTGCAAGAAAACAGAAAGAAGGGGAGCTAAAAAGAGAAAAAATTCAGTTCATTCACTAGTCAGGGAGAAGGAAAGTGGGGTGAGAAAAATGTTTTTAAGAGGAGTGAGAGAAAAGTAAGGAGTTTCAGCACAAAATAAAATAGCCATAGCAACTTCCTAGTAATGTTGGTATATTCATCTCTGTTATTGCATGAACATTACACAACAACGTATAGTTTTAACAGTTACATTGTAAATATGCCTTTCCTGCCAAGATATTGAGCAGACCTTTTTTCACCAGTGGCTGTGTCTGCATTTTTAGACACAGTGTCTGTTCTTCCATTAAGCCTTGAAATTAATTGATTTTATATATCTATAAAGACATATAAATAATATAGAGGAAAACTGGCATATAGAAAGTCACATTTTGCAAATGTAACTGTCTGGAGGCATTCCATCTATATCCATAGTAGGAAACAAGACTGTGTACAATCTCTTTTTCCGACGGATTCTTCAGTGAAGTAAGTTTAGTTATTTGTGAAGTCAGTTCCCCTTTGTTTGTTGGCATTCAGGGTGGGTCAATTTTAGAGATAATTAAATTAATAATGGTCTTATGCTTTTTTTCCCCCTCACAGTTAGATATATGTATTTTACTGTGTAATTGATATTATTCAACTGCTTCATACCAAAAGATGGGTATGGGTAAAGATACAGCAGGAGTTAACTCTACTTGTCATTTATTTTGGTGGATTTTACTCACGTATATTCTTTAAAACAAAGCTAATTTCCATGGGGAATTTTGAGACATTTTGGATTATTACAATTTTATTTTCTTTCCTTAGTGAATTCTTCATGCCAGGATTGGTTGACACACATATTCATGCCCCTCAGTATGCATTTACTGGTACAAGAGTAGACCTGCCTCTGTTGCAGTGGTTGACTTCCTACACATTCCCAACGGAAGCCAAATACCAGGACAATGGTTTTGCAGAAGAAGTGTACACCAGAGTTGTTGTAAGTCCTGCAAACGACATTTACCTACTTGACGGCATTCATTTTTTGTGTAATATAGGTGTGTTTTCAAAAGGTCAGCAGAAAGAGCAGAGAATGTTTTACTGTCATGGAAACCAAATAAAGCCAAGATAGCCACTGTTCTAATTGCTAACCAGATTGTCTGTTATTATTTCCAGTCTTGTTCTGCTGTAGATGGCAGTAGAGTTCATTTAACCACAAGGTTAACAATGAACTGTTTATCACCTTTTCTGAATACAGTGACCAACACTCAGTCTGCTGTCAGAAATAATACAGCCAGTAACTAATGCAGCAATAACCATGCGTAGTAAAAAATAAATTAAATTCAGGGGATGTTTCCTTTTCTGCACAAAAATGTTCTGTCATGAACTTGCCATCTGTGAAAAACATGTGAAAGAGAAGGTACTTCTCATAGATGACAAATCTGGGGTCTTCTGGAGTAGCAAAGGATGACCTTGATTCTGCTGAGGTCCTTACAGTGGGAATGTCTTTCACTGCAGGAGCCTTGGATGGATCTCCCTGTGGTATTGTGGGACAAAGAAAGACTGTGTTTGAGCTATACTGCTTCTGAGCATTTTACAGTCTTTAAGATCCACTGGATGGACAACAAGCAGCTAGTTCATATTGCAGAGTACTGGTTCTGCCCTATAATTGAAATTTATCCTTTAATATGTGGACTGAAATATCTTCAGCAGATTAAGTTATTTGGCCAGCACAATTTGACTTGCATTTGTCTATTACTGTGACAACATCTGTTGTCAACATAATACCAAATCTGAAATAAATAGTTATACTGTTGCTTGCTACACAAATTTAAAAAGGAATTACTTTCTGCCATCTACCATGATAAAAACATGTAGGAGCAGCTTGGTCATAAACTCTAGTGACAAGCCCACATGCCTTCAACTGCTTAAAACATAGAGGTGACCTCACCTTTGAACTGTGTGCCCAACACTCTGCTACAGTGCAGGATGAGTGATCCCAGCACATCTGGAGACCTCACCCTGCAAGATGTGTCCCAATATCATCTGGGAAAGAGCTGCCAGAGAGAGGTGGAAGATAGTTGTGGGAGCATGGACACCACAGTTAGGGTGTCCCTATGTGAATCAAATAGAAAAGGGTCAGGAAAATGTCTTCATCCACAGAAGATGTAGAATACCAGTCACTCTGCAGTGTTTGATGGGGCCAATAATAACCTTCACCTGTTAGAAACAGGACTAAATTTCCATGGAGCAGATGTTTTTTCATAAGTATCAGTGTGCTTTTGAAGTCGTAATGAAAACACAGTGTATTCTTAAAATCAAAATGTCGTTTCCAACAAACACTTCCTATACTCAGCAAAGGAAACAAAATAGGTGAATTTTTCCTGCATTTAGCTGGAACGTTCTCTTTGTGCTGATGATTTGGAAACATAATATTTTTAGATTTAATTTAACAGTGTTGTTAGGATTTCAGAAGTAGAGAATTATAAATTTTAAAAGATAAGAAAGACAAAGGTAACTTGTCTGAGTAATGAGATTGTTCTTTTTGAGACTTTTTTTGAATTCTTAAAGATTTTCATTTCACTATTGCAAGGAAAAGACAGACCTTGTCTTCATGTTTGTCAAATAATTAGGTCTAGACTTCTTCCAAACATTGTGTTCGATGTCCCACTCTCTATCTCATTTTAAAAAAATGGAGAAAATTCTCAAATTACTTGGCAGCCAGAACACAAAATACAGTTTAAGCCTGTATGTTGGATAAGTGGTCAACACAGTTTGCGCCAGTCCCAAGGACAGGAGAAGCTACAATTTCATCCTGAATTAATGTAACTAAAATACCTGGTCATTTACTATTATGTTCCCTGAAAGTAATATGAAGAGATGTCAACCACCATTGCCTTTCAAATGGTGTATTAGATAAATAATTAGCTCACAGTCTGAGCAGTTGTGCTCAGTTTACTTTTACATTTAAGTCTGTTAGTTTATATTTGGGGATAACAAAGGCTTTTGGTACATGAAAATCTGACTTGCTTTTCCATTTAGATCAGGTTGCTAAAAGAAAACCATCAGGTTCTCCAAAAGCTTTGCTTTGCTAACACGCAGTGCTTCACCGTGGAAATTGGAGAGCCTTTCATAACTAGGAAATAACAAAAATTACTAGTTGTTTGTATTTCTAAATATGAGTTCAAGTATTTCCAGTTTGGGGGAAGGGGTGTAGACTGGTTTCTATGGATTTAGACATTACAAAAATTCAGTGAGGAATTTTTTGTATTTATTAACCCTCAGACTTAAAAAAGATTTATGAAATTAAAAATCTGTATTTTTACCTTCCCACTTCACTGCAAAATTTCACAATAACTAAATGTTCTTGCAGTTTGAAATGAGACTGCCTGTTCTGCATTTTGGCAGCTTTACTGATTTTATTCCCAGACAGTTGAAACTGATTTCTTTTTTTAGAGACGAACTCTGAAGAATGGCACGACTACAGCTTGCTACTTTGCAACAATTCACACTGATAGTTCCCTTCTTCTCGCTGAAATTACAGGTAAGTCTAACTGCAAGTTTCGAAGGATATTGTGTGGATCATGTTAGTTGAAGGAAACAATGTTTAGAAGTTTTAGACTATCTAGGGATTTGTCTGTCTCCTAATTTGGTTTTTATTCATTGTACCTGTCACGCTGTGTCCCCAAACCCCACTTGTTACCCATGTTCACTGAAGCATCTCTATCCTGCTGTTGCTCCTGCTTGTCTCTTCACTCCCAAATCTGCTGTTGGCACAGCTTGGGTTAGGTCTGCTGGGCTTTTCTCCAGCTGCAGCTCTCTGCTCTTTCTAACCTTCTGTTATTTGAGGTTTAAAGGAACTGAATGACAGGAGGCCCAGTGAGTGCATTAGTTTCCTGATACTCTGAGGTTTCAGCTGAAAATCAGTGTCAAAAATCTTCACACACCCTCTGAAATCAGAGAAGTGGAAGCTGCATCAAAATTTTGCCTTCCCTTCTGTTCATAGTTGCAAATGCCTGATGTTTGAAAATGTAGCTACTGCAGGATTTCTTAAGTCTCAGATAGCTCATAAATCAGAGAAATTTAATAACAAGCTTCAGATTTCATTAAAAAATTGCCTAGTAGTTCTGATTTAGTAGGAAAATTTTGAAGCCATTACATTAAATAACTCAAATAGTAAAAGTGGACCAAGAGTTCTGATTTAGAAGCACATTTGACAGCCTAGAATTGGATATTATATGCATGTTTTACACATGAGTTCTGATTTATTCATCTAGCATGGGTAGATCTCAAAAAGGAGGCAAGAATAAATCTGGAAATTTCTCCCTTTAACTGCACGTGGGAGGCCTCTTAGCAATCTTGTCCCTTTCCCTTAAGGAGAGATGCTTTGCTGAGATCTTTGTGCCTTCTCTTATCTCCAGGTACTCATCTGCTACAGCTGCTGTACTTTGATGCTTGTTTTCTCTCATCTTTTGTGTCACAGCCATCTTCATATACTGTCATTAATTTTCTGGTTGTGGTTAAACTACAGTAATGGAGTTCTCATTTATAAAGTTGGCTATTAATGTGGAAGACAGCTCCTATTTGAATGTTGCTTGTTTCCCTATTTCCTTGGGGTTTTTTATCCTTAGAAGTCACATGAATGATCCTAACTTAGAGACAAGAAAAGAGCATAAATTCTGATCATCTTAAATGAAGCTGGGTGGGGTGGACTTTTTTTTATTTCAGTACAAGCTTTGGTAATGGTTTCTGAGAACAAGTGATTCTGAGATTTATATTCTAATGCATCTCAACAGATAAATTTGGTCAACGAGCATTTGTTGGAAAAGTCTGCATGGATATGAATGACTGTGTGCCACAATACAGAGAGATCACTGCTGACTCTGTCCAAGAGACAGAAAGGTAAAATAATAAAATGGACTGCAAAACCTTTTAAAATAAGATTTTTCATACATCTGGAAAGTGAATGTGAATCTCTCTAACAGCTTACAGGTGTGAATTTATTAGCAACAGTTTTTTTTCTTCCGACAGTACTGTCCCCTACAGTCCTGGCAAGTCCTACATACTCAATTGCTACACAGCCCAAGTAGCATCTCTCTGGCTTTTCCAAATAGAGGAATAAACTACAGACCTAGGATTTGAGAGGATATGTGTGTTTTCTGTGCCTCTTCTCCTTTTCACAGCTGTGTGTGTGGAGGTCATGGGCATACCATGGTGAGGTGGCAACCAGTTCCTTTGGCTATTTCTTTCCACCATTTAGGTTGAGCCTTTATTCAAGTTGTAGCAGTCAGCTTTCATACACCCCATTTTAAACACCTTTTCTCTATCACAGCACCAGTCAAACATGCAGCTTTGATTCCAGGAGAATCAAATGAAGGCAATATTTGTAGTGGAGGAGAACAAAGACTGGAGTATGACAGCTTACTATCATATGTTTCTTGTGTTTCACACCTGTGCTAAGAAAACAGTGAAGCTGACATATAGCTCTTCTCACGGGACTATTTATTTACTTACATAAATATTTCAAGTGTCATGCTGAAAGAGAAAACCCCTAAGAGTAATGTAAATATCATATGGCACTTGTGTGAATTTGCTCCCTTATTTTTACAAATCATGCTAAAGACATGACAATAAAAGTTAGAAATGGTCATGTATTTCTAATGATGTTTATATTTAAAGACATTTTAAAAACGTGTAGTATTAGTTACCTTCACTCTTCTAACATTTGTTTTCGTCTGTACAAATCCCCATCTTCCATAATCCGGCAAAACTCCTGCCAAATGGGCCTGAAAGAAGCAGAACATCCAGTTCGAATAGTTTTAAAAGCTTCAGAAGGATCGAAATAACTTTCTTTTAAACGTCTATCTTGTGCCTCCAACTCATTCCTTTTTGGTTGTGTAACAAGAAATGCTTCTCAGCTTTGGGTGAGAGGTAGCCACAAGTACTCCACAGCTGTCAAGGGAAGAGAGCTGTGTGCTTCTTGACATGGATCTGGAGTACTTACCTGAATCATAGCAATACAAATGCAGAAGGATAAAAAAGCTATTTCATTAAGAGGGAAACATGTTAGTTGGTTTTTTTTTGTTTGAGTTTTTTTTAAGAATCTAAGAAGTGTGATCTGTCACACTGTCAGAAAAACGGACTACCCTCATTTCAATTACTTAGAGTTAACACCCAGAAATATTTATATTGTATGCATGGAAATAAGATACAATTCCAAGTGTTTCATGTATTGAATTTAAATTCGTCAAGGATTTACATCTGCCATTCTTTGTCAAAGAAGATTTAATAAAAAGTTAGGGAATTGAACTCTAGATTACCATATAAGGTACTGTTAGTTGTAGTCAGCTGCAAAAATGACAATCTATGTTCAAATCTGTTCTGCTGCAGAAAACAGTGATTTGAAGCTGAGCTTCTTTCCTCATAGAGAAGTACATAAGCCAACAAACTGTACAATATATTTGTAAGACATATTTAATCACAATTCATCCGTTTTTAAACAACTCACACTGTTCAAAGAATGTGAGAAAGAACAAAAATAGCCATATTGAAATTTTGGCTTGTCACCTGGGCATTGTATTTCTGTTAGGGTTTCTGCTCAAGGGAGTACTTTATTTTATCAGGTTAGTCTGTAAGAGGAGGGACAGGCAGATGATAGCTAATTCACTTTGCATTTTGGGTCTCAAAGTTAGAAAATGGTGGGCTCAAACTCCTTTGGCTATTGCAGAAGTCAAACGCAGGTCTCTCATTTCCATCTGGTGATCTAGCACAAGCTCCAGGGCTGTGAATCTAGCCTCTAGCATAATTTTCTTTTCCCTCTGAAGACATTTGATAAATTGATGCAACATGTGTTGTGATCAAAATTACACAATTTTCTTATTATGAACTACGACATAAAAATTCACAGAGATCCTGTCCAGAAAGCATCTCAAATTGTCTTTCAGAAGTCACTCACCCTGAACAAATGGGCTTTCAAAGAATTTCTTCCTTCCAAAGTAGGAGGAAGTTTAGATATCTGCATTATCCATAGAGACTACTTAGGGTTTTTTGTGGATGTCTGAGGTAACATTCTATTTAACAAAGTAAATCTTTATTTTCTGGGAGGTAGGTTATCTGTATGCTAATACTAATGTAAGCATGTCCAAAACATCAAGGGTTCTTTAAGTGAACAAGGACATGTGCAAGATATAAAGTATTGTTGCACCTTTTAAATTTTGATTTGAAAAGGCTTAAACACTGCAATTTGAATTCATTGACAGACAAATTTAAGTTTGGTTTGTTTTTTCTTTCTTCAGTATTGCAGCTGCAGGTTATAATTATGTTTTCAATTCATTTAATGTAGCATGTGCTTGGCTTTCAGGAAGAACTCAGAATAATTACTGCTTGTCTAATGCTAAGTATTGCAATTAAAAAAATAGTCTGCATGTTCAGAGTCAAATTCAAAACTAGGATTTGGTGTCACCATTCCGACTTCATTGCGTTCCCTCTTTTTATTTCATCTGAATATCTGGCTCAATATTTTGTAAAAAAATTGATCTGTCTGAAATGTTTAACAGAGTATCCAAGTATATATTTCTTATATTTTTCATAATTTATAAGGAGGACAATTCATAATTGTCTGTATCAATAGAGAACAGATTTATAGCAACTTCATTTCTACCATTTTTCAGGTTTGTTACAGAACTACTGGAAAAGAAAGTAAGTAGTGTTCTTTTTCAAATGCTGTGTGAGCACATGAAATAATTAATCCTACTAGCCAAATCTGTTGTCTTAATGAAAAATCATTAAATATGCATCTTTCTGTGTAATAGACAGATATCATCACACTGAAAAGTGTTCTGGTAGTCATGTCCGTTGAGAAAAGGACTTGTAACAGTGTAAAATCACTTTTCTGTGCTCAGAGCACAGCCATGTCCTGTGTGTTTCTCTACTGAGTTTGAAATACCTGACTTCCTAGAAAGGATGATTTTCCATGTAAGAAAGGTGGAATTCAGTTTATCATTCTGTGATATATAAGCAGACAGACTATATGAAGGAATTCTCACCAACAGAAATCATAGTTTTTTTCAGTAAAGTTACTAATCCACTATAAAATTAATGTTTTGGATCAGTGCATGTCTTACAGTGAATTTCTAAAGAAATTATTTCGTACACGCATGTGGTAAACACACAATTTTGTGCTCCAATGTTATACACAGTAGTACTTTTCTTATCAGCATTTGGTTTTCTGTGGCTTCTTTCGACATCACATCTCAAAATATTGAAGAGCAGTTGCCTTGAGTTTAATTCCTAAACCATATGTAACACTAGAGTAATGCCTAAAGTATGTATTACTCCTTTTCTTTCTGGGAGATAATACAAGGAACTGCAGCCCTAGTTATCACTTACTGGCTTGTGCAAAATTCTTGCCTCTGACTGATGACAGAATTGTAATCCTGTTAACTATGTTTTTTAGGAAAATTTAAATCAGAGATACAAAGTGTAAACCTCTGTAGTTCTTGGTGTTTTCTCCACTGTTTCCTACTGTATAGCATGTCTGATTATATCACTATTCTTCTATCTAGGGAGTTTAGGTGTTTGTCAGTATTATAGGTAGAGAAGATTGAACAAGAAAATGGCTTTGGTTTTACAGAAGCTTGTGGTTTTGCAATGGTCACAGAAGTGTGACTGAAAAATACCTGGTCTTTCAATTAACTTATTTTTCATCATGCATGTAGACTCTCACAAATATGAAAAAGTATCCAGTGTTTCTGAAGACTGGTAAAAGTTGACTTGATGAGAGTTCTAATGAAAACAAATTCTTTAGAAAAGTTCATTAAAATTGTTGTGAGAAACCCCTACTTTCATTCTCTATTTCTGCAATGAAGTGTCTAATGAAAGCAAGGAAATTACTATACAGCTTAATTTGAGTTGGCAAGGATGCAGCAAGCAAAAAGCATTGAAGACAAAATGTACAGTAAATTCACGAATACAAGCCTCACTGAGTATAAGCCGCATCGCCAGGTGTTGGCAAACATTTTGTTTTTTGTCCATAAATAAGCCGCACCTGAGTATAAGCCGCTCTGTTGTTCGCCGCGAGGACCCGCGTGCAACAAAGTTGCCAATTAGTAACAGAATCGCGGCAGGGCGGGCTTTACTGGCTCGGCTCAGGCCATGAGGGCTCGGGGCTGCCAACAGGGCTGGGTGGCCCAGCTCGGAGCTGCCACTCGGCGGGGCCGCTCGGGGCCGGCCGCCGCCACCGCTGGGCTCGGTCACCCCGGCCCGGCGCTGCCCCGCAGTGGCAGGTGGGGCACAGAGCCCACTGGCACCCGTGGCGGCGATGGGAGGCGGGGATGTAGCCTGCCTGCTCCTGCGGCGGCGGCACGTGGGGACAGGAGCCCCCAGAGCTGCAGGGCTAAGCAGGAGAGAGCTACCCCGCCTTCCCCCGAGCTGCGGGGCTGGCAGGAGAGAGCCCCTGCCTCGCCCAAGCCCCGGGGCCAGCAGGAGAGAGCTGCCCCACCTTCCCCACCCCCTGTGCTGCCTGCACGGAGTAGCTCCACCCGCCGCGCAACAGAGTAACCAATTTGTAACAACCACATAAATGCAGGGTTTTACTGGCAGGAGCTCGACTTTGCAGTTTGCACTGACTTGGTTTGCACTCCCGGGGTTGAAAATGTCAGAAAATTATTCACATATTGGCTGCTCCTGAGTATAAGCCGCATTTCTGGTATGGGAGCAAAATTTTGGTCAAAACAGTGCGGCTTGTATTCGTGAAATTACTGTAAACGCCATGTAAATGCTAGTCTTCCTTGTGGTTAGTGAAATATACATGTAGAATACAAACCCCATCTTCTATTATTTTCAGTATCCCAGGGTGCAGCCTATAATAACCCCCCGCTTTGGCCCCTCCTGCACAGAGGACTTGCTGAATGCCCTTGGGGATTTAGCACAAACCCACGATCTCCGTGTGCAGGTAAGCTCCGAGAGCTCTGTGTGCCATTTAAATGGTGTAGACAGACAGCATGCTGACCATCTAAAGATTCCTTCGGGAGGGGATACTTACCTGCTGCCTTGATCTCAGCATCCACTCTGCTGTAGGATTGTTCTCTCTTTAACCTCACAATCACATCATGTATTATTTTAACATCTTCCAAAAATATGGAAGTTGGGCCTTCGTGTCACCACACTGCTACACTGGACATATGTAGCATCTCATATCACTTTTAAAGGAGCAAATGGAGCTTCTTCTTTATATCCTATGAAAACTTCTTCAGATCTGATGAAAAAAGAAATGCAAGGACTAGATCTAACTACAGGCTTTAACAAACACCATTTTTTATGAATGCATGCTTAGCACAAGTAGATTGCTCAGCAGGTTGTAATTTTGGGTTCAGTGCTGTTTAAAGGACTTGCTCTATGCATTTTCTTGTTGCAGAGTCACATAAGTGAGAATGAAGAAGAAGTGAAACTTGTGGAGAGCATGTTTCCTACCTACCAGAATTACACTGAACTGTATGATAAAAATAAGCTGCTAACCAGCAAGGTAGCCACATAGAAACATCTCCAACATAAATTACATTAATCCATGTAGAGAGTATGATGGTTTACTGTATTCTCCTGAATAAATTTTATTGTTCTGTCGAGGTCAGTGACATCTGCAGAAAAGTAAATTTGTTTTATGTTCTCTGTTGAGGTGTTGGATCTTTAAACAAGCCCACACTCTTCCTAAGTATTTTAGAGGAGGTGAAAAATAAACATATTTTATGCTCCCTGATTCATTTTCCAAAGCATCTAAAGAGAATAAGAGCAGTGGGATTAGAAGGAAGCTGGATAAAGCAGGTATTGTAGGAACTGGCAATACTTGGACAGTACGTAGTTATCCCTATACTCCAAGGATATTGTTCAGATTTTGCACATTGGTCTGCCTGAAGTTTTCTTCTGTGGTGTTGCATTAGGACCAGCTTCATTTTCTTCCTATGGAGAAGCAGCCCTCCCTGTTGAATTGTGAGCATCAAGCTCTCTTGAAGGTGCACTTTACTGCTCTGACTATCCAAAAAGCGCTCTCATCTCATTTTACCAGCTGATTTTACCAAACTCTGAGAGGCACACTAATCTGAAAAATTGAAATTCATTACAGATTTATGCTGGTAAGATAAATGTAATATACCTGCCCACAGGTAATTGCAGGTTGGAGAGTCAGGGCACACCTAATTAGATAATGGACTGCCCATGCAAAAGGGAATATGAACTACCCAACTACAGTCACAGCACTTAAACATCAGTCAAGTTCATTTAAAAATTCAGGAGAGAATTTTCAGATGCACAAGGGACAGTTGAAAACTCCCTGGGAATTAGCTATTGGGCTCCCATATCTGTGTTTGAAACTGTACACCAGTAAATTACTTGTTTACTGTTCTTTTTACTTGAGAAATGGACTGCAGAAGTATGTACACAGTATTAACCTTTGTTTTCTCACATGGTCCTTTGCATGCTGATCTGATGTTCTAAAGAACATATTTGTGCTGCAAAAGCACACGTCTTAATTCTGTGACTTGTATGCACACAAGTGAAAAAGGCCGTGAAAAAGGCCATGAAAAGTCATGATTATTGGTGACTTCTGGAGTCAGGCTCCTGGGTATTTGGGGAAACATTCTATTAAACATAAGCATAGCAGCAGAACCTCAGATATTGTGTCCCCATCCACTCAAACTAAGACAGCAAATCAATTTTTTAAAGAAGTGTTTTAAAAGCAGAGGATTTTTTTTTTTTGAGCTGTTGCTGAGACGTTTCTTTCTTTTTAAAAACAGTACAGATTGGCAGGGATATGCTTCACTAGCTACCATGTATAGGTCCTTGTCTGAAGATGTGGCTATTCTTGTGTTTTCAGCTACATTGAGCTTGATGAGTAGAGATGGGAGGAGTACAGTGCTTTTAGGAGATGCTCCGTGGAAGCAGTCTCAGTGCCATGGTCAATTTTATGTGCAGATTGCAAGGTCTAACAGAGCTTTTACTCTTTTCTTTCAGTGGGCATTTGGCATATGAGGTAATGCCAATTAGATTTGTACAGGAATAATTGGTTTATGCACTATTAAATTATCCTATCCTATACTTCTATGTTTTTCTTTTGAAGTTATTTTTAAAGTCAGTTATGTAGGGTAAGAAATAAAAGTAATTTATCAGTTGCACAAAAAAATTGGATTATTTTACTTAAAGAATATTTAATCTCTCTCTCCTGGATGCAAACCTTTAGAGAGCCAATAGAAAACATACTAAGAGTACATACATCTTTCATTTTATCTGGTGTATTCCTAGCCCCAGTACTTAATCTGTTAGCTACAAAATATAAATTGTAAGCTTGCTAAATGCTAGGACAACTGGGAAGTTCTTGCTTTTGTCTTTGGCCACAGCAGTCACTGCAAGTGCAAGTACCCTGTATTCCTATATTTAAAAATGCAAAAAAGCTGAAGGAATGGTATGTCAGGCACACTGAAATTAATCAGTTTTCCCCTTGTGGGTTTTAGGAGTTTAATTCAAGAAATTCATTAATTTCACTAAATGGTAACTGTCCTTTTGACCATTTAAAGCAGTGCAGCAAACCTCACAGCCACAGAATTAAATGAAATATTAAGTAAATTGTGATTCTCTTTTTCTTTAGACAGTGATGGCTCATGCCTGTTACCTTTCTGAAGAAGAGCTGAAACTTTTTAGTCTTCGTGGAGCTGCAATTTCACACTGCCCAAATTCTAACTTTTCGTAAGTTAAAAAAAAAGAGAAAATAGGAGTGATATATAATTAAATAAAGCTGTTGTTTGTGTCGTACCCTGAGTCAATGCTACCATTGCAAGGCTATTTATACAATGAGGTATATTTATACCTCATTACACCATAAATGACATATTGGATTGAACCTGACCATTCATCATCCACTTCTACGTACAATGCTCTGGACTGATTTGTGGTCTTTCAGTTTAGTTATTGCATCTCTATCCATATCTATATAAATATTTATTTTCTAAAAATTATTTTTCTTTTGACTGTTCTGGCAGTGGTAGATTCAAGGCATCTCTATTCCCCCTGAAGTGTGCTAATGTTTTGGCAGAATAGACTATAAAGTCTTCTTTCTATTGAGCAGACATGAGACACTGCATGGGTACCAAGCCAGAATAAATAATAAACCAAATCTTGTCCACATTATGGGAGAGTCTTTGTCACAAATTGTCTCTGCAGCCCTGCTTGTCCTGCACTTTTTGTAGCACACAGAATGTGTTTCTTCTTCCAATCCAGGTTGTGCAGTGGTGTCTTAAACGTGCGAAAGGTTCTCGAACACAATGTGAAGCTTGGTCTTGGCACGGGTTAGTAGTTTTCTTCTGGAAATTATTGGGAGATACAAAAACATTCACCTATTCATGTTTAAAAATCAGCATATCTCCAGCTTTTGCTCCTCCTTTGTTTTTTCCACTGGAGTAAGGAAATCTAGACTATTGAAATCTAGGGTTGGTCCAAAACTGTTTGAAAGAAAACTAAAAATTCATGAAGAGTTTTGTTGCTGTTGAGAGCTTAAGCAGAGCTTGAAAAACAACTTTTCAAGTTCTGTTTTTGTGTTGTGTTCTATTCACCTGACTGTGTATGACAGCACCTTTATTGGGAATTCAGAGACTGTGCTCAGCAGTAGAACTTGTTTGTATGTCTCTTCATGAAGCTTATAGAAATTTAGCATAGAGAATTATACCCAAAGCTTGTTTCTAAGAGTCTGATCCCTTTTAGATGTTGCTGGTGGATATTCAGCTTCTATGCTTGATGCTATAAGAAAAACAATGATGGCATCTAATAGCCTTCAGATCAATAAAGTGAATGGAACAGGAATAACTCTTGAAGAAGCTTTTCAGCTTGCCACTCTGGGAGGAAGCCAAGGTAAGAAGAAAATTCTTTAGTGTTCACACAGAGTTACAGCTCTTTTTGGTTGTATGTCTGCCTGTCTACATGAGAGATTCACAGATTTTCTGGTGCCAGAGTGAAATCTGACTGGTGGGCAGAGATAACCCTTTGGTTTCTCATGCCCATACTGGGCTTTTCAGAGAAGAGTATTCTATTAATGCTGAGAGTTTAATAACAAAATCTTGATGGTTTTTCAGGGTTGTACATTTGCTTTGCAAAGATCCTCAGACTTCTTAGTCATAAGGCTCTAAGTGCTAAGTTGTGTATTTATTGTACCAGCTGGAAAGTTGTTTTCTCAGCAACCATCACCCAGAAGAAAAACTGCAATTACTGTAAAATCATGCATTATATTTGTCATCAGTTTCTAATTTTGCTTGTGCTTTTTGAGCTGTCAGTGAGGCAGTTTGTTGCGAATCAAAACATCATGCAAATCACTCCTCACTCAGAGAAAAGCAGAAAATTTAAACAGGCTTTCCACCATGATTGTTCAAAACACAGTTGCATGTGCAGAATGCCGTCATATAGTATATGGGTTATCCAGTTTTGGAGAAACAGTTTTGTTGTGATCAGTGTGCACATAAAAATAGATAAAATTTTTAAAATTTAGTGGAACTGGTATGATTTATCAGAGAGGAAGTCCATACACAAGTGAAAACCTATTCTTGTTTCAGTGGGCAGAAATGAGCTCACCACCTTCTAAAGCACTGGTTGCAAGACTTCTCAGTGTAGCCTGTGTGTAGCTGTCAAAAAGCACCATTGGAAATTATTAATGGAACTTTAAAAGATGTAGTGAAAATGCCAGTAACAGGTCTTCTCAGGACTGTGTTTCCTGGAGAGTGTAATGGGGGAAATAGAGAAGATGAGCAGGGAACAAAAAGTGCTCTTTTTCCTGCAATATATACTGTTCCACAAAGTATGAGAACAAACTAGCTGAGACACAGAAGGAAGACTCATAAAAATCCCAAACTCATATGTGGTTTCCCTTCCCAGCTACTCTTGTGCTTTTTCTACATTAGATTTCCTTAGTAAAGTGTTAATTTTGTGTATTCATTTTAAGCTGTTTTATCCTTACTGAATCACTTTTAAGGGTAGAATATAAATTACTTTCACAAGCTTTCAGTAGCCTGGTTACTGAAAGGGAAAATTTCAGTGGCAGAAATTTGAATCAGTGAATATTTTGTTGGAATAATCTGCTTTGTTAAGACTACTAAACCCTTGTCACCCTCTTGTGTTTAATCTAAAAATTGCATTCGGCTCAAAAATCTGAAGGAACATGAGTTCAACATTTTAGTTGAAACTAGTAGGTAATCCAAATATTTCCTAATTTGTAGGAGTTTAAATGTCTTTAAGATATTGTGATATTCCTGCCTCTCACAAACTTCAATGAAGACTGGAGTTGCTTTATCAGAGCAATTTGAAAACAAATGAACAAATTATTTGCAGATATTATGCTCTTTGATAACTTTATTTCAAAGTATTGGAAAAATTTGTTTAATTCACAGATACTTTCTACAACTTAAAACAGTCCAAATTTATTTCTAACGAGGTGCAAAGGCTTCTCCTGAGGTATTCTAAATACTACCCCAGTCCCTGAAGATAAATATGTAGGTTTTTAGGGCATGTGGACCTGAAAACTTGTGGTTGTAATGAAACTTTGGAAAAATAAAGCTAAATAATGGACCACAAGCCAAGCCTTACAGGTAGGAATGAGACCTTCAGACTGACTATGATTATTTTTCCATGCCCTATTATTCTTTGTTCCTGCTAATTGCAATTACTCTCTGGACACCTCTTTCATTATCATATTGCTGTATATTGCTATTGCAATAGCCTATACAACCTTTCAAAATGGCTTAAACTTTTTTAAAAATACTTAAACTTTTTTTAAAAATACTGCCTTAGCAAGGGACTCTTATTGTATGCTTTACCACTTCTCTGACTTCGTTTCATTGCCCCATTTGGAGTTTGAATGTTTTTGCAATATAACCTACAGTTCCTTAAGTCTTTTAGGAGCTCAGGTACTAACATACTGGTTATTTAATTTGTTTTGGGTTTTTTCCTTGTAACCATTTAAATCTTTGTTTGTCTTATGAATATTTCAAGTAAGTTGCCAGGTACTTCTACATGGTGGAATGAGGCTGGTCCTGAAGATGTGTTTATGAGCTTATTTTCTTATTCAGCTCTAGGACTAGATGATGTGATTGGAAACTTTGAGGTGGGAAAGGAATTTGATGCACTGCTAATCAACACGAAGGCTTCAGACAGCCCTTTTGACTTGTTTTCTGCTGATGATTTTGAGGTAATCAGAACAGGATCGATGATCAATAAAATTGATGGAAATGATGGGGAAAGGTCCATGATACAGACAGAAAAGGTCTCTTGAGAGTGATTCTGGTGACAGGAATTGGGTGTACTACACCCCTGCTGTCTGTGCTTCAGCCTAGGCATTCCATGTTTGTTTTTTCTTCAAAATTTTGCCGACCCCAGTGACAGCGCCATGACACCATGAGCAAAAATGTATGTAATGTGTTTAATGCATGTTTTATTAGCCTGAGATGACAATTGCAGTTATCTGTTTGCAGTGACAAATGGCAGTGAATAAAAAGCAATTTAATTTTTGTCAATACTTAGAGTTCAGACTGAAAAATGGCAACTTGTTCCCAGAGAAAGGTTAGGCTGCCTTTCCTACATTGCTATTACAAAATGAAGCAAGCACTCAAGATTGGCTAATTTGAATTAAAAGCCCAGTTTTTATCTTAAGATTAAGGCACTTGGTTTTATGGTATGGAAACACCTTCTCATTCAAAAACCTCCTCTGACTAAAAAAGATAATTAAAATCAGTTACTTGAATTTATAGGTGTGGCCAGATTGCCTGAAAACAATTCAATTTCGGTAAAAACTAATGTTTTTAAGTTTAAATCTAAACTTTCTGAGCTAAGTTATTGGTCCTTAGGACCTTACAAATTTTGCCTTATTTTCAAAAAATGAATTAGGTATGTTAAGTTCTGAATTCACTGTTACTAGGATTATCTAGGAGAACTGGTTTTATCAGTTCTTTCAAGCTTCAAATGATTATGATCCAGGACAGATGATACTGCTTTCTGAATTTGTTTTCTCCCACTGTTTTATAGGATGCACTCCAGAAGTTCCTGTATCTAGGTATGTTTTGATTTTCAGCTCAAGTTGAATTCTCATTTCCTACATCAAATATTGTCTAAAGTAATGTTGGGATTAATAATAAATTTATTTTTATATAAGTAAGTAGACATTTGTTTGCAGTAATTAAACATATTTATACAACTCTTACCTGAACATTATCATGCCCCTAATAATTAATATTAATATTTTATATTAATAAATAAAAACTGGTTTGCAATTTTTTGTAAATACATCTGGGTAGTGTCTGGGCAGGGGCTGCAGGGTTGTGATGCTGAGTGCCTGGTGCCAGCTCTGGCCACAGCTGTGTCATGCTCTAATGAGACTTTTGCCTTTCTGGGGAGCTGTCTGGGCCACACCAGCCTTCTTGCTGGCTGGTTCCCAAGCCAGTTCAGACACTGTGCAACAAATTATTTTCTGTACAGGTACATAATATTTTTGGGGTTTGGATCTACTGAACATACAGAAAATCCATGACATTATTGCAGCAGCTGAATGATATATTTATTTAAAAAAAAAAAAAAAAAAAAAGAAAAGGCTGCTAAAACATTTATTGATCTGTGTGGTAGCCCTGCTAATTCTCTCCAAATGGACTTTCTTAGTTCTAGGACATGGTTATTGCAATTAATGTGTTCCAAAACTGTTTTTGTAGACTGCATAAGTTTCATTAATTAAATCAGTGTTTGTATTTATGTGCAAATCTCTGTTTTGACCATGTTATTTCAGGTGATGATCGGAATATTTCTGAAGTGTATGTGGCTGGAAAGCAAGTGGTTCCTTTTTCAAGTTCTGTATAAATTTTCCTCCATTTTCCTTTTGCAAAATACTCAGCTGGTCATTCTGCATCTGATTTGGAAAAGATTGATTAAACACAGTGCCTGATCATCAAGAATGACACCTCACTTTTGGATAAGGTTTCAAAATTTCAAACATTGAAAATTTTATTAGACCTTTCAAGAATTATTTTACCAAAATTTTCATAGTTCTAGAGGGAACGGCTATATAAATTTCTTTGTAAAAATAGCATTTGATAAGGGATTTGATAAATACCTATTTAAAGAGGACACCTGCTGCTCTGTTTAATAACAGTATAGAAAACATTATGTGGAACAATGAGATGCTCATTGTCTATAGGAATTTTAAAAACCCCCAGTGCTTGTAAATTGATTTTGCAGGTAATGAATATCATGGAAAAAATGCAATTTCTGTAGTATTATCATCAAGTATGGAAAAATCAGTGTCATTTTGGAGAATGTAGTTTTTCCTAGGAACTTAAAAAAAAATTAAAACATTTTTTTAAATGGGAGTTAAGTAAGTGTGTGTTGATAAATAAATAAGGGTCCTTATCAAAGAGTTTAGAATTGTCATTTGTAGTCAGACACTCCACTGAATTACCACAATCTGAATTACCACGGCTGAAACTTCTGTTAAATTAGAAGCAGGCACTAAGATATCTCTGCAGGCTACATGATGGCAAACAAATTAAGAGGCTTTTCTGGACTAGAGGGAGTGCTTCATCAAGTTCAGCATCCTGCAGAATCTTCCCAAACTCATTTGCTCCTGACTGTTCAGACAGGATGATATCATGTCCCTTCTCTTTTCTGTAAGGGAAGTGAGTGCATTTAAAAAATTTCCAAGAGAAATGGTCTCTTTCTGGCCATTCCTACCTTTGACTTGAGGTGAAAATCATCACTGAAAAAAGCAACTCAGCTTTACTGTGCTCATTGTGTTTTTCAATGTGGCAGCCATAATTCTAGTCCTGTACAATTCCACAATTCCAGGTTAAAAATATACCCTTTTTGTTTTAGAAATCTGTGTGACTTCCTTTCCTAAACAGGCATATTTTCCTGCTCTTTTCTGAGCTTTTTTTAAAAATTTTTTTTTATTTTTATTTTATTTGTTTGATGAGGGGATTTCTTCTTGTTCCTCTGTTATATTTTTGCAACACAAGGAATGTAAGCTTTAATTTCAGAGTGATTAGAGACCAATATTGTATGTAGACACTGTAAACATGTGTTGAATATGGTTTTAAGGCCTGCTTCAAACTTCTTTGATTTCACTAAGCCTTGTTTCGCACTTTTATCTCACTGCCTGGGGATATAGGACTTACCTCTGTTCACAAGACAAGGGAGGTCACTGCACCAAAGTCTCACTTCATGCCTACTTCAGAGAGAGTGCTTGGCCCAACGCCACTCATAATGTTCTGATTTTGAAATAATTTTCAGAGCTTATGTATTGTTATGATTACGCCTACATAAGACAGCATAGCATCAAGGGGAAGTGTAACAGCAAATTCGGGCACTTAGACCAGTACAGTCTGTTCCATGTGGTTTTTTTGCCAAAGCTGAGGGGCAGTACCAAACAGCAGGGAATAACCAGCAGGTGTCTTGCAGACATCACTTGAATGCAGCCTTGCACTAAGAGCTTGCTCGGGTATCTTCCAGGGTGCTGCACTGTGCTTGCTGAGGTACAGCCTTCCTATCCATTATGTTCAAAGACTTCTAAGCTTTAGGAGTCCAGATCTAAGGATTAAGATTTACACATTCCATCAGGGTGTTTTCTCAACCATTATGTTTTTCAGGTGTCCCAATCACCTACACAGTAGCACTCTTGTTCAGCAAGTAACAGCCTTCAGCTCTTTAACTTGGTTTCCTGATTCAGTGACTTTTTTTCTCATGAACTTTGACATGAATTTAATTGACCAAATTTCACATTTCAAAACCAAAGAACTGTGAGACACATGTTTTAATCCTCCCATTACTGTTTGAAACTATTTTTAGGGAATTACATGGGTTTCAGCTTTGGCTTTCCTGTGGTGGAGAAAAATCACACAGTCTTGTGTACAGTGTATGCTAGTGCCCTACTTCTTTGCCTCCAGAGCTATGAATTAAATCAATGCTTTTATTTTAGTGGTAGTCTTAACTGTCTCTGACTTAATTGTTTTCCCATTATTTTGTAATGTTTTTAAGAAAGGGTTTCAGCATTTCTTCTTAAAATAAATATCTTTTGGGGGTGGAGAGGTTGCTTATTTGCAGTCTGAGAACACACTAAAACTTTAACAAATTCAGGACTACACTGCTGGCCCCAAAGGGACTCTCTAGGATAACTGCTGCCAGTGAGCTTTGTATCTGAATTTTTACTGGGTCATGAGCAGTTTGACTCTTGTTAAATTCAGGGATAAGGTAGGAACTCATCTTTTTATTATAGTTTTTCTAATGTCAAGTATCCAGACATTACGAGACTGAGTAATGGAAAATCACCTTTCAAAGAGTCTCAGATGGAGGAGGAACTCTGCCTGCAGGTAGTGCCATGGGCTGCCTGCAGCACTCTGCAATGCCCAAGACCAGGAGGAGCAAGGCCCAGGATGGACAGCAATACAAAAAATGCTGAAGTCAAGTTTAGGGGTAAAGGAAAGAAGTCTGAATTTGATGTTGGAGGAGGCCAGTGGAAGAATTAATATAAGAAATAAAATGAGGATCTTTTGACAGCAACATTTAGGTAGAACTGAATGGAGAAAAAATGTGCTGCCAGAAAAGTTAAGTGGGGTTATCTGAAGCAGTCCCAAAAGCTTGTTCAGTGGAAGACGGCTTATGCACACAGATTTTAAGATTTTAGGTCATAAAAAGAATGTAGTAGTCAGAATTCTCTGATGTAATTTAGAGGAAATTATTCACTAAGGTTCACTAAGTATCCCACTGTGAAGTTTTGGTTCTTGAGACTCTGCCTGTGTGTAGATTGCCAAGATGTTTGTTTTGGTAGGAGAGGGTCAGTGGATAAATGTAGTTACTGCTGGGACTTACACCTCTACACCACATGCAGCTCAAGACTACATATATTCTGCTTCCTTGGATAGATGCCCCTACTGCATATGCACTTTGAAGCAGTCAAGCAATGAGTTCGGGTTCTTAGTGTCTCTTTTAGAGGCTGGAGTATATTTGGAAGGCAGCTAGTGTAGTTTCCTCCAAAACAAGCTTAATTCTTGTATACCAAACCACCCTGCAAACTGAACCTAGGTTCAATAAGGGAGAATGATTGGGAATTTAGAACAACACTATTGTCTCAAACCAGATGCTAATGGAGGCTAGAACTTGAACTATCCCCACTCTGTCCTCATCCCGTCACAGAATTTAGCAGCTGGATACAAATTGCAGCAACATTCTTCCACCTTCTTCCCTTTTCTCCAATACCACCCCTTTCCCACCCCCCCGCCCAAAAAAAAACCAACCAAAAAACACGTAAACCTTAAAATGAAACAACTGAACACTATGGGGATATGAGTATGTGGAAGAAAATAAAGGAATAATTTTTAGTCAGTATAAATTGACAAACACGACAGTATATATTGACTGATTAAAGATAAAACCTCTGGAAAAATGTACATTCAACAGATTCCAGATGTCTCTCCCCACAAGTTCTCTTACCTGATGGTGGATGAGATCTTTCCTTCTTAATATGTCTTTATGTTCAGTGGTAGCACACCATGCAGACAAAGGAAAAAAAGGGAATTTGTGTAGAGCTTGCTTGTTGGGACAATATGCTTATTGTGGTCTATGGTCAGATGAGCACTTATTTATTATAAATAGAATGTATTTGAATTACTGTTATATGTTGATCTCATTGTGTCACTTTAGGTTTTGAAATACTAGTAGGAATTGCCTATGCATTATGCAGCATTATTTTAATTATTCATGTGTGGTAAGTGGAGTTCTGCACTTTAAAATGTTGCCTTGGCCTAATGTTTATATTTATGCTGTATTTTTGTGCAATCCTAAGGTTTTGTAGGGGGAAAAATGTGTATTTTTTCACTGTACTGAAATGATCAGTAAGTCAGCTTTCTTTTAGAAAAGGGAACTTCAAAATTACACTGTCCAAAAGTCTGTGCCTGATTATACAGCCATGAAAGGAAAATGGTTTTATGAACTTGAATAATAACATTTAATGTAAATAGAAATGCAGATAAATAGGATTTTTTCAAATATAATTATGATAATGCAATGCAAGTTAGGAAAAGGTATTACCATTGAATAGCTACAGTTTTATTGAGCAAAAGAGAACATAGTTATTCTTGATAATTAATTTGAAAAGAATACTTAAGTCTTGAAAAACAATAAGCCCAAGTTCTTTCAAAGAGTATCCCAGTTTTAAAAGGAAAAGGTATTAATGTCATTACAAGCTGTTTAAAAATATTATTTAAAGTGTTTCCAGGAACAATCTGTAATGGATGATAAGGTGGACATCTTTTAAAGTTCTGGATTTTCATGAATAAACTATGCTGCCTTATTTGCAGCCCAGAATGTGTTAGGAGTCAACTTACCTGTAAATTTATAGTGTAGGGTCACAGAATGAGCTGATTTGGAAGGGATCCTCAAGGGTCATTGTATCCAGCTCCTGGCCCAACATAGTACCATCCCCAAGGACAGGGAAAAAATGAATTACAGAAGACATTTGAAAAGACTGGCAGCAGAATGCAAAATACTGCAAAGTAGGAAGGATAGATCAGAGGAACTCATAAAAAGAAGATGGCATGTCAGTGAAATTTTAGGTGTGAAATGCTCCATTAAAAAAAAATACGTTCCCAGGTAATATTCTATTACATAATGGATGTCATTCCTTCTAAAAGTCATTCGATCCAAAACCTGACCAGGTTTCCAAAGCAGTTGCTTACATGCTTAATAATACAAACCCAAGTACCTGCTCATGGCATAATTACATAACCCTTCACAATTTCTAGATCTCTGCTCCAAGATTTAAATCAAAATTACCTGTAACAGTTCCAGAAGAAACATAATGTAAAGACATATTTTGTTTTATCAACACCTCTCCGGTCAAACATATAGCACTGGTCAGAACTTAATTAGCCTGGTCCCAGTGAAGAATTCCTGTTCCTGCATGCCCCAGACATCATGTACCTGGTGATGCAGTGATAACTGAGTCCAGACACAGGGTCTGGTGTGACTGAAGCAGCTGAATACAAACTGTTTTAAACTGTTTAGAAATTAAGCTCAATGCTGAGATCACAGCACATTTTAAATTACACAATCATATATCAAGTACTGAGCTTCTACATACTAGGACTTCAGCTTAAAGCTGTGAGGTTTTTAAGCCCTTGCACTATATGTGCAACAGCTCATGGTTCTCTTAACAGAGAAACCAGCAAATGACATCCACAAGGTATGAAAAAAAGTAACAACAAAATCAACAAATACCATTCTTGTTAAGCCAGAAGGACGTCAGCAACATTAACAACAATCTGTTTATCAAAGTTAATAGAACTATTAGTTTATGTGGCAAGCTGAGCAATGCTTTTGGGAGGCAGTTTCCCAGAAATTTCCGTGGAAATTCTTTCTTAGAAAGTGCCTAGAATCAGTGTGCTGCAAAGGTCCCTTGTGGCTTCTGCAGAGGCAATCACTTCTGCAGAAGTGCATGCATTATTAGTCATACCTAGACCCTCATTTCTTTACCCTGTCATGAATCAGAAGTGCATAATAGCTTAAATTCTGGCATTGGTTTGTGGTTTCTCATAGACTTAGTCTTAGTTTGAAAATCACTATGCTAAAGGAGTGGAGCTGGGAGAAGGACAAGGATAAAGGGCCTTACACAGCCTGCCTGATGCTTCAACACAAAATATTTGTCCCACTAGGTAGGTGTTATGTTTATACAGCTCTCAGTGATTTGGCTTAATGACTTGAGTCAATTCAAAACAATTAAACTCAGTCAAGGCTAGGACAAAAACTGTGAGTAGCTGACAAACACATAAAAATGTTTTACCATGAGCTGTATTTAAGTCATCATCAGCTCTCCTTAGCCAAGGGCTCCTAGGCATATTTAGATACAAAAAACTCCCTGGAGATAAGCCTGCAGGAGAAAAGGACAGTTTTGGTGACAACTGAAGGCTGTAAACTGCATCCTCTATGGCCCTTTGGCTTTGGAGCTGGGTTGTATACTCCTCTAACAACTTTTACAGATGAAATTTTTAGATAGCATTAGCATGTGCTCCTTACCTGAGGATGTTTGCATCACTTGCTTCAAGACAAATTTTCTTTCCCCAAAGGAGAGTTCACATCTTGCTGGACTAAGTTTTTCGGATGCTGATTTGTCTGCTTGTCACCTGTTGCGCATAAGCTGTGGTACATGTGAAAATGCCTAACTGGAGTTAATGTTGTTGATTTTACCCTTCCTTTTCTACTTGTGCAGTTTCAAGGAAGAACAATGTATAAGGAGAAATAGTATATACGATTTCTGCTGTTCTGCTTGGTTTTGGTCATGCTAAATAGGAAGTCGTGTACTGTTGAAACAAAATAAAGAGGCCTTGTGTTTTACATCAACCCTCGTCTCTTTCTGTATTTAACTTTTGACAAAAGAGAGAAAGCTGACAATCTAACTAATAACCAGTGAGGGCTAAAATACACAGCAACATACCCTGTTCTCTGGGGAACCTGGGTAACCCCCCATCACAGGAGTTTGCAAACTCTGCTTAGTATGTACAACGTTATTTTGGGGAAATCCTTTCAGATTCAAAGCTTTTACAGGTTTTGATGCATTTTTATCACCAGATTTGTTGGCTTCATAAATCAAAGCCAGTGTTGGCTTCAATAACCGCTTTGATTTTTTTGTATTGAACCATACTGCTTTGAAATGCTTGCTGCTTCTACTTAACGAAAGTCACATCACCTTTGAAGTGGCTTTGATTTCTCCACTTTCTTACTTTTCAAAGCTTAGAAATAAAAATGTCTCCAGTCTAAACAGCTCTGAAACTGACCAGAAGTGGGTTTTCTTAAAACAAAATATGCCATAAGAAGACCACTAATTACACACTGCGGAATTGTATACTGAAATGCTGAGAATTATGTGCAAGTTGTTGTCAACTTGCCCAAAACTTTGTGCACAAAAAATAAAGCTGTTCTGTATCTTTATCAACCAGCAGAGAGAAGAAAGTGAAAGAAAACTTCTTTTTAGACTACTGTTCTTAGTAGGACGACCCATTCAGGCTTTCAGTATGGGAATTCTGCTACTTGACATTTTACTTTTGAAAAACACCTTTAAGAAATGCTTTTGCAGTACTTCAGTGGAGTACTCTGTTGAGACTTACCTGTTTAAAGCAGTATGAGTCCCTACATGTGAGCAGAGCTCTTATAGAGTGTTCTTGTAGAGCTTTCCAGGTCAATTTGAAAATCTGAGAGCCTTTGGTATGCTCTCAGTAAATCTCAGTATATAATTACCTTTTTCACCACAATGAGTTGTTGCAGGCACAGTTTGTATAATTGAAAACAGTTTGCAATGCCCCCAAAAAGTCACTAAATAATCCTGAACATTTTATCAACATAAATTTATCAGTCTTCTCCCATGACTGTAAAGCAGGAAACAAAAAATGCTCTTGGTTTCAGATCAGATACTTGATCCCTTATATTTCAGCTTAATGGGTTTGCAGTTCATGACTTAAGATTATAGTTAAAATGCAAAATACAGGTTGCTTGCCCTATGCTTGTGCTCTGTAATTACCTGTCTTCCTTTCAAAGAATGTGACTGCATTCTTCTAATAATTTTTAATTAAATATGGCCTTAGGGAATTACCTTAAAAATATGGCATCAAGGCCACGAAATCGAGGTGAAGTAAGGAGCAATGCCTCTTCATTTCATAACCAGTCTCAGTTGTAACTGACAGAGAAGTATTTTTCTTCATAGAAACTGGAAGTATTAAGCAGTAGGTACATTTTCATCTCTGCCCCTGCTTGAGCCAATCTCACCTCCTAGCACACTGGTGAAAGTTCACAGCTGTCAGAAACCCAGCTTCTCTGAAAATTCATACACAATATCAATTCCAGCTAGCTACGGGCAGCATTAATGCTCACTATATTCTCTCCATGCTCTAAAAATTTCTCCCTGGCTTTTTATTTTTGAGAAGGAATCCCCATTGTTGTATTTTTATGGCTTGTGAAACAGCAAACAGATGTGCCACATGAGATCAGCACTGCCTAGCAGGACGCAGCAGCCAGTGCTGAGCAATCCTCCCTACCCCTGAGGTATCTGGGCATTTCCAGCATCGTCAAACAAAGTTCACTTACTTCAAGGAATAACAGGGAGAAGAGTTTGAACTGTGTGCAGCAGATGCTGTTAGAGACAGAGAGATTCACAGATTTTATAAGTGTAACCCATAAAGAATTAAGAATTGCCATCCTCTGCTCTGACCTTTCCAGCTCAGAGAGGGGTGCCTGAGGCACCTGTGAGGCCACGTCTCACATCTTCATTACATTCCCACCCTTGGGGCTGAATGTCTCCATAAAACACACACAGAGTGGTTTTGAGTCACCAGGATTAGTTGTTTCGGGCACTGTGTGTAAGAGCAACATAACACTGTGCAGGTTCGAAACACCCAGTGTCTGAATCTATTATGTGTCTTGTTCCCTTAAGTGCAGTGCTGTGATGAACCCCATGTTAGCAATTTGGGAGGTTGCTTGGACACCCCATTGCTCAGCCAGCCTACAGAAGCAACCCAGACTCTCTCTGGAGGCCTGCTGGAGGGAAGGCAGATCCCATCTTCAGGGCATCCTCATCTCAACGACATCACAAACTGTCAAATTAAATTCAAACTGCTGCATTTGCACTTCTTCTGATACAAAAGCCATCTCAATGCAGTTTATGTGCAGAAACAGCTCTCAGCTACACTCCTGCCTGTTTTGGGAGCTGCTGCTGTTCTGTAGCTGCTGCTTCTGGCTGTAGATGCTGATGTGGATGTGCTGATGTGGTACTGAGACCAGGTGAAACAGCATGAGGTGGTGTCATGAGTAGCCTTCATAAACTCCTGCAGTTCAGTTTAGTCTCTCTTTAAAATGAACAGGGCTTGGCAGTATTACCTCTCCTTTGCAAAGAGTTAAAGAGAAAAGAAATGAAAATAAGAGAGAAAAAGGAAAAAAAGAGCAAAAGGAATAATGAGAAGAACATCAGGAGGGGGAAAAATGTGGTCAGCTTTTTCCTACACTATTTCCTAGGTTTTATCTTATGAGGTGTTTCATATAAGTGGCAGGAGCCCAGGGAGGTGGATGGAGGGTCATACCTGCCTGTGCTGTTCTTCCCTCTCCCTGCACAGATCTTCTCCCTCTTCTCCTGGAGCATGACTCCTCAGGGTTGGCTGGCAGGACACCTACAGCCATTCAAATCCCCTGGTAAACCACAGCCCTCTGAGAGTGCCCCTTCAAAGTATCGTGTTTCATCACTTTTTGTGAGCCCTTCACACCTCTGAAGCACAGTCCATCACCTAGAGAAGCAACTTGCTTGCATGCAATTTGCAGTTGTTGCCCTAAAATATATACTATAATTTCATACTTTTGCCACCAATGCCATACAAAACTTCCATTAAAAAAGTCCTCCAGACTTCTCATAGTATTGAAATCTGCACTGGAGAAGAGGACATGATCTGCCCAAAGAAACAGCTTGCTGTTTAGGCTATGAAAATTGAATTTCCAAAATCACTGTAACAATAACAAAACCCCCCAGCAACACAGACCCTCCAGGATCGGTGGAGTTACCTGATGGTTGCTGTCCAAAGTGCAGAAGTTACACAGGCTGCAATGCTGAGGGCTACAGCCTGTGCAAACATGAAATGAAGGTGGGCCATGGCACCACCTCACAGCGCCTTACCTTGTCCCAGTCACATGTAAGTGTGTGTCAGTACACCACATGTGGCTTCAGAATCTGTTTCAGACTTCACAAAAGCTCCTTCCAGGACAGGAAGCTTTGGACTCAGGTATGCTTGAGCTTGCACCCAACCCTCTCCATTATTTTCTAGGTCTTTCCTGCAAAATGTGATTTAATTTAAAGTACCTGCTAACCTTTTTCCAAAAGGTACAGTTCTCTCCTGGCTTTAGTTTCACAATGCATCAGCTGCAGGGAAAGGAAAGTCTGTTTGCAGTGTGAAAATCTCTCCCATGCCTTCAGCTTTCCCACAGCTGCTTTTATGGGCCATGTCAACTTATTGGGATGCAATTTTAAGAATGAGCTGTTCTAGCGTAAGAACGAAAATTCTCTTCATCCATCTCTGGGAACAGAGGTTTTCTTTGTCTGTTCCTGGGACAAGGTTTCTCATCTCTCTCTATAGGAGTTTCTCATTAGATCACAGCTACTGCAACATCTGCTTATTTCAATGCTGATGCTTCTGCTCACACCTGTGCTTAGAATGCTACACCTCTCCAATGCATTCCATGAACTACAGAGAAAAAAACAAAGTCTGGAATATCAAATACATCTTCATCATAGCCTTACAAAAGAATTTCAGCTCAAGACTAAGGCATCTTCTCAATCCTCTCCCATCTAGAATTTGACTCCTTCTTTACTGATCTTAGTGCCCCATGTTGCTTCCTGCATGTGTCTTCACCCTTTCCTTTTCCAGATTCGGGAGAGAATTGGTGTTCATAGGTTTATTTGTTCTCAGACTTTATCAATTGAAACAGTTTCATGGAGTTCTACAGCCCTGAAAGGTTGATCTCATCCAGGGTCTGCACCGGGGAGATCTCTCACCATTCTTCTCATAGCTGGTAATGTGGGTCCCTGCCAACATCACATAGGGCCAGTCACCTGTTCCAAGGCCAGAACCCAAGAGAACTTTTCCCAGGCTTTGTTCATTTTCAAATGTGCTTTTCCACAGAGGAGGGTTCAACTCTTTCAAGTGATTTAACCAGGTGTCAATCTTCAAATCTATCCAGTTGATTGGCTCTGCCATCCCCACAGGGACCACCCCCTAACTGAAAACCAGGCTTTGCTAAACCAGGACAGATGTGCAGCAGGAAAGCAGGAGACAGAACAAGCCTCCCCTTGCAGACTCCCCTGCTTTCAGCCTGAAAATCGTATGCATTTAAGTCAACACTAGATTAGAGAAGTTTGTTTGTGGTCTTTAGTTTGTCTAGTCCCTTTCTAATACATTAGTGTTTTTTGCTCTTCACAAAATTCAGCAACTGTGAATCCCATCTATTCACTTTTTGTTGGGTGGCACAGCCCTTTCTTCTGTTTGGTTTACTGGCTGCCTAAACGCATCCCTGCCTCCCAGACTGCAAGCTCTAGTGAATAATATAGTGTCACCTTTTCAACCAGCATTACTGTCCTTACAAATGATTTCAAGGAAGACTGAGAATATTTTGTGCTTTTTATATTTTTGGTTCAATTTATTAAATGGGTGTGTTCATGCATTTATTTTGTAATTTGGCTTGACACAGAAAGATTACTGAACAGTAAATTACACGTGAAGTAGACTGGACTGGTTTCTCAGAAAACAAGGAGGAGCTGCCAGTACTGCCTATCTCCCAAATAAAACAGATCATTTTATAGACCTGGAAGCAGAAGAAGATTTTGCATGTTTTTCAAGGGCCAAACAGGATGGCATTTGCCTGAAGCCATTAAAATATCTCGTTTCTCCATGCTGAGGGTGATAGACACGCTGAGCTGGAAATTGCTGGAAGATGGTGTCAGATTCAGACCAGACTTTAAAAGAAATATTGTGCAGCTAACATCCTTGCCTTGATCCAAAACTGATTTACAGCATCAAGTTTCCACCTTTTCCTCCCTCCTGTACAAATGTGCTGTGTGGTATGAGAGCCACTATGAAGAGGATAGCAGAAGCTCTATGACAGGGCATAGAAGGAGGGGAGAGAAGGGAAAGAAGGAAGAGAACGCTATTTCCTTCTTCCCACTGGCCCTTGTGCATATAAAACCTGGTTCTTTAAATAGATCCTTTCTGACAGCAAAGGAGTACAGTCAGAATATGGAATGTTGCACTTCTACTAAGGACATGAGGGGAACAGGCAGTACAGTTGGTGGCAGTGTTGCCCTGGGTGTGCCATCTCCTTTTGGAGATGTTTTGTGTGTTCCTGCTGATGTGCATTCTGTAAACACTACCAGAACTTTACGTTCTGGGACAAGTTTAAAAGTTTGCATCAAACTACAGACAGACTTGAGGTCTGATCTTGACTGCAACTGGATGTACAAATTGCAAAATATCCCTTTGGATCATTGTTCATACTCACTTCTGTTATTCACATGAGAACTCAGAACCATTTATTTTTAATTGTCCTGATAAAATTCATATACTGTGGTGCTAAATGTGGGATGGATGGATGGATGGATGGATGGATGGATGGACGGACTACATGATATTACTAATAGCAAGTATAAGAATTTGTAAGTTGTTTCCTAAACCAAAGATTACCATGCAACCTCAACATCCTCACCAATGACCATTAAAATTTCAGCTGGCTTTCTCTTGGAATAAGGTCACAAAACCAAGGTGTTAGACATCACCAAGAATTACTTCATAATGACCACAACAACCTCTTTAAAACTCTTACTCATCCTTTTTCTCTAGAGGGCAAGGACAGCAGCATGGCCCCACTGCTTTTTATGTCTTTGGCAGAGCCCAGGAGGGCTGGACACTGTGGCTTCTCTGCCAAGACACGGGGGTACAGTGATGAGCACCTCCCCTGGCCTCGAGGATTCAGCTGCCAGCCTGCCCCTCTCTGGAGCAAAGGGAGCCAATGCTGGCTGCTTGCAAAGGTGTCTAAGCAACTTGCTCTGATAGATATCGGAAGATTGCAATGTATTGCTCCCCTTTGTGATGTTTGTGCTGCTCTGGAAGAGTTAAACCTTTCTACAGGCATAATTTAACCAACTATTTTCAGTCTCAATAGCACGTGGAGGGTTCTTGTCTGTTCAGTAAACACTACATCCTGGTTACTAAAAATGTCTATATAATTGTTTTGGGTGGTTCTGTTACTTATGCAGGCTTCTGAAGTGTTAATTGTGCTATTGGTGCTAGATACACTGAGCTGTATTTTGCATTTACTGGAATCCTGACTCACTGAGCTGACTAAATCGCTGTATGTTTGACTTCAGAACAAGGCAGAGCTAATGTATTTCAAAGTGGTATTTGATAAGCAGATTATTCCACTGCCTACAAAAATCCATATTAATAATTAGACAAAATTAAGTATGAGAATGAATTGCGTGGCGTCTCTCACTGACATATATAGCTCCCACACTACTCTCTGCATTTTGTTTGATCTATTCACCATGCAGAGTGTGAGCACCTTGAAGCAAACATGGTCTCAACATTGTATACTGGACTTTGAGATTTGTTTTTTAACATTTTATCATACCATCATAAAAACAGAACAAATACTCTTATCTCCTGTTATGGACATTTGCATGACAGTTTACCTAAACATGACATTAAATTCCTTGTTGCAAATCTTTATAAAATGATAAAGCAGGAAAAAACACTCCCCCTTTTCTCACATGTAGATCAGATACGGGCAATATTCGCATGGAGGCCTATAAAGTATAAATCATACTTTAGGCATTAAACCTTCCTTGTTATTAAAGGAAGTGTTTGACAGTAAAAAAAAGGGACTTGAAGAACAAAACACACTCGCTGGATGATCCACATGGCCACTTGCAGGGCTTTGTGCAAGCTTTTGTGGCACTGTTGTGCCTTGCCTCTGAGCACAGGTAAAGTGAAGCCAGTATGTCCTGCTGGAACTTGGTCTTCCCTGGCATTTACAATGAAGGTGGGGGTATGAGACTGCTCATGCTGGAGCAGTGTTGATGGAGGAGGTGCTGTCCTTTCCTCTTGCAGGCTGGAGACAAGCAGAGGCAATGTGTTGGGCATAAATATTCACCCCCTCATAGTGCCCTTGCATGGTCTGGAAGCTGATTGCATCCACATACTGCTGAAACTTCAGATCCATCATCACAGTGATGGTGTGGCATAGACAACCCCAGGACACCATACCCTGCCCTTTTGGCCTACTCAAAGTCCTTCTGAGTAGTATATGGTCAAAATGATCTGACTGTGCCACAGCTTGGCACTATCAGCACAGATAAAACAAACACACCTGCCTAAAATATTTACTTGTTCTTGGAATTTTGTTCTGGGACTAGCCAATGTGACTGTCAACTTCTTTGAAAAAATGGGGTTATTTTACTCTTAATTTTTATCCTTGGTAAGTAATTTCATGATTATAAGCCACACCATTTTGACTAAAATTTTGCTCCCAAACTGGAAGTGTGGCTTACATTCAGGAGAGGCTTATATATGAACAAATTTTGGAAATTTCCCAACCCGAGTTGGAAGTCCGAGCCAGCAGCAGCCCTGAGCTGAGGTGGAGCCTGCCCGGCTCCGGGCAGCAGAGCAGCAACAGCGCTGCCCAGGCCCAGGGAGTGTGGCAGTGGCACCAGCCGGGCACGCCCCTCTCCCGCTTCCCACCAGCACCAACTGGGCAAGCCCCTCTCCCTCTTCCCGGCAGCACTGGCCAGACAAGCCCCTCTCCCTCCTCCCGGCGGCAGCGGCCGCTTCCTGGCGACACTGGTGGGCACACCACTCCCCTGCCTCCCAACGGCAGCGGCGAGCGGGGCCGGGGCCACTCCCTGGTGGCCACCCCGAGCAGGGCTGAGCCAGTAAACCCTGCGATCCTGCGATTCTGTTACTGATTGGCAACTTTGTGAAAGTTGCACACGGATCTTCGATGCGAATGAATGTGCGGCTTACAATCCAGTGCAGCTCATATATGGAGGGAAAACGAAACGTTGCTGACACTCGGAAGTGCGGCTTATAATCAGTGCGGCTTGTAATTGTGAAATTACTGTAGTTTATTTTATTTTAGTATTTTTCTTAAAGCAGTTTCCTTGTATTGAAATTCCTTGTAAGTACCCAGGGAGAAGGAAGAAAAACAGGGTGTTATTTAGCTACTGAGTCACTGAAGGGAGAGGTTTGTGGTGTGTGAGGATGTGTTGTTGGGAGGGTGTGGGCTGGGGTTGGCACTGCTGCAGGTAGGGCTGCGACCCCCACGGCCCTGCTAGCCAGCCTGGGACTGCTGCAGTGACACAGGTGGCCCAAACTGGGCTCTCAAGAGGCATGACAGTTGGGACTCCTGCTCACATGGGGATGGCAGTGACAGGGCTCAACCTGCAGCAGGGACACCCTGGTGGGCTGTCCTGGACACCGTTTCTCCACAGCTGATTTTTGTGGATCACTTTCAGACGTGCCAGAGGGAAACTGAGGTACAGTGAAGACAGTGGGTAGCCACTGGTTATATAAAGCTGAATCAAACTCCTGAGCTGTTTTTTTGTGGGCTGAGAGTGACTCTTTCCTTGAAGTAGGAAGGAAAAAAGCTATAAAGTATGCTCATGTACACGTGAAAAGTTTAGAAATACAAAAACATATACCTGATCTCTGAACACAAGGCTTTACTTCTTTACACACATCTTCCAGATGACTGAGGTGGGAGAGTGAAGGGCAGGGATTTGCAGATGCAGCTCTCACCTAGAACAGAGCTGGGCACAAGCAGGTGTGTTTGAACAGACTTTTAAAAAACACAATGACCAAGTTTGCAGAAATTATATTCTTTGTCTATACTCCACCTAACTAGATTGTGTTTAGTTAAAAAAACCCCAACATAAGTTAGCAACTTAGCTGATGTTCATAAAACATTCCCTGAAAAGAAGCATATTTAGCAGAAAAAGCAGTGGAAGTTACCATAACTGCTTAGGACTTGCAGTCTGCAGTGGCAGTCTTGCTTTTAGCTTTTCTAAAAATAGTTCTCAATTTGTAGCCCAAAGCAGAGTACTACTTGTACTGCAGGCTGTGCATGTATTAACTTACTTTCTAAAGTCTGCTGAGATACGTTCTCAGCATAACCTTTCACCACAATTAAAAAACAACACACACACATACTTACAGGTCAGCTTTTCAAATCATGTGAACTGCTTTAAGAAAATCAGATGTGTTTACTTCAGACTGTTAAAACACTATCACAAGTGGGGACGAAATGAAAGAGAAAAGGCCAGTCAAAGCTTGTACAGAGTAACGGTAAGGCAGCAGAAGTTTATGTGTATTCTTGCCTATTGGTGCTTTTCTTGTTTGGCGTTGGTGTGACATGGTTGTTTCCTAAGTTTAACTGCCAGTGATTGAAGAATTTTAATAGCCTGATGAGGCCAAGTGTGGTGCTGGGTGGATTTTAGCCTCCAGAGAAGCATACTGGAGTTCACAGATCTTTTGGGGCAGTATTTGCTGTAAGGTAAATATAGAAATGGCAACCCTAGGCTTAATCTGGCTTTGCCAACAACATGATATGGTGAAGCTGTGTTTTGAATAGTTCCTGTTCAGGCCCCAGCCAAAGGGCTGCTGCTCCTCCCCTGGCCCTCCCTGGTACCACTCTGGAGCTTGAGGAAAGCAGGTATGGCACAGCAACACCTGAAGAAGCAAGGAGGGCTGTGTCCAGAGCATGGCACTGCTGCTTTTTCCGGTCAGGAGCTGTTCAGAGCTCAGATGTTGCACTCCTCTTGTCTGAAAGATGGCATTAGTCAGCACTTGGGGCATTCCTAGATGTTGTATGTCTGCTTCTGGTAGCATAACTCACTCACCCTCTCTGAGATCTGTGACATTGCTCTTTAAAATGTGGCATTTTAACTTGGACCACTTGACCAAAACCAAATCAGGAAGCAATTGCATGAGTTAGGCTAAAACCAGTGCTATAAGACAGTCGAGCAGCTGGTGCCAGCAGTCTGGTAATATGGCACAGCTGGAGCCAGAACTGCAGGACCGTGTCCTTACTGACCTCTTTTGTGCTTTGTCCTCCCCTCTGTGCACTGGGCACAGCTGCCTTTACCACCAGCATAAGGGGCTCTGGCAAACGAAGAGGCAGAGTCAGTAAAAGTCCTGATGTTACTATTCACTGACATAACCTTTGGCCTCTGGCAGCTATTTGCAGGGTGAGTGCTGCTACATGCCTCTGTTTACTGAAGGCTGACCAACACTGAGAAATGACTCTGCGCTGAACTGTGATTCAGCTTCAGGAGATGACAAACACAATCACTCCTGCTTAGGTGAAATGTGGAGTAAATTAACTAGAAGCTCAAGGCCACTTCCTAACGCAGCACAATTTCCAAACTCTAGCTTAGAAAATGCTGCTCAGAAGCCAGCGAACTGCTGCTACTGTCGGGTTTTTGTCAGATTTTTGCCTTTGCACGTCCAGACATATACAGCAATTTCACGATTATAAGCCGCACTGAGTATAGGCCACACTTCCGGGTCCCAGCAACTTTTCGTTCTTTGTCCATATATAAGCCGCATGTGATTATAAGCCGCACGTTACAATACAGAGTGTGATAAAAGGTATCTATTCTATCACCATCTGTTGAGGGTTGGGGCAGTGATCCTTATATCAACGGCAGATATTCTGCTAATGGGCCATCCATTGAAACCAGGCAGGGCATTGTTCTTTATCTTTTCACAACCCATCCTTCCTCCAGCGAGTCATTTTCTGCTAATGGCCCATCGAGTCCCACTGTGGGACTGATAAAATTACTGCATCCCATTGGAAGTTGCTCCAGTCAGGGGGAAGAGCCCAACATTTCTTACCAAGATAAAAACAGAGGTTTTGGGACACTAAGGAAGCCCTTTCTCCACTGGACTCCAGAGGAAAACTGGATTTCTCCACATCACCACTGGACCTTTAGAGGGAAATGCACCTTCTACAGGAGCACTGCTTCAACTGAACCACATCTGTCACTGCAGGAGGATGCAGCCACCATTTAATGGGACTGCTACCAACACCCTGCCTGACGGGGTGTCAGGTTCTACTCTGACTTTGTCAGGGCTTGGAGTTTGTTTCTTTGTAGTACTGTATTTCTATTTTAATTTCCCTAGTAAAGAACTGTTATTCCTAATTCCCATATTTTTGCCTGAAAGCCCCTTGATTTCAAAATTATAATAATTTGGAGGGAGGGGGTTTACATTCTCCATTTCAAAGAGAAGCTCCTGCATTTCTCAGCAGACACCTGTCCTCCAAACTAAAACAGCAACTTTTTGTTCTTTGTCCATATGTAAGCTGCACCTGATTACAAGCCGCACTTCCAGGTTCTGACCAAAATTTTAGTCAAAATGGTGCGGCTTATAATCATGAAATTACTGTAATTACTAACTACAGTAAATTCACGAATACAAGCCGCACTGAGTATAAACCGCATCTCTGGGTGTTGGCAAATATTTCGTTTTTTGTCCATAAATAAGCCGCACCCGAGTATAAGCCGCTCTGTCGTTCGCAGCGAGGACCCACGTGCAACAAAGTTGCCAAATAGTAACAGAACAGCGGCAGGGCAGGGTTTACTGGCTCGGCTAAGGCTGTGCAGGCTCGGCCCGCTAGGGGCTGCTGACGGGGCCAGGTAGCCCAGCCCGGCACTGCCGCTCGGCGGGGCCACTGAGGGCCAGCCACCGCTGCCACTGGGCTTGGTCACCATGGCCCGCCGCTGCCCCGTGGTGGCAGGCAGGGACGGAGCCCTCCGCCGCCTCCCAGAGCCACGGCAGTGGTGGCCCTGGTCCCCGCCCTCCTCCCCGGGCCGCGGCAATGGCGGCGCGGGGCCCCCCCCCCCGTCTCTCCCCCGGGCTGTGGTAGAGGAGGGAAGGAGGGAGCTCTCCCTCCTCTCTCCCCGCCCCCTGTGCTGCCTGCAGGCAGCCAGGCTCCACCCGCGGTGCAACAGAGTAGCAATTTGTAACAATCGCAAAATGCCGACTTTGCAGCAGCTCGGGTCGGCACTCTGGCAGGCACTTCTGAGGTTGTAAATGTCAGAAAATTATTCACATATTAGCCGCTCCTGATTATTATCCGCATTTCCGGTTTAGAAGCAAAATCTTAGTCAAATTGGTGCGGCTTGTATTCGTGAAATTACTGTAGTTTCAGCAAAAGTATCCCCTCAAATGCAAAGCTATTTCTGCAACCTGCAGGTGACTGGGTCACACTCAGCTAGCAAACCTTGAAGTTGCAATGGCAAATGCTAATCTTTGCATCACTGCTATGCCTGAAGCTACCAGCCAAACTGATTCAGCACAGAGACGGAAACTGCAATTCCTCAGCAGTGGGTGCAAATAAATGTGTGTAATGGTCTCACCTCTCCTGCCTGCTTGTTCATCTTCCTCACACTAGACCCAGTACTTAGTGAACTTCCTCTGAGTTCCTGTGGTGACTGAACTGACAACAAAAGATCCAAGACTTTGGTCATACAAGGTCAGTCAGGAATTCTAACAGAAATACACAAATCAATGTGGGTATCATCCATAACATGAATCCAGTAATCAAAGGAATCAGCTCAGTCTCACTCTGAAGAATGAAAGCAGACTGAAAGGGATCAAGATTTTTCCAGGGTCATAAATCTACTTTCCCCTCATAAATCCCATGCTACTTAAAATACAACTGAGGAAAATCTACTTTAGCCTAATCCTGTTTAAACCCAGTCTGTCCTGGTCTCCCATAAGCATTATCAAAGTCAAATAGCCCTGTGCACAAACTGTTTCACAAGCTTTCTTGGGAACTCAGGGTACAGTCATCATGCACCCTGAAGAAAATTCAATCAAGCCTAAAAATATTTTCCACTCAAGGAAAACCCTAATCCAAAAATGACGCAGGTTGGATGGGTTTTAAACAATATATAGGTGCACTATGGCAAAGAGCAGATTAACAAGTATGAGGAATAGTGAATTAAATTGATTTCCTCAGATCTCACAGATACTACCAAGTGAAGATTCACAGTTGGACTTCATTCTTTTTTGCTCTATTTGAAAATGTATTAATCAGGCAAACATATTAGGCACAGGCATTGCAGGTAGCATTTTTTCACCTGCATGCTTACCATGCAATAGCTTGGCAAATACTTTCTGCTCCCAACACCTCTCACGAGATTATGCCAACAAGGTAACAAACGTAACCATGAAAAAGCTTTCAGAAAATGAAATACATTAACTACCAGTCAAGAATGCTATCAGTGAAATCTGAAAGTAAACCAATAAAGTGAAATCCAAATAAACATCTGTAAATAGGTCCAGTTAACATTTAATGACACCTTTCAGACACTGGATAAAGGGACTGAGAGATATGACTGCCGTCATATCAGGAAACATGAAGCTGACAGAAAAGTTTTTTCAGTGAGCAGGGCCCCATACTGAGTGATGATCTCAGTTTTTATTTATTTATTTATTTATTTATTTATTTATTTATTTATTTAATTCTTGTAGCATCTAGGATCAATAGAATAGGAACCTAGAAACACATGGACCAGGAAAAGGCTAAAAGTGATTTCTCATCAATAGTGCTTACTACCCTATCAAAATAAACTTCAAGTAAAATCCCCAAAGCATTTAAAAAGTATTGATTTTTCCCTGCTCATACCAAACCATGATGAAGATAATTGGATATGGAGGAAGGTAAAATCAGTTCAGGCACAGCCACACTGTACAGCAGCTTAGCTAGTGATTCAGTGGGCAGCTAAGGCACCTTGAGTCCAATTAGGAAAGTACACTTGGCTACTATGCAGTCAGTGACTCTAACTCCTTCATTGGATTTCAACATTTTTCATGAAACATGACAGTGAAACAGTAATCTTAAAGAAATTAGGATTTTAGTTAAAAGTTAAAAGAAACTGGGCTTGAGATAGTTACCTGAAACTTAAATAATTGATTGCCTGTCAATTTATGTTTGCTTAGCTGTGCTTGCAATGGGAAAGGATGAAACTAGTAGTTAGGTGCGAAGAACACAAACAATTGCAACCAGAAACTCATTCTTTGCAAAACTGGAGTTGCCCCAAAAGCCATTTGTATTGTCATTAATAGAAAAGGTCTGGGCGAGGAAGACTCGCCTTACTTCCTCCTTTGAAGACCCCTCCCCACAAAAACTACCCCAGACTTAATTCGAGAAGTCAACCACGCATGCTTAATAGCCATTCAATATCAATTACCATAGGAAGCAGGGGATGGGAGGAGCTGGTATTATGAATATGTATTTATTTAAACCTTTTGTCAATAAATAGACTCTGTGACCACCTGTAATTTTGCAGTGTGTATTAGGGGGCTACCCCATGCTGCTGCCCAGCACTGAATAAACATTCACATTCTAACTTTAAATTGTTAGAGAGTCTTTTGTTCATCACAGTTGAGTATTGGTATTAGACCAATACTCATATTTTGGTAAATGACCAGTCTTGGTTAATTTAGCAAATATGGCTCTGGTCTATGAGTAGAGAAGGTCATGCTACACTGGTAAGTGGGAAACACATCCTCCTCAACATTTTTTTAAAAATCCTGAACATGCATAACCACTAAAAAACCAAACAAAACGAAGAACTTGATCCACAGTAAGATAATTCAGAAATGTCACCTGTACATGGATCAAAAACAGCATAGCAGAGCAATTTAGCATTTACAGGCATCCAATGGTAACTTGAAAGGAGGAGGGTGGCTCTGGAAGTGCCTTCTCTTGACACAGATTCTAAGTAACCTGTAAAATGCCTACAAAGAAAGAGGCACTTCATCCTGCAACCCTCTCAGATACCTAGAGTCAGTTAAATGAGACCTAAAGTGCCTTAGACCAGGACTCATCACACAATAATTAGAGAATCACAGAATATTCTGGGTTGGAAGGGATTCACAAGGATTATCAAAGTCCAATTCCCAGTCTACCCTAGTCCAACTCCCTGCCCTTTTGTACTTAGGTGCAAGAGTAGGTGTAAGTATCTCATTTATTTCTTGTTTTCTCTCCATAGTGAATAAACCTCAGATTGTGATAAATAGGCTTACTGCTGCTTGGGAATAAATGCTGGTAAACTGGCTGTAGATAAAGAAAAGAGAGCACCACAAGGGGGTTTAATGAAGACACAGATATCTCACTTAGGCAGTTTGAGCCAAAGTAACACTCACCCGAGAAGCCCATTTTCTGACACTACTACAATGCTGGGCCATGAGCTTACAACAGAAACACACACTGAAATGAAACAGACATTAAAAAAAGAATTTGCTATTTGCATCTTACCATCTGGTACAAAAGACAAGTACAAGACAGTTTCTTCAGGAAGCTGTGATGCTAGTAATTTCAATTATCAACTTAATTTTTTAAATAGTAGATTTTACCTACAGAAATAAACCAGTGATTTTTGTTGCTATTGTAGGTGTTGGTTCTTGCATTTATTTTAGTACTCCCATCTTTTAACCAAATTTTCATTTAATTTACATCAAATCAGACTGCTGATATTATGTTAATTTGCATCCTACAGAACTCAGTTCTTCATACCATGACTGATCCAGTCTTTGGTTCTGCTTTATTAGGCAGATGTGCCCTTTCAACCAGAAATGGTCTCTCTACTTCCTTTGGTGAAAAAAAACCCCAAACATCAACACTGTTTCTTTGACTAAATTACTTCCAAAACAAGCAACTTAAACACTGAAGCACTTTTTGCTGTTTACAGTACATTAAATGACAACTTAGTTTTGCAGAATGGCATTTAAAACTCTCTGTGGTGATAACTCTCATTGCACTCACAGACAGAACTTTGTTCTTGCACTGTATTCTGATATATAGTCACTCATTATTTTCCCAGCTGAAGTTTTCTAACTACAGTAATTTCACGAATACAAGCCACACCATTTTGACCAGAATTTTGGTGGAAACCCGGAAGTGCGGCTAGTATTCCAGGGTGGCTAATTTATGAACAATATTCTAAAAGCTGCCAACCTGGAAGTGAGAGCCCACGGCAGCCCCAAGCCAAGCTGGAGTCTGGCCGGCCCCGGCAGAGGTGGGAAAGACTGGCAGAGGAGGGGCCAGCGGTGCGGGAGACGGGTGGCAGAGCCCGAGCCAGCAGCGCAGGGAAGCCCAGCAGCGCGGGGGAGCCCAGAACTGTGGCTAGCAGTGCGGGGCAGCCTGGCGGTGAAGGGGAGCATGGCAGAAGCAGGAAGCCAAGCGGCGCGGGGAAGCCCAGCAGAACCGGGGCCAGCAGCGCAGGGGAGCCCAGCGACGCAGGCAAGCCCAGCAGAACTGTGGCTAGCAGTGTGGGGAAGCTCAGCAGAACCGGGGCCATCAGCATGGGGGAGCCCGGAGGCGCAGGGACCTGCAGTGCTGGCCAGGGTGAGCAAACACGGCGGCATCGGTGCAGGCGGCGGGGGGGGCAGGCGAGCCCAGCAGTGGTGGCAGCAGCAGCACCGCCCGGCCGGCCCCGAGCAGCTCCGCTGAGCCGTAGTGCCGAGCTGGGCCACCTGGCCCCGTTGGCAACCATGAGCGGGTCGAGCCTGCCTGGCCCCACCCCGAGCCAGTAAACCCCGCTATCCTGCGATTCTGTTACTAATTGGCAAATTTGTGAAAGTTGCACATGGATCCTCGCTATGAACGAAAGTGTGGCTAATAGTCCATTGCGGCTTATGTATGGACGAGGACCTAAACGCTGCCGACACCCCAGAAATGTGGCTTATAATCGTGCGGCTTGTATTTGTGGAATTATTGTACTCAGATTTGTCATATGTCAATTTCAATGCCATCCAGGTACTTTTAGGTGTACTGCCAAGATCTTTGTGTCTCTTAAAACAGAAAGCAGTCCATTAAACATCCTGGATATTTAATTACAGAAGAAGATCAAGGGACCCATTAACACATTATTTGTGAGAAAATGTATTCTTATTTCTGGCAGAGAGAAACAAATGAAACAACCAGAAAAATCACACATCTATACAGAGGGCAAAGTTCCATTTGTGACTGAGTCATAGCTACTTAACATATCTGGATACCTGAAACAAATTTATTCCTTATTTGCTGTACATTTCCTCCTTTAAGGAGATGATACTGCAGAGCACCTTAGGAACACTGGGAAAACGACATGCATTTGGACTCCTCAGGGCCATCAGACCTTGCTCAAATCCTTAAGTACCCTTTCAGTGATTAGGAGCCACAACAAATACAAGCATCTGAGACATGCTGTTAGATTTGTGAATAACCACCTTCCAAAGGAGAGCATGGTTTCAAAGAGCCAAGTACCATGAAGATACTCAGGGCTTCTTGACCCCATGGCATCCTTATGCATCACAACCAACAACCAACCCAAACATCTGGCAGCTCATCAGCACTGGAACCACTACAGGAAGGCCATCCTCACATTCCACATTTCAGGTTTAACAGTAATAGTTGTCAGTAAGTTTGCCCAGAATCCTGGGCAATCATAACACTTGGGGCTAGGCAAGCAAGCACTTCCAACATTGAAGACTATGAAATCATGATCTACGTGTTTTCATTTACTCACGTGTTTATCTGGTCCTTTTGTTTCCTATACAAAAAAATCACCATCATCTAGTAACATTGCTTACAACAGTGTGACTCTCCTCAGAATATTGGGTTTATGCATGAATTAAAAATATTTCAGTATAACTGGCAAATGTTAAGTGAGGATATGGGAAGAAAATACATTTCTTTCTTGGAAAAGATGCACCAGCATTTGCACCCAAGTCTCAATAGCGTCCCCATCCACATACTTTGTCAACACTTGCTCTTTTCAAACAACCTTCTCTTCTTTTGTTTAGGGAGCCTCAACAGAATCAGAGCTCAGAAATTATTATACACACTATATGCACTATTAAAAGAACAAAGCCAGGTTGCAGACTTGAGGACAAGCTCATGACCCCACTTAAGCGTAACTAACAGAATACAGTTCACAATTTTACAGAAAAGAGGGATTTTTCATTCCATGCTTTCCTGTACAGATGTGCCAAGATCAAATATTTCAACAAGTGTTTGCAGGTATAACCTTTGTACAGAAAAAAATCAGTTTGAGATTGAGACCACCATAATCATTTACTAAAAATATCAGCACTAGTACTAGTCCTAAACCACTCTAGCCAAGAAAGTATCAAAACCAGCCAGTTCCCCAAGGCATCCAGCTACAGGGCATTCTCAGGTAAAAAAAATATTAAAAAGTCAACACCTTTATGCAGTAGTGAAGTTGCTGATGTTGCTTTAATACAAAAGGTCAAAATAATGCAATTTTGGTGCTTTAAAGCAGGTCCATGTTGAAGTCCCAGAGCATGCCTGTGTTCCCTTACTGGAGGTACGCACAGTAGCTGGATTATTAACTTATCAAAATGACTGTCAGCTGACTGCTAGGATACACATTATCCATTTCTGATATAAGCAATTTTTATGCATCATCCAGTATTGAAGATGTCTTCCTCCATTGCTACAGATGCTGTGTACTGTAGCCTTTTCTGTCTCACTGGAACGAATAAATTGAGTATATTTACCACTCATTTGGTAACTGACACTGACAGTAACTCTGCCACGGTCCGCTGGTGAAAATGTGGACAGAATAGTTTAGGCAGTGCTCTACCATGACACATCCACTAGAAGTGGGTAAGAAGTTTATTGCTAATACTTTCTTTTTGTCCCTTTAAAGTCCACTGTTGTTTGCTGGCATTTTTGCCAGGTCATCAAGTACTCCATCCTGTACTCCAGTTGTTCATGCAACTTGTCTCAAAAAGCTGGTATATCCACATAAGGACAGAGGTAAGCTTACGCGTAGGACAACATCTGTAAGATCTTATATTAAACTTTGCACTTCAGCCTCTACAAGGTTGCATTCTCATTACAGCAAGAACTAAAACCAATGAACTAGCATAAAAGGAATTATCTCCTTCTGTACATTATTTTTATTATTTACATAATACAATATAGCATAGATGCTGGGTAGTTTATGTGCAATACATAAATATGAACTATCTGTACATGTTTGCATATCTAATAACTCAGAAGAACAAAGTTAGAAGCAAAAACCTGACGCTTTTAATAATGAAGCAAAAACAAAGACTGAACACCGGCAACAAAAATCAGGTCAGGAGTAGTGCCTTGTGTAGGTATGTAAATATTTACAGATGAGAACAAGCATTACCACAACACTAGTCTAAACCGTATTTGTTTATATAAAAAACACAAGTTTCATACATCACAAAAACCCCTTCCATTATAACACAGAAGTGATATATATTACCAGACAAGCATCAGTGAAGAATACTGCCTTTTCTAGAGTTGTTATTGTACAATGCTGTAGATAACGCAGCCCATGCAATACACCCAAGAACACTACAGTCCTATACCCAAGTACAATTAAAAGTGATAAAGCAGCCCTCCAAGAGTGGTTCCAGCTACCATTTAAGTCTACAGCAGCCATGTTAGGTATGGTTTTTCCATGCAGAACGGTGCAACTGTTACACTCAAAACTAGAAAAATTAATTCCTAATATTCCTTTGAACTTCAAACACACAGAACATAAGTAGTACATGAATAATAAACTGCTCTAGTTTTCAGTAACTTATTTAGACCTGTGTTGCTTGATAGAGATGCTGTGATATTTCTAGAAATATCTGCAACTGTTTTTTGAAGACCAATCTTACAATATTCTGCTACACAACATTTTTAGCTATGCAAGGAAAAGCAGACAACTCTGTTGCAGGTCAGTTCATAAACTCCTAATGGGACATTTCCTTTGGGAACTTTTTTTCAAGATTCTAAAATTAATGTAATGTAATCTTTTATAAAACAATTTTCTTGTCATATATATCTGATTTTTCCATTTTTCTCAGTGCAGTTGTTAAGTGACTTAAATATGGCAAAGACACTCATCTTACTGGGATGCTAGACCCCTCTACATAGCTCGCATTCTGCTGGAAAACTAAAATGGAGTGTGGCAACTAAAAGTAGAATGAGATTTTAAATGATAGAAGTAGACTGCCAACTGTTTTGATGTATCGTTCTCCAAAACGGGCACATAACATATACCTCATGCACATCTCAAAAGGCAGAGCTGCTGCACAAATGCAGATTGCATACCTCTGTTTGGCACATGTGAACTAGAGTCTGTCCTCTGTGCATGTGTATTCCTGTGCAGGTTTCTGATCATCCATGTATTCTGGGGAGGGCATATATATTTTCAAGGGCTGTACCTATCCAATTCTGCCTGTAGCAAACACCCAAACATTTGAAGTATCATTTAGACAGAGAGGACTAGAATTAAAACTTTGGAAAACAAAGGAAAATGACCATGCACCTGCTCTTTTCACGTTTAGGATGTATTGAAAAAAAAAGCCCCACAAAAAGTCAGTCAGTCTTTTCACAAGCACATTAATTTATATTCTCTGAATTTTTTCAGCCACCACAACTGGATTCTCTTTTCTGATTTTTGCTGCAGCTTCTGCTTTGTAATCATATGGGCAGTTATGCTTGTCAGAGTAACGGTGAAGTCCACAAAATAGGTTTCCACATCGGCAGTCAAATCCTGTACACAGAAAAAGAAACAACATTACTAGGAAGATCAGTTTTGAATTAAGGTGTTAATTAAAGGCGCAGTCAATACAAAGGGAATATATTTGTCTACTATGACATACAGACTAAGAAAAACAAATGGAATTACTAAGTTTGTGAATTGTAAAGAAGCTGATAAATTTAATAGAACACATTTTGTCAAGTTTAATCTAGCAAGAGGTAACTAATCATGGAACTCTTGTTTAAAATTGACAGCATTCTCATACCTGTAAGACCAACCTTCTTCCTGCACATGAAACATCTGTTCTTCTTTGGTTTTGGCAACTCAGCAGCTCTCTCTTCACTCTCTGAAGTACCAGGCTGAGAAACTGATGGGCTTGGTTGAGTAACAACTGTTAAAGCACACAAAGGGTTAAATTTGCTTTTCTTGACTTCACTAGGCATCCAGAAGTATGCCTACATTAAGGATTAATTCACCAACTAAGACCCTGACACGTGTCGCTGAAGTACTACATAGACTAGTCTAAAAATGTGAATCAAAATAAGGATTTTTAGGTAATTTATTCATCCCTTCTGACCGTACTTGAAACACTTAAGATTCTTCCCCACATTTCAAATAGCTAGAAGATATATGTCACTTTTTAATGATACCTATACAGGCTTGAAAAGCATAACAGAAATTCCATGTACACATTTTGTATTTGAATAAATCATATGGTCAAGTTACAATCTAAAACATTAACAATACTGTCACAGCTAAAATGGCTGAACAGATACCTCTGTAGGACATATCACTAACAGGAACATATTTTAGAAAAAAAATTAAATTCAGTTATGTGTTCCTGCAAGAGTACTGGGTTGTTTTGCCACTTCTGCAGTAAAGTCAGGTATCTAAAGCAGTTCATGAAGACAGTAGCTAGGAAGCTGTTAATTCTGTGACAGATCCAGAATACAGCTACAAAATACACAGTTCAAAAGAGCCCTCATTTAAATAACAAAGTGCAGATCTGCATTGCATATCTGTATTTTTTGTAATTTATTCAGTTTCAGTGTTCAAGCAGGTATAGTCAAAATGAATACTTTCTCAATTGCCTCTTTAGACATCTTTAGAACACCTTTAGAAATTACTGTTTTATTGGAAGAAAACTTTTTCCCTAAAATTTTAATTTTTTTTAAACTGATATCCTCTTCCTATCCAAAACCGAAACTAAGAAGAGCTGAGATGCACTTGTACACAACTGTAATACCTACTCTTGGTAAAAGTTTGCTGAGCACTCCCAGTGTTTGATAACATCTATCATAACACTTACTAACTACAAAACTCATTTCATAATACATGGAGTATATAAATCTCAAGGACGTATTTGCAATCAACTTCACACAAATATGGTTTGTCGATGAGATTCTTTTGAATAGTACTTGTTTTTTTAAATTGTGCTTGCATTGTCATAGAAAACTTCACAATTCACCATACAATAAGAAAGGCCCCAAGCAAGACTTCATAACCTAAACAAGACTTACAAACAACGAACTCTCAGAAGTAACAGAGACCCTTCAGTGCTCTCATCACCAAAAAATTTCACCCAGTAAAACAAATGACTGCTAATATTTTCTTACACTTCCACATCATAGCAACAGTCCTAATGAACAACTGATGTAATTTACAACCTGGTTTTTGGGCCACATTGCAGATACTTTATAACTTTTGTGAAAACAATTTGTTTTGTTGAAGATTTTCTAGTTGAACAAATATGACATACTGAACTTATCTTTAAATCCTAAGAAAATCAGTGTTCAGTACCAGTTTGTCTACTACAGAGCCTGTGGCCAGAAACTGGCTTAATAGCAATATCACAAACTGATTGTAGATGTTGGACGTTATGCACCTTGGCTAATAGCAATCAGCTATGGCTTTAAAAAAAATAAAAATAGTAAACATCTCCCCAAAAGCATAGCCAAATCCCTTTTAAAAAGATTTGTTATATTGCTAGTTTGTTTCAAAATGAAATGCTAATTGTAAGCCAAGGCAAATGAATAAAAGGAATGAGAAATACATACATTGCAATTTAGTGTGTAGTTAGTTAAAGGAAAGCATCTATGTCAGAACCAATTTAAAAGTTTGAACCTTGGGAGCAAATCAACAGTGACATAAAGACACAACATGGCGTCCCTCAGGGCTCTGTCTTGGGACCCCTGCTCTTGAGTATCTTAATCGGTTCCACAGACAGTGCACAGATTAAGTGCACCCTCAGCAGAAAAGACGGGATGCCAGACAAAGACAATGGGACAAAGTCAAGAAATGGGCTCAAGATCTATCTACTCTGCTACTGTAGACTCCACCTGGAGTGCTGAATCCAGCTCTGGGGTCCTTGGCACAGGAGAGATGTGAATCTGCTAGGTTAACACCAGGAGGGCCACAAAGATGATCAGGGGGCTGAAGCACCTCTCCCATGAGAGATGGGGTAATTCAGCATGGAGATGACAAGGCTCTAGGAATACCTTACTGCAGGCCTTTCCAAACTTAGAGGGTTTATAAAACAGAGAGACAGATTTATACATGGGCAGATAGTGATAAGACCAGGGGAAACATTTTTTAATTACAAAAGAGAATTGTATTAGATGTTAGGCAGAAATTCTTTACTCCAAGAGTAGTGATGCCTAGGAACAGATAGGTTGGAACTAGATGATCTATAAAGCCATTTCCAACCCAAATGGTTGCATGGTTCCGTGTAGCCCTCTCCATCACCTTGGTCATGTCCCCTCCTGTCTCTGGCTCAAGACCTGCAAAGATTACTTCACTTTTTACCAGATCAATTCTCCTACTACAATGCCAAAAACTTTAGGAACAACTGGTTTTCCAAACTGGGCAGGTTTCTATTAACCACTATTTTGGTCTTAAATGATTGCCTGTAGGCACTATAAAGATGCATTACCATCATGCCCAGTGACAACTATTATCCTAGCAAATTAATGATAAAGACTAACATAATCCTGTACTGGAGGTGGGTGCCTGAAAAAGTCTACACAAATACAGGCATTTTATCACAAATTTGGGAAAATTTCCTTCAAATTTAGCCTAAAGATAAGATGCATCTTTACAAGAGGAGCAGCAAGGCCACTGATGGAACCAGTCAGCCACATGACAGAGTACAACAGCTACTCAATCTACATGGGAAAACGTTCTACAAACTTTGGAATAAAATCCTTCTTAGACTCATGGAAGTGCCATTCAAAATTAAAAACCACTCTAAGAAAAGAATTTGCAAAGTCATCAGTACTTTTTCTTACACCAAGCAGCATGGCTGCTTCACAAAAGCATGTATCTCATCAGTGTTACACAGATTTCACAGTGGAAAGGAATTAATCAAATGTTTCAGTTGAAGACAGCATGTTGAAAATAAATCAGTACTATTTTCTAAGATTCCCCACACAAAAAGTGACCAGAAAGAGATACAAAAGTAACAGAATAAAGTTTTTAGACACTTCTCTGATCAAATAAAAATTCATGAAAATAACATCTATACATCTTAAACTTCAGGGATAACAGTGGCACAAATTCTTGAAAGCACGGAAAATTTGACTTAAGGACCATGACTTGATGAAATTAACTACCAACTTCCACCATTGAAGAAATGGAAAGCAAAACAAGAGAGAGAAAAGATAGAGCCAGAAGTTATCCAAAAGATGCATTAGGTGCATTTCTGCAGCTCTGGAGCTGAAACAATAGTAGTAGTAGAAGTACTAGGAACAAGGCAATCCTTCTACTGTATATTAGGGCAATTGTCCTGGTTTCAACTGGGATGGATTAATTTTATTCTCAATAGCTGGTACAGTGGTGTATTTTGGATTCAGCATGAGAATGCTGATAATATTAATGAAACTAATATTAAGTGTTGCTAAATAGGTCTTTTAGTTTAATAAAGAGACTTTTCAGTATCATGCGCTCTGCAAGCAAACAGGTGCACAAAAAGTCAGGATGGAGCACTACTGGGACAGCTGATCTGAATAAACTAGCCAAAGGAATATTCCATGCCACAGAAAACCCTTCCCAATATATAAATGGGGGGTTGTTGACTGGGAGCTGCCAACCACCGAGGGGGATGAGCTGGGCATAGGTCAGCAGGTGGTGATCAAATGCAGCATGCATCACTTGTGAAGTTTCTGGAGTTTATTCCTCTTTCTCCTCTTTCCATTACAATTACATTGTTGTTATCATCAGTATTGCTTATTTTACTTTGTTTTAATTATTAAGTTGTTGTTTATCTTCTTCCCCCTCAACTGTCCTCACCAGTGGGGAACAAGGAGTGAGTGAGCGGCTGCACAGTACTTAGCTGCCAAGCTGGGCTTAGCCTAAGACAACGAAGTGCTTGTACGTACAGTTTTAGTCTGGAAAGATGGGCAGTACCTATTATGCCTTAACAAGCTTTTGCTCAGGAACTACAGCTGCTACGCCAACTTAGGTAGAGTGAGAACATATGAAAAGAATAACTCTGCAGAGACACCCAGGTCAGTGGGGAAAGGGAAGGAGGTGCTCCAGGTGATGGAGCTGAGATTCTCCTACAGCCCGTGGTGCAGACCATGGTGAGGCAGCTGTGCCCCTGCAGCCAAGAGGATCCACGGGATAGAGATCCATCTACAGCCCATGGAGGAGCCTCACACCAGATGTGTGAGGGGGATGCCTGAAGGGAGGCTGAGACTCCATGGGAGAAGAGAGGAACGCTGCTCCTGTGCCGGAAGAGCCTGACCTTGAAGAACAGCACCTCATGGAAGAGAGACTCACACTGTGGCAGTCTGAGGGGTGCTATTGCCCACAGGATGGACTTATGCTGCAGCAGCTCTGAGGGTGCTGCTGCTTGTGAGATAGCCTCATGCTGGAGAAGTTCATGAAGAACTCTCTTCAATGGGAGGGACCCGACCCTGAGCAGGAGGAGCCTGAGGTGATGAACTGACCATAACCCCCATTATTCCCTGGCTCCTGGCAGACTAGGGTAGGAGGTACAGAGTAGGTGGGGAGGCGGTGAGGGGAAGGTGTTTTTAAAGTCTATTTTTACTTCTCATTATCCTGATCTGATCTAGTTAATGATAAACTCTGTATCTCTAATTCAAGTTGGTTTTGCTGTGATAGTATTTAGTGAGTGACCTCTCCCCATCCTCATCTCAACCCATTAACCCTTCATTTTACTTTCTCTCCCCTGTCCAGCTGTAGAGAGGAGTGATAGAGAGGCTTTGGTGGGTGCCTGGCATCCATTCAGACTCAGCCCACCACAACAAGGTACAAGAAAACAACCATGCAATTTTCAACCAAGTTTCATCCACCATGCCTTTCTTCAGATGCTAAGGTACAATTACTTGTCTTAGCACCAGGCGAATCTAGGTTGCAACCTCAACCTGAGCAAAGAAGAAAAAAAAACCAAAATCTCAACAAAATCAAGAGAAACAAACTTGTCAAACTTCACAGTTTAATTTTTTCTTCACTTTGCCACCTTCAGTAAGTTGTTCCAATTCCAAAAGAAAAAAAAGTATAATTTTATGCTACAAGACTGCAAAAAAAGTTAGTTTACCAGACGTAATCTTTCTTTTAAAGTTTCTGATTCATAAGGGAAGCATACAAAATTTCTTTTGCTAATGAACATCTGGCAGAAGACAATGTGACTTCATACTGTTGAAGATACAGTTCACGGTCTATTACCATCTGATTATGAAATTGTCCCTAGCATCAGGCAATGCTTACAGCTACACTGTGTTTCATTAACAACTCCATGACTGCATTATCTTAGTGAATCACACCTCAAAGAAAGTATTAACTTTTGTTGCTATTAGATGATACAAATTATTTACCATTGTTGCACTTTGTCCTTGAAAGATCAACACATAACAGATGCTACTGGAAAAAGGAAGGTAAAAATTCTGCCTAGCTAAACACCAGGAATTTTTTTCATAAAAAGTCCAGGCCATTTTCTCTTGCCTGCATCACTAAATATAGCCAACACTGTTGATTTAGGATATCCAAAAACCCCTAAGAATAGTATATAAGGACATTATCTTATGCTGTCTAGGATCTGTGCCAAACAACAATACTTGAAAGGGAACTTGGGCATTAGAGCAGCTGAGGCTGTCTCATGAATTTACAGGTATGTTCTCTCAGGAGATAGTTCAGTTCTTCGCATTTTCGCAGAGGCATTTAAGCTCCCTGGTGGTATTTCCAATCTTCTCTACGCAAGCCTATGACAGCTTTTACAAGTTTCACCCTCTGAAATAATTTACTACAATTCCTAATTATTTTCAAGCTGCTTTTGATTTTCCCCTCATTCTAATCAATAGTGAGCCACGCAACCTATCATACACCTGACATACAGTACCTGAAAAACAGGTTATATATCACCAGTAACTAAAGACTGTCTTTTCAACTGGCAAAATGACAACTGTTCTAAGAAAAGTAAAATCACCTATTACTTCTGCACTACTACCATTTCATGTATTCAGATTTCCTTCTTGACATATTCCAGTAGGATTTCATAACATGGCACAATGGGTTAACAAACATTGCTGGAAAGTCAAAATTACTTTTCAGTCACATAATGGAAGTCACTCTAGATGACAACAGCTACAGAAATTTAGTAATTGCAAAAATTCCCTTCTAGTCCATACATAATGAAAAAACCCAATATATTGTATAACTGTACTTTAGTTCACACCACAGAACCTTGACTTCGCACGACTTATGAAAATGGTAAAACCATCTGTACAAATACTGAGCAATCAAACATCAAGTGTCAGACCAATCTTCGTTGGCAAAGACATAACTAGAAAAAAAATCACTTTCATAAAGTGCTGAATAGCCTCTGATGCCATTTTCCTCTCAATTACTTCAAAACTGAAAAAAACAGGTTTTTATCTTCAGCTTGAGTAAACAGGCTTCCTACTACACAGAGCTTTTTAAAACTGTTTCAAAGCTGGTAAATTAAATAAAAAAGTCTGGATTTGTTAAAGTACAAAACAAGTATGTTAAGATATCTATTTGAACAAACTGGTATGAATTCTGTTGTTCATTAGTTAGGCTAGGAAAGCTGCCCCTCCCTCTCTGCTTCACCCCAAGAAGTAGTTTACACATTGAAGTTTTACTACTCCAGCTACAACTATCCAGTACGAGAATAAAACTGTTAAATGGACAATTCACACACAGCAATTAAAGCTGCAACTACCCTACATCCCTGAAACAATGCATTGGTTATATCTATGGATTACTCAATTAGTTCAAGAACCCTAAGCAATTTCTGCTGATGTTTCTAAACCACATATTCACTCTTCCCCCACAGCCTCACTCCTCTGTAGAATGGAATTTATTAAGCACCCCTCTCCAAATACAAGCCATTTTGACTGCCATGAGTCAGCTGGAATTGTTCTCCTAGATAATACAACCAGATCCCAACAGTTTGACTTCAAAACTGAACACCTTGGTCTAATATGATTTTAGAGTGCCTCACTTTTAAAAACAAATGTTAGAGATCTAAAAATATTCTCATGCCAATTCTTTTACTAAAAATTAACATATACTTTAAATCTGTTCTGGAAGTAGTCCTTTTTCTTGATTCTGATGAGACAGTACTCAAAAGCATTTTAAATGCATTTCTTCAGATCACCACCATAACAGGAGATGGCTACCCAGAAAGTAAACAAACCCTCCGGTCCTGTTAAGTCACTGGTTATGCCCAGTGTCACTCTGAGAACCTACCTGGCTCAGTCTCTGTTTTCGGTGTTAATTGTTCCTCTCTTGAAATGCTCATTTCTGTCATTTGCTGTGTTACAGGCAAAGCGGCAACAGGCACGTTTCTGTTTAAGCACAGTGAAACACATAATTTACACCAGTTTTACATTCATAATAAGAGCTCAAACTGTGCAGACCCATTAATGAACTACTGGTTCAGTCACTACTGACATGTTTTCCTGACCTACGCTTCTACTATCTTCAAAACACACTTTATTCTATTTTAGTTTCCCCAGAAGAAAACAGGCAAGCCCATAACAAATTAGTTCAATGGATAAATAAAAAACCTTCTTTTGACTGCAGCACTGCAACACAAAATATTTGAATGATTTTTCTATTTACATGGATTCACAGAGCCCTGTCAGATCATTTTTCCTTGTAGACAGTCACTGCAGCAGGGCACAATTGCTACAGGCCTTCCTGCACACACACAGCTCATTCAACTGTCACAATGCAACCTTAATTTTACCTTGTTTTTTCAGATGTGCTGCCAGCAGCACCTTCACAGTTGTTTAAGCTAGTGTCTGCTCTCTGTACAGATGTAGAGTCTGAGGTAGGACTGTTTGAACCATTGGTTGTTCCTGTGTAACAAGAATTTGACAAATTATGAACAAATTGCAGAAAACACATTCATCAGTCTCCTATACAGTTATGAACTGCCTGCATACAATTTTCAATGCTGCTGCTTATTACTTTTTACTTAAAGACACTTTTAACTTAATAATCAAAATGCAGATCGCCTAAGAAAATGCTAGCAGATGTGGGAAAGCAAGTTATGGTTGAATGCCAAGCAAACCAGAACACATTACACAGAAATTATATTCTCTTTGAATATTCATTCTTTCAGTTCAGCTTTCAGAACTTTGCCTAAAAATGTTATAGTATTCCATGTAATCCTCTGTATATTTTAATTCAAAAGAAAGAAAGAAACCCCCAATAACTCCCCACACCCTTACCCATTGGGCTGATTCTACCACTATTCTGCTGTCGCTGAAGATGCTCTTTGTAGCAAACAGAACACATCCCATTTGTCCTAGGATTTCCATAAAATCCACATCCTGTACTACACAGCATAGGCCCTGGGGTCTGGTTTGTCTCCTGAGTCATCTCGATGCTGTAAATAAAAGCAAAAACTGCATTAGGAGCCAGTATGTCACCAAAATCAATTTCAGGGTAAAATGTATTAAGAATGAAAAGAACTACGTTTGCTCACCCTGCCCCACCAAGTGAGATCACCATTCTTACAGACGGTTATATGAATGTTAATATACCATTCAAGACTGCAATTTATTGCTAAGTAACATCATTATGAATCTTTAAGACTAGAAAAAATGTCGTCATACTAATATTGAGAAATAATATACTTGCTGACCACTGAACTGCATGTGCAGGTTAATTTAATCTGACAGCCAAAAAAGCCTCCTTAAGTACCAGCTTCTGAGCACTAATAGGGATATGCAGAATAAGCAAGACTAAGTTCACACCCACAAAACAGTTCTGGCAAATAACTTAGCTTATTTTTGCTGGACTCCAGCAGAGCCAACAGACTCCAGCAGAAAAGCCCTGCTTTTTCATTGCTGATCTCACATCATTTTAAGGCTAATTCCACAATTAGCAATACTTACTCTCACAACACTCTTCCAAGGGAGACAACACTAACAACTCCAAACTGTTGAGTATGTTCTATTATATAGCCAACATATTTACAAAAGAAACCCTCTCTAATCAAGTTGTGCCAAGACTTCTAGGCCTCCCGGAGGCAGACAGTGCTAAGCATGTTAGAAATAAGGTTTTCACCTTCACTGCCTGTTAACCTCTGCAAAGCAAGGTTAGTAGAAAACTGCAGAGCAGCCAAATCCTTTTTTCCCAAGGGCAATAAAACTGGAACACAGTAATCAGGCATTTGCTACAAATTGAGGACATGTAATCATATTGCAATAAAATTTAAATTTAGTAGAAGCTGTACATATGGCATCTAAAGACATTTTAGTATAAACTTTGGATTGCTGTTTTCCTATTCAGAAACTGTCACAGTAAGAAATATTTGACAGCTGACACTTAGGAGAAATCAAAAATGTCAAAAGTGAATTTGTTACAGTATAAAGAAAAATGCTTCTAATTAAGAAAGCTCACACTGCAAGTAGTAAACTTATGTTTCCCTATTACTACAACTGCAATTTACAGGTGCCATTAACTAAACTAAACTTCAGTAAACCAAAATCGGAAGAAAGTAAACAAGCAAAATTAATCTTGTCTGCTGGTGGTCACAGGACCTAATTTTCCAGGTATAAATAGCTGTACTATTTATAGCTTTATAACACCTTCCAGGTATAAATAATGTCCTTTCTGGCTACAACACAGCTTCACACTTACTCCGATACAGTTTTACAGCCAAACACACCAGGAGCTAGTAAAAAGCCTGACCCACCTAGAGGAAATCTAAAAAACTCTTGTCATCTTTGACAAGATGAAGACTTATGCCTATATAATGCAAAAAACCCACTACTTCTGCCCTTTTGTTACTAACCAGGTAACATCAACACGCTATTAAACGCACTGCCAAATGGCTTGCTTAATTTCCTTAAAGTTAGTGTGCTAAAACAAATTCCACCACTTATTAAATATTTTTTTAGGGGCCAACTCTAATATTCTAGTACAAACTAGGCACTCAGCAGCTCCTTTGGTCTGCAGAGTCTCCCACTACTTGAAATGCATGCCCCTAACGGAACGAGCAAGTCGTTGCTACCCAACGCTGAACAAGTCGTGCTATTCCAGGCTCCCGGAGGCGGCCGGGGTTTCACCCAGGCTCGCTTTCAAGGCGCTTCCCGACAGTGGGAAGGCCGCTCGGGCTCACGCACCCCGGCCGGGCCCTTACCGCAGCTCCGGGCCGGGGTCGGCCCGCTCGGCGGCGCCGCCGTGGCTCGGTCACATGGACGGGCGAGCGCCTGCGCTTACGCCTGTTAGTGACGGGCCCGGGCCGCCTGGCCGCCCCCGCCGCCCGCTGAAGTCAGCCCCTATTTATATCTCCCGCAGGCCGCCGGCTCCGGCGGGAGGAGGCGCCGGCGAAATCCGACTGCCCTTCCCTTCCAGGCGGCAGCAGGGAGAGCGGTGTTGACCTGCAGCCCAGAAAATGCGGTATCACCAGCCCGCCGCCTCCCGCGAGCAGCGCCCCGGGGCACTATCGCTCCATACAGGCGCTCCGCGACCGGTAGGGTTACACCCAACCGCTCCTCTTCGAGAGGAGGCGAAAAGACAAGTGAAAAAGGTCTCCTTCCACCAGCACCCCCGCCGTCACCAGCCCAGCTCGGAGGAAGGGTAAATCCCGTTAGCGACGCCGGCCGCGCACCTCAGTCACCCCTTCGGCGCCGAGGCCATGGCCGGGCTGCCGCCGTCCCGCTGGGCGATCCCGCACTGGCGGCGCAACGACAAAAACGAGGGCCCCAACGCGCGCTGAAACCAGCCCCAAAACGCGGGCATTGCGTGAGTAACGGACTCACCGACCTAAATACCGAATTGCCTCAATATCCCCCTCCCCGGAGAGGGATCAAAATAAACACGAGAAAAACAGGAACAAAACAAAAGGAGGATGCACAAGGGCCGTGCGGGCCACTCGCCGCTCACGGCCGCGCTCGGGTGAAGCAGAGCCCAGTGCAGGTACGGGCGACCCGAACTGGCACAGGGCGCTCCCCAGGCGGGTGCAGCCCGGCGGCTGACTCAGACAAAGCGTGGGGGCCCTGCCAAGTGCCCGCAGTGCCGCGCGTCCTAACTGCGTCGCCCACCCCCTCCGCCTGCTCCGACACCCGGACACAAAAGAGCCTCGAGTCAGCCGGGCTGAGGAGCGGCGGCAGCAGGCCGGGGTGTCCGGCCGGGCCGCTCCTCGCAACCGCCTGAGTCACGGTCGGCCCCACCGCCGGCAGGCCCCACGCCGCCGCCAGACACAGGAACCTCATTGTCTCGCCGCTTGCGTTGCCCTGCACTGGATCCGCCGAAGGCCGAACGCCGCCCGAGAGGAGGCCCGGGAACACCCCGCCGCGGTGAAGGCCCCCGCGGAGCCGAGCCCAGCGTGCCACCGCTCACCCACCTGTTCCCGGCGGGGGCCACACACCCCGCGGCGAATGCCGGAGAAGGCGCCGCGGATTGCTCCGGGCGGCTGCGGGGAGAGTGCGAGCTGCGGGGCTGGCGGCCGCGCCGCCGCCGCTTCGCTCCTTTGTTCCCGCAGCGGCAGCGGCGGCCGTGTCGGCAGCGGCGCGAGGCGGGACCCGCCGTGCGTGGAAGGCGGGCGGCGGGAAAGCGCTGGAGGCGGGTGGGTGGGGAGGGGGAAGAAGAAGACGGCGACGAGGATGAGGAAGAGGAGGAGGAAAAAGAGGAGGAAAAGGAGGAGGAGGAGGAGGGAGTAGCCCAGCCCGCCCTGCGGACGCGGCTCCTCCCCCTGCCCGCCCGCCGGTGCATGCGTGCTGCCGGCCCGCGCTCCGCCCGTTGCCGCTGTGGGGGGGGGGCGGCCCCGGGGCCGTTCTGCCCCGGGCACGTCACGGAGCGCGGGAGCTGCGGGAGCCGCGCCGTCGGAGCGCCTGCTTGCCGCTGGGTGTCCGAGGGGCCGAGCGTCGTGCCCAGCCTTGGGGTACGCAGACTGTCTTTAAAATACAGTCTGTTAGGTTATTTCTGTCTGATTGACCTAAATTTGCCCACAGGATCTAGGCGTCTTGTGAAATGCCCCGAAAGGGAACTTCCAATTTAAATAACCGATTAGAAATTTCATTGCCAGTCGTCTGATAACATAGTCCTTTCACTGCTCTGAAGAGCAGAGCTTCGCAGAAAAAAAGAATAAGGAAATAACTACCCATTTTACTTAATCCAGGGATAACCAGCTAATTTTACTTGGCAGTTGGGACAGAATCTTATCCTCTAAGAGGTTCGTACCTTCAAAAGTACCGTGAGATTCAAAAAAACTGCCTTGGCAACCTCTTTTAAATTGTGATGTTTGGAATGTCAGGGACCCGCAAAAGGAGGACACTCCCAGGATAACACTAGGACTTTACCACAAGGAGCTTCAGAAGAGAGGGCATGATTTTTGACCTCAGGTTGTTTGCTTAGCAGCCTCGCAAGCAAGTTGCCTTCTGAGGAAATGGGTGGCTGGTTCAAGGGACACACTTCTAAAGAAGTCTTCTCTGATGAACATACTCATTGTCGAGAAGAAACATACTGCTTCCATTGTCTTATAGCAGTTGTTTCTGGTTGTATGTTGAGAATTCTTCAAGAATGTGGGTACCTAGAACTTGGCAGATGAGGCAAGCAGGAAATAAGTGGTTTGCGAGTCTGAGAAGGGTTCCACACACTCCTTTGAAAGACTGTAAACTCACCTCCTGATGAAGGACATCTGCTCTCTGCAGAGACTTGAGGTGTAGCATTCCTAAAACTTTTTGGTGGAGATACATTTTTTTTAGACATATATGTGTGCAGTCCAACAGACGGACGAGTGACCGTCTTTCCCACCGATTCTTCTCTAAAATGCATTGGACAACTTCATGGCATAGAATCTTAAGATTTCACCTAAGAAGGATGGTAAAAGACTGCCAGTACTTTCTCCCTGGTACTTTCTTTGGTAATGCTGACATTTGACATATGCCTCCTGTAGGGACTAAAAGAGATCTAGAGAATGCCTAGACTAGAGGGTCTTCATGCTCTTTTTCTGTGTACTACAGAAAGTTTTGTAAACTCCCATTCCAAGGTATGGCAAGATAATAGTTACAGTAATTTCACGAATACAAGCCGCAGCAAGAAGACTAAAATTTTGGTGGAAACCCGGAAATGCGGCCAATATTCCGGTGCGGCTAATCTATGGACAAAAATGTGATATCTGCCCTTACCTAGTATCATGCTGGTCCAGTCCCGAGCCAAAACAGTCTGAAATCCATGGTTTCCCGTTGTTCCGACGATGAACCAATCAGAGAACAGCTTATTGTCTGCCTGTGGATGGCGGCATTACTGAGGGGCGGGGGTTGTTATCGGGGTGAGTTACCTCGGCAGTTCGATAAAAGTGTGTGATATTTCTCTGTACTTTTTAAAGTGTTTTCAGTCTTATGCGGCTACGGGGCTGGCTGGGCTCGCAGGGAGAGGGCTGGGGGAGCCTCTCTCCCCTCAGGGAGAGGGGTAGAACGGCCACTCGGCTCGCAGGGAGAGGGCTACAACGGCCGCTCCCCCCAGCGGGCTGCGAGGGCTACAACGGCCGCTCGGCCACGGGGCTGCGAGGGCTAGAACGGCCGCTCCCCCCGCGGGCTGCGAGGGCTACAACGGCCGCTCCTGTGCCAGCACGGAGATGTGGCTCCACTCGGAGCTCAGCTGCCTGCCTGCGTGGCTAAGTGGCTGTTTAAAGGCAACATGGATCCATTGGGAATGCTCGCAAAATGACCACACTATTGTTCCTGTCTTTTTCGGCTTGTAAATAAAGGGTGTGTCTTTTTTCACTTGGAAACAATGTTTCCGAGGTCGGCAGTAAGCCAGTAAGCCCCGGCAATCCCGCGATTGTGTTACTAAATGACGACTTTGTGAAAGTTCGCTGCAAACTAAAGTGCGGCTAATATTCCGGGTGCGGCTTATCTATTAACAAAGGCAACAATGTTGCCAACACACCAGCAGTGCGGCTTATATTCCGTGGGGCTTGTATTCGTGAATTTACTGTAATTATTATTATAATTATTCATATTATTATAATATTAGGATTATTATCGCTATGGTGTAATTTAAGGTGTGCCGAGTTGTGAATCTGTGTATGAACAATGAAGCTGACTGTGTTGATCCTAGCCAGTGCTTCTCAATTTCCTCTCCCTGTTGTGCCAATGACACATCAGTCTTGTCCAGCCTCATTTCAATCTTTGGAGTTTACTGTGCTCCCAAAAGTCATGTTAGTTCATGGGCTATTCTGCTAGTATTCTCTTTGTGCAAATCCTCACATTCTACTGTCATATCTCTCACTTTCAACTCTCAAGATCTCTTTTTAATATATATTTTAATACTTTTGTACCTAGTTTTCTGATGGTATTTTCAATAGTTTTGCATCAACAGATTACCCAGATGCTGGCTCAGCTACTAGTTTAATTTCTCTCACAACTGCATTACTTTAAAACTAAAATCAATGTGCAGATTATAATCCATGGTTTGATAGTATGTACTTGAGACTGGAAAACTATATCTGACCATACGTATTTCAGTTTTCTCCACCCAACCCTTTTCTGCAACATTACAAGGAAGAAGCCCGCATGTTTGGTTGCCTCTGTCATCCAAAGCACTGCAGTTGTTTAAGGTACTTAGATGATTGAAATCAGTGGTGTCCAAAGTGGGCCCATGTGAGATGATCTAATGGGGTGCAAGAAGAAAATACTAGAACTTCAGTAATGTATATATACACCTGATAAAACAAGTATGTGTACACTGGGTGTGCGTGCTCAAAAATGCTTTACTAATAGGGATGCACCAAAACAGTGAAGTTGTAGAAATCTTTTTATGTCACACACAAGGCTAAGTAATTGCTGTGCCCTGACAAATTTATCAGTAGAGACCATTGATTGAAATTATGCCAGGCTTTTTGTTGTTGTTTTAATGCAATAAGAGGATAGATTATTTGCTTTATTTGGCCATGTATCTTCCTCTAAATTCTTTTCCTGAGAAAAATTGCTGCACTGGTACTGTATATCTACTTCTCTTGATAATCCTGATTGCTTTTTTTTCCCTTCTGCATTTAAATAGGAGTCAAATAGGGTCATTCAGACTGCAGGGAATTTCTGTCCACTCCTGTACTTTATTTTTTATATCTAACAATTAAAACATTTGCCTAATTTGCCTTGTTGGATTTTTCTGTGTTTTTGAGCATCTTCTAAGTAAAGACCAGACTGTACTTATGTTGTGGTATGACACACTTCATGATACAGAGAGCCTGAAAAGCGACCGGTTGTCAGTCCTGGAGTTCACCTTTCTCTCTTTTCAAAGTGGGATTCTTTTGAGCTAATTTGGATATGTGGATTATAATTTGTTTGCCACAGAAATGTAACTATTTGGCAGGATATTATCGATAGTAGTCTATGAATGCCATGTGGTCTACTCAGCCCCTTCACCCCCCCACCCCAAAACAATGTAAGTTTTATTCTCATTAAGATAGTAGTTCGATATTCATGTTTCATATCCAGAAGTAACGTATGTTTGGAAAAAACCATGCTGCCACTGTTGAGAATGCAGTTTGAAACATAAAGAATATGCAGAATTAACAACTCTAACAACTCTGAGAAAGCATTTTCTTCATGACCCTCAAAAGTCACCAAAAGCCTTTTTGTTACCTGCTTATTAATTTCTCAGTACTTGAAGATTTGTTTGTAGGTGCATTCCTGACCCATTTCCAGATACTTGATGGCACAAGTTTCTAGCTTCTGCTTGTCTTACAAAAAAACAAACAAAAAAACCAAAACAACAACAACAAAAAAAAAACCAAAAAAGAGAAAATTAATTTATTGAAGAATAAAGGTAGTGTTTACCTAGAATATAGGATAATGTTGATCCAGAAGGGAATGCAAGGGAATGCAGATGGCAGCAGGGAGAACTGTCAATACAGATCCACTTGCCAGAGTGCAAGTGGATAATTTGGATAACGCTGCATGCTTCCTTGCATTTTAACCTGAATTAAAATGTAAGAAAAAAATGCAGTGATCGCAACATTGATTTATAATATTGATGCATAAAACATGTAGCATTTTTCCTGCTGATGATCTCATTAGATTTGCTGCCTCTTTTTTTAAAGCCCCCACTCTTAGCAGCAGATGAATTTTGCTCCTGGGATGAAGAGGGTTTGCTGTACTGGGATCAAAGTGGGAATTACTCTGAACCTTTTTAGAAATCAGGTCAATACCTAAGTGTGAATTTACATACTAACTTTCTAATGTATTTGTCTAACAGACTGGAACAAAAGCGCGTGTGATGACAGTGGGAGAATCAAAGGATCCTTGGTGCCCTGCCATTTGTTTAATCCTTTGGAGTCTACATCAGTGCTCACAGCACTCCTCCTTGTTAAATATTAGCCCAGCCCACCATGCTATCTTACAGACTCAGTTGAATCTCCTTCTAGACATACAGCCTGAAAAGCAAATTTACTGATATGGATGTCTCCCCATGTAATCAGATTACTTTTTCTGCTGTGCTGGTAGGTAGGATTGACCAGTTTAGTTTCTTTTCTTCATAATCTGGAGGTTGAAGGCTGCAGAGGCTGACAGAATCTCCATTGAGAGCTGGCACTCAATGTGAAAGTACTAAGGGAGATTTCCAGGCCTATCATAAGCAATACCAGGGATATCTCCCTAGACACTTTGGCTTCATTCATTGAGATTGCAAACTCAGTCACTATAGGCCTATAATCGTCCTTTAATAAAATAAGCATTCAAAAAATGCAATGCAATGCAATAGAAAAAAAAGTAGAATAAAATAAAATAAAATAATGTTATAAACATTTCTTAATCTGGGAAAATATGTAAACTGTCATAACTCTAAGGAAGTATTCGTTCTTCGGACATTTGTTGTCTTTTCTTGCTTCTTTTCCAGTATGTCTAAGCATGCTGTATATCCTATATATCTTTTCATTCTGTTAGATTTTCAGTACCTGGGCTTAATTTTTTTTTTTAAACACTTTTTAATTTTTAACATTATTCTTTCTGGTGGATTTCTGTTGTTGATAACCTTTCTATTATCCTCTGGTTTCAACATCACATTTTTTTCTTAAATCTCACGGTTTATGACTAAGGCTGATTCTAAAGTTAGGTAGCCGTGGGGGAGTTTACTGAAGGTGTTCTGAATTTTAGGAGTTTTGGATTCTCAGTTCAGTGGAATTTGAAGTCCTTTCTGGTCCATCCAATTCTGTGTCCTCATAGTCGCAGCAGTGGTATTTCCAGAACATTTACAGTGCTTTTTCAAAAGATATTTTCTCTATCATCAGAATTCCATCAGAAAGAAGCTATGCAAGGTCCTTTCTTCACATGTTGAAGAAAACCTTCTTTGCAGTGTGTTCCAACGATGCACATTGTTGGGGACTGGAACTCGTGGAGGGATGATGTTCTTCTGTCGGCACCAGAGAGCAAGCAGCCAGCTTGGGCAATTCAGACTCTGCTGTCTCGCTGCCTTTTCACAGCTGTCAGTGCTACTGTTCCCATGAGTGTGTTGCAGGGGCAAAATCAGTGTCCCCAAGCTCTGAAAATGGTACCCTCTGGCTATTACTGCTGCAAAATTCACTCTGAAACAGTTTTTGATTGTGAAATGTAGCTTCTTGGGTTGCTACTGGTGTCAGTAGAACCAAGAGGCAAAAAGCAAGAGAGGCAAGAGACCAGAGAGAGCCTGGAGTCACGGCAACAAACAAGAGAACTCAGCTCGGGTGACTCTGACTTCTCAAAGGAACCAGCACCCTCCTCTGCTACCCTGCAGTTTCATTTCTGGCTGCAGGGCCTTGAAGAGACAGTAACAATTTTGAGCACAGAAAGATAAGGAACACAATATCATTTTGAGGTATCCAGTGTGGGAAACGGAAAGATAGTAACTTGCACTGATACTGAAGGGTTTGATTGGCAGCCTTGGAAAAAGCTTGGATTGATGTAAAAATAGAAGTATACAGACATTAAGCAGGAAAAATTATAGACTTATGTTCCTTTTAAGTAAGTTGTAAGTAAGAATATGCCTTAAGTAAGTAAGAAACTGTATTAGATAAGATGGAAAAGAATTTTATAGTGTTGTAGTAGTAATTGTATAGGGTGAACTAGGAGTTTAAGTGTTAAAGTAGAAACATATGTGTGTGCATGTCGTAGTAGCTCATTGGATAAAAGTATACACAATGTGGCAAAATTAAGTGAAGGTGATGGGTTAGAAAAACAAAATATACTTCATAGCAACTCTCCAATGGAATAAAATGTTATATATGGCCTTGAAACAAAGAAACCCGTGACTGCTTTGGCTATGGGTGGATTCTTGCTTCTTTAAATCTCACAACCTCAAGTCTGATGAATTTTGAAACGTTAAATCATCTTTAGCAAAATCATAGTCCCATCCCTTCATTCAAGGCAACGATAATACTCAGGATAGTGGTTTATCTCTCCCCTGTTTTTCCACTTCACTTGATATTTCACTTCAACATTTGAAAAGCACAACAGATCATAATTACACCTAAGAGTGTAGTTAAATATTGAAAATATTTCTTTGCTTTTTTCGAAGGGATTAGCTTTTGCAAGACAAAAGCAATATACCAATGAGCAGTGTTTTGACGTAATGGTTACTACAACTCATAAAAAAACCCTAAAGATAAAAGAGTATGGCAGAGCTCAAGGAAGTCTGATTTCACTGACTCTATTTGTGGGTGGGGGGTTTTTTGTTTGTTTGGGGTTTTTTGTTGTTTGTTTTGGTTTGGGTTTTTTTTTGACTGGTATATTTGGGAAATTTTCACTCTTCCAGTCCACAGAAAGTCATACACACAGCTGGTGGATATTTAAGTAGACAGTGTGATAATAATGTTCTGCAGGTGCAACTGCTGATTTTGAGACCTCATTTCTTAGCTTCCTCTTAGCCAAATTAGGAATTAGATAACTGTGCTGCAAGTTTATGCAACAGATATATCTCGATGATTTTATCTCTGGCTGATTCTGTGCTATAGACTCTTCTGGAGCATGCAACTTTTAATGCCAACATTATTTTTTGTACCTGCGGTTTTGTTCATCTGTAGGAGGAATAGGAAAGTGCGTCTATTTTACTAATACCAGAGATAGTTTGGTGGAACAGGAGTGATTTGTCAGTACAATACAGCAGGCTCACTATATTATACTTTTTTCTTGACAAAGGCAGAGATACCTGTGTAGACTTAGCTGTAGCACTGGCATCTTGTAATCTGTTTTGATTTACTTATCTTAAACTTCTTCTTGTGTCCTTTGAAAATCAGGAGACCAATTGAGATTAAAAATGCTTTTCTAATGTCAAAGAAAAAATTCAATCTTTGACAAAAAAGAGAGTCAACAGTGTATATGTAGGATGGGGTCACTGGGGAGAAGGAGCAACAGACAGGAAACCTGGGCACCTGTGAACTACTGGAGCAGTACAATGCATGGAGGCAGACTGGGAATCTATCAGTAAATCCACTAATCAAACACCTCTACTTGCCTAAATCCCAGCTAACAGGTCATATCTTCCACTTTCTGTTTCTTCCACAGGACTGCTTGTCAAGTACAAACCGGGACTATGCTGAGAACCGAGATTCAACTTGCCATTCCACATCACTTGAGGTATAAAGTGTGTAGCCCAGTTAGTTGACCTGCATGCTCAGCAATGTTGGAGCCATATTGAGGAAAGTGGAATTGAAGCCAATTCTTGATAGGATCCGAGCCTGGAGTGAGGAAATGAGTGTGCTTAGTAAATTAGCAGAGTCACTCAAGAAAACAAAAGAAACATAACTGTGATTGCCATCAGTCTCAAAATTGCCACTCAAAATAGTTAAAATTATGTAACTGAGATTAAGAAATCGTTATAAAAGGTGACAGCCAACAGAGGAGCTCAATTAGTCCTAATATTTTATAACATGTGTAACTTGGGTCCTTTTGTAATTGATTGTGAAACTCTTAATTGTAATGGAGCAAAGTGTAAACAATATGAGCATTGCATACTTGCAATTGGACAACAGAATGAGGCCAAAGACAGAAAACGAAACCATACCAGAACCTTGTAGAGATACCTGTGGATGATACCAAATACCTGTTGTTCTCTTTTGAGGAAGCTGATTTTATGGCAAACAGATAATCTAGATGAATATCTCTTCCCAAGGGAGGTACCAACAATGCACAGATGAGACAGCATAGAAAATTACATTAACAGTCACAGGGCATCAGGACAACTGAAATCATGAAGAGATTGTAGTTTGCATTTTTCCATTCTCTGTTTTTCTGTGCTATACTTTGGGAAAAAATACCAGAGTTTTGTTAATAAGGAAAACAGTGTGTTTGCCCTCTAGACTTGAGACTGGCTTCCCAGAATATTTAAAAGGTACTCTAAGTGTCATTGCTGATAAAATTCCAAAATAATATTAAGTACTGAAACTGGTAATGAGAGGAAAATACAAAAATCTGGGGAAATTCTGTCTACAGATGTTCTTGCTGTATCTCTTGCTTGTAGTTTCAGCATCTCACAGGAATTTACCTGGAAAACATTGACGACCTTTTGGTCATGATATCTCACCATGTCTTGCAAACAGACATCTAGAAAGTTTTGTGTCTGTGCATTGGGTATGAATACCTTCACACTGTATAGCAAAACACCTAAGTGTTATGTGCAATTTTGTTTGTTTCTTCTGCACATTCAGGTTCTGTGACTTTGCCCTGTAGTAGAAAGACAGGAGAGAGTGGCCAGACCTTTACCGGAGGTGCAGGGCACAGGCAGGAGGGTGCCCATGAGCAGTTAAGCTACAAGTTGAGAAGTTTAGAGCAGCCTTTTGGTGGGTGCCTGCTGGAGATCTGATTTACACTGCCAGGAAGACAGTATTGTAGGAGCAGCAGGGAAGGTCCTCAACTGTTCTTCCTCTGTGTTTGCTTAACAGCACAATGGGAAAATCCTTGGGAAAATGGTTTGCTTACCCACAGCCTAACCAGCTTTGTTTCAGTTTAGACATTAGTGGTATTTCACAGGTACTAAACTGTACTGACTGAGCTACACTGTGTGGAAAATAATTTTGGTTTAGGTTTGTAGCCTGGGCCTGGACTTAATAAGTCTAGTGCATAGGCAGTAAGGGATAAGTTAGGACAAGTTTTAAAGATTATACCAGTGATATTTCTGTGGAGATCCTGAGAATGGCACAAGTGACTTGTAATCCCTATTTTTGGGAGTATACCAGAAGCTTTTCATTGATATCTTATCATGGGAGTTTCTAAGATGTCTCTCCCATAAACTTTACTGAAAACAGGATCATGGAAAGGCAGTGGTGAGATACAGCATGGCTCTGTTGTCTGTTTTCACATGATGGCTGGGCCCTGCCTAGGATTCTTGCCCACTGCTTCCCATTTTCTTCTTCTCTCATCCTCCCACAAAGGATGCAACCCTCCATAGTAGAGGGTCATGGTGATTCTGTCCCTGTACCTCTCCTGTGATAAAGAAATCATAACAACCCTGCCATTTAACCCACACATTTCATTCATGTTAGTAGGAACACTCTTTACTTGGGCTTTAGAGCAGCACTGAAGCCGTTAGAAAATGTATTGGAAAAAAAATTTAAAAGCCCCACCAAAAAAATATGCCATGGCTTATGGCTTTGAAACTCAGCTTGGCACATCCACTGCTTAATTGGTTTATTTTACAATTCTCTCTATAAAGAGAGAACCAGCACACATTCATGCCCACCTCTGATTTTTATTTTTCTCCAATTGCCTTGATGCTGCCTTCAAATATCCAGGATTAGTGAGCATTTCTAGCATGACTTCTGGCTGAGCAGATGAATGCGAGTGCACTGATTTGTGCTTTCCAGCTTGCAGCTGTTTTGTAGCAGTGCTAGGGTGTGCTTTAGGAAAAAAAGCAGACAAAGAATTGGCTTGTCTGCATGCTGCTGTCTTTTGTCGTGTCCAGATTTGGGCAGGAGGCTTTGGGTGGAAGGCTTTCTATGCTTTTGGCTCTCATCTCCCCTTTGTGCAAGGACTCTTCTCATTTCAACTGTAAAATTTGTCATACTTGTAAGTGCTTGTGCCAAGCCAATGGGTTAGTGACTCTGGGGAGGTTACAGTCATGAACTCTGGCCTTTATTAAAGGATTTGAATGGGTTGCTTACAGGCTCAGAGCTGCAGAGAATATGTATGCAGAGCCCACTAGGCTGTAATTATATGCTTTTGTGTGACATTTTAGCTGGTGCCAGTGTCTGGACATTCTGCTTGGTCCTACTCCTCTCAAAATTTCAAATCAAAATTTCAAATATTTTCTTATGTTGTGGGCAATGAATTTTATATTTTTGGATTAATTTCTTCTCCCCATGTTTTAACTACTGTTTATACTTTGGAGGAAAGAACCAACTCATTCCTGTCAGGTCTAAAATACCTTTTGGGAAGGCTTTTTGCCTTCCCTTCCTTTTCTGCTCTTTAGCTGTGGATGTCAAGCCCCATCCCACTGTAGTACAACTAATTATTTCTGCTTTTAACTGTGGCACGTAAAAATCCCTCTCCCGTTTCCTTCTTGTGGTCAGGTTTTGTGAAATTATGTCACATTACCAGGGTATCAAAGTGCATAGGTGGGGCACAAGGGAAGCCAACCTGTTGTAAGGTACTCAAGGGCTGACAAAAGACCCAAGTGAGGCTGGGGTCACACCCTGTCAATTGAAGGAGTTACCTGGCAGCTCACAGGAGCTAGTGGTAGAAATAATCCTGTGGACCATCTTTCTAGAAAACACAGCATTATAAAAATGTGCTCTTAGCTAAGTCCCCAAAAGTTGAAATGGTAAGAACAAAACAGCTGCAAAGGTTTATATTAATCTTTGATGTACTTATTGCAACAAGTGGAATATGTAAAAGTTTTCTTAAGAAAGGATGTTCTTTGATGTTTGGTCTTTGTATACTTTCAAGTCTAATCAACAAGAAGGGAGATTTAATCTGTGAAACAGATAGTAGCTAACAAGCAAACTCTAAATGATGCCCATGGATCAGAAAAATAAATCCTTGTTTAATTGTGGGGCTTGACGTTCTTCAATGATCTCAATTCTAGGGGGAGGTTTAACAAGGCTTGTGAAAAAAGGATGTTCACCGATACTGGACACAAAGAATGCAGAATTTATGTGACATCTGGTAGAACTCCCAAGATAAGGGAGGAACTAATGAAGCCAACTCAGCAACTGTGCTGAAATTAGCTCTGACTTGGGTGAAAGGTAATTCCTGTAGGAGAATGTGCGCCCACCGGCTCACAGAGCACCAACTCAAGAAACCCACTGACTCAAAAGAAGAGAAGGACTGAGCATGCAGAATAATTAGCATGGGAAGCAAGAGAATCATCAACCAGTAGAAGACAGGATACTAATTAATTAGAACTATATAACAATTATGTAACATTGTGGCAAATGAATACTAGTTCCTTTGTTTGCTGTAGTAAAAAGCTTTAATATCAGGTATGCTTGATTTGTGGAATTCCATCAGGCATCCATGCTTGTGCAACCTCGAAATAAACAATCCATGTCTCTCTAGAGTGTGTAATTATTGGCTTGTTGCACACCAGGTAATGAATCCATTTTTTGCAGACAGCAATCTATTAGTAAATATTCTGTCATCACTGAATTACTGTACATGACTATATCTCCACCAATGACTTTTTCTTCCCCATAAAAAAAACAATGTTTGTATTAATGATTTTCAATATATGGCACCACTTACATTACTGAAATTTAAATTTTAGGTATAGTCTTACAGCATGTTGTAACTTTAGGGATCACAAAACCATTAATCCACACATCATTTAATGTCTGATATAAGATGAATTCTTTCTACTTAGGGGAATGAATAGGAGCTCTCTGTTAATGTTTATCACCCACTGAAGAATCTTAGCACCTGCTAACAGCAGCTTTGATTTTTCTGAAAATTACCTGTGCACAATCTCATCAGCATCCCTTTGCTCAGGAGCCCCGGTGTTACACAGATGTTTTTTCATCTGCTTTTTTTAAGGTTACATGACCACTTCCTAATTTTCACACTTTTTAAGTTCCAGTTGATGGTGAAGCAAGAACTGGAGATGTGCACATGGGTATATGTTTAGATGGTGAATCACCTGTCTTTAGATTAGCAGATTCCTTCTGCTGAGCCTTGTGCATGCTCACCTTTTCAGAAAGGAGAAAAGCATTGGGAGGAGCTTCTGGCGTTTTTGCAGTGGCTTCATTCATCAGCTCGGCAGAACTTTGCAAGGCAAGGCAAGGCAAGGGGTCCCAGGACAAGTTCTTATACTGAAAATGCTGTGGTTCCCAAATAGCAATGATTAGCAGTAGTTAGGTTTTCAATGTAAGGACAGAGAGTTAAGGTGTAGTTTTCTGGTGAGAAGGTTTTGTACTTATTTTATAACTTTCAAAAGTGAGAGCTAATTACTGAACCTTTCCGTGGTCATTGTAACAATGGCGTTTGCTCGTCTTTAGGAACAGAGAGACTTCCCTGAACTTTAGACTTTGCAGAGTCATGTAAGATTTATTTTTTATTTTATTTTTCCCTTCCCCCCGTGCCCCAAATCAATTAGAATATTTTAAAAATCCATATTTTTCAGGGTTGTCTTTGAAGCCCATGTTTTATAAAGAATTATCCTTCTCATACAACCAGAAAAAAAACTTTCCAAAAAGCCTTAAGTGGATGCTTTGTAGCCCAGAAGCTTCTGGAACAGAAACATCAACACTGTGAAAGGCAGTGTTTGAAAGTCAAAGTTGCCAGGGTAGCCTTGGTTCAGGCCCTTTGAGGTTGGGCATTATGCTATCAGCTTTAATTACATTGTTGTGTACCTTTTTTGCTACTTAAAATTTTGTCTTCTGTTGTGCTAATGTTTGTAAACCTTCCAGTGTTTGATTTTTTTGTTAATGGTCCCTTAACCTCCAACTCTCGCTGCTCTACATCCCAGGAATTCTCTTTAGGCTTCCACCTTTACTGAAGGCTGTCAAGCTCCCTGTGAGTTTATCGAAGACAGTGTTCCTAGGCAATTCTGCTGCCTAATCAACTGCTTCTAACGCCTTGGAATATTATTCACGTTTGCTATTTGCCTGGATGAGACAGTATTGTATTTACTGGACTTCTGAGGAAAATTCCAACCCAGGTTATGGCCAGGAGGAAGACTGATGGACAAGTACATCTAACCCTAAGCAGCAGTCCCAGATGAGGCTCTTTGAGCTCTTCTGGGCCACAGAAGCTGCCCCAGCACCTGCCTCCCATTGCAGCACCTTGTGGAACTCAGCAATTTTGCAGTGTACAACACTCGGGCTGCCAAAATCTGGCATTAGGGTCTGGGTTGATACTCCCCTCCTCCAAGCTCAACCTTCACCTGGTGAGAGGTGCAAAGGCATTCGACATGAGGTGAATTTTACTTGAGATAAATTTTCAACAGTTATAGACCTCTGTACATACTTCTTTGTACTTGTATGCATGCAGGGATTGATTTAAACATGATTTTCCTTTGTATGTTTCATTCATGCAATAAGTAAAATAGTGAATCTTACACTGAACTTCCTAAGTTATGCTTTTGGAAATTTATATTAAACCTTATTAAAAAAAAAAAAAATTCAAAAACAACTCTGATGGTGATTGTGCAAAATTAATCACTCATTCATGACAGAAAGGTGGAAAAGTGGAGACATAATTTCTTGGGATTTTTAAAAAGGAAGCCACCCCTTAAACTAAATAATTTCACATCTGTAAGGCGTACCCTTTTGACTAAAATTTTGGTCTGAACCTGGAAGTGCACCTTATAGTCCGGTGCGCCTTATATAATGCACAAAGTTGCGAAATTTGCCAATCCAGAAGTGCGAGCCATGAGCAGAGCCGCGAGGGGGGGCGGCGCCAAGGGAGTACCAAGCTGCGAGGAGGGGCGGGAGTGGATGGCCGCAGCTGGCAGGAACCGCGCGGGGCGGGTGGGACTGGGCAGCCGCGGGCAGCCCCCAGCCAGCTGGAGCCGCATGGGGAGGGAGGGAGCAGGCAGCCCCTAGCCGCCCTGAGTCGCGGGCGGCCCGACCCGCCCTGAACCGCAGCAACCCTGAGGTGAGCCGCAGCTACCCTGAGCCCCGCCTCACCAGCCAGGGGTGGGCGAGAGTGCTGGGACCCATGCACAGGGAGGATGCATGGGGCTGCATTTAAAGGCTACACCAATCTGTGAAAAATGTTTGCAAATTGAGCACCTGCCAGTAAACTCCACAATGGTGGGATTCCGTTACTAATTCATTACTTTGTTGCACACGGCACAGATCTTCGCTGCAAAAAAAGGTGCACCTTATAAGCCGGTGCACCTTATAGTCGTGAAATTACTGTAATTGTCTTCTTGAGATGTCCTGACCACTTTTCACATGGTTCTTGAACAAGGATAAGGAGTTCTGACACTTTTCTTATTATTTGAATTAAAGGAGTGATTGGTCATGGTAGAAACCAAATTGACTTAACTTTCCTAAAATACTAAACAACAAATTCACAGATGTGTAATGCTGGTTGGGCTACTGGCCTCTCTTCCTTGATGACATGCAGCACTCTCCTTTTCCTCTCCTTTTCCAGTCTAAAAGACTGAGTATTAAATTTGAAGATGCTCAAAGAAGAATCAAAATCCCAGGCCTATAGTACTGTCATATTTTTAGTTTGTTCTGCTAGCAAGCACAGGCTTTGTTCTTGCAGCAGCTATTCATCTGCTATAAGATGGATGAGAATTGTAATCAGCATTTTCCTAGTTCCCTCTAAGAGCTCTTTGAGCGATGCTATCTTGGACCTCCTTTATGAGGAGCTAAGCACTCACACTTTTCAGGAGCTGCTCAACTTCTCAGAGGACACAGACCATGTAGCAAATGACAAAGTATTTTTCTAATGAAAAGAATATGTTGGATTAGAAAATAAATTACTACTTAAACAAAGCCTTTGAGATTGTTCTTAGAGAAACAGAGACATTGGAAAAGAGGAACAATAAGAACATATTTTAAAAATCAAAATCTCATGGAAAAAGATCTTTGTGGTTGGGGGGATGGAATACAGACTCCAGTTTCACCAGCTGTAATTGAAACCATAAACTTCTGTTGTGATCTGATTAAAAAAAATCCAGGAATCCTTATGGAAGTCATTATTCAACCTCCTGGTGCATCATTGAAAGAGAGAAGAAAGCTCCAGTATCACAACTTACTTCAAAGGGGCAAGCTCCTTTACCTTCTGTGAGTTCCACTAATTTTACTAATTAGTAGGGTAATGTTGTTTTCCCAGATGTGAGCTCATTACCTGATACACAGAACCAATTCACACTGAGGTGAGGTATTTCTATCTTTTATTCTAAATAGGCAGCTTGGTGGTAACCCATTCAGTTTTTTACACTATTTATACATTTTAACAATGTATAAATCAGCATTCATTTGTTACAATTACAGTAATTTCACTATTATAAGCCGCACCTGATTATAAACTGCACTTCCAGGTGTCAGCAACTTTTCGTTCTTTGTCCATATAAAAGCCACACCTGATTATAAACCACACTCTTGTTTGCAGCAAGGACCCGTGTGCAACAAAGTAATGAATTACTAACAGAATCGCAGGATCGCGGGGTTTGGCTCGGGGCCGGGTGGGCTCAGCCTGCTTGGGGCTGCTGATGGGGCCAGGTGGCCCAGTTCAGCACTGCCGCTCTGCGGGGCCACTTGGGGCCGGCTGCTGCTGCCGCTGCCACCTCCTGGCTTGCTCGCCCCGGCCCGGCGCTGCCCCGTGGTGCTGGTGGGAACCTGCTCAGACCCACGGTGGGAGGCGGGGACGGAGCCCGCCCACACCTGCGGCAGCGGCAGGAGGGAGGCACGGAGCCCCCTGGCTCTTCCCCAGGCCACGGGGCTGGCAGCACAGAGCCCACCGCCTCCCCCTCTGGGCTGCCGGCAGGAGAGAGCCCCCCGCCTCCCCGCCCCACCCCCCCCGCTGCCAGCACGGAGCCCGCCTGCATCTGCTGCACAACAGAGTACAGTAAATTCACGAATACAAGCCGCACTGAGTATAAACCGCATCTCTGGGTGTTGGCAAATATTTTGGTTTTTGTCCATAAATAAGCCGCACCTGAATATAAGCTGCTCTGTTGTTCGCAGCGAGGACCCGCGTGCAACAAAGTTGCCAAATAGTAACAGAACGGGGTTTACTGGCTCAGCTAAGGCAGGGCGGGGTTTACTGGCTCAGCTAAGGCTGTGCGGGCTCGGCCCACTAGGGGCTGCTGACGGGGCCAGGTAGCCCAGCCTGGCGCTGCCGCTCGGTGGGGCCACTGGGGGCCAGCTGCCACTGCCACTGGGCTCAGTCACCACGGCCCGGTGCTGCCCTGTGGTGGCAGGCAGGGACGGAGCCCCCCACCGCCTCCCAGAGCTGCGGCAGGGGCGGCCCGGGTCCCCACTCTCCTCCCCGAGCCGCGGCAGTGGCGGGCCGGGTCCCCCGCTGCCTTCCAGAGCCGTGGCAGGGGCGGCCCAGATCCCCCCTCTCCTCCCCGAGCCACGGCAGTGGCGGGCCGGGTCCCCCGCTGCCTTCCAGAGCCGCGGCAGGGGCGGCCCGGGCCCCCCTCCTCCTCCCCGAGCCACAGCGATGGCGGCGCGAGGCCCCCCCCTCTCTCCCCGGTCTGCAGCAGAGGAGGGAAGGAAAGAGCTCTCCTGCCTCTCTCCCCGCCCCCCGTGCTGCCTGCAGGGATCCAGGCTCCGCCCACAGTGCAACAGAGTAGCAATCTGTAACAATCGCAAAATGCCGACTTTGCAGCAGCTCGGCTCGGCAATCTGGCTGGCACTTCTGAGGTTGTAAATGTCAGAAAATTATTCACATATTAGCCACTCCTGAGTATTAGCCGCATTTCCGGTTTAGGAACAAAATCTTAGTCAAATTGGTACGGCTTGTATTCGTGAAATTACTGTAACCAATTTGTAACAATTGCGCAATCCTGGGTTTTACTGGCAGGTGCTCAGCTCGGCACCTCGGCTTGTACTTCCAGTTTGGGAAATTTCAGAACTTTGTTCACATATATTGGCCGCTCCTGAGTGTAAACTGCATTTCCAGGCTGGGATTAAAATTTTAGTCAAAATGGTGCAGCTTATAATCATGAAATTACTGTTCTTAACTTTTTCATTTTTTAATATTCAAACCCCTATTTACTAGTTATATCTCTTGTTTCTTATGCTTCTTAGTCTGCAGGTGGAGTTTTTCCCTTCATTTGAGTCTGGGATCTGTTTTAAATAGGTGGACTGAGCCGCTGGGTCAGTGGCTATCATGGCTCATTGCTGGAATTACATTTCCCCCAGTTCCTGCTCAGCTCTGTTGACTTCACCCTGGTGACTCTCACCCAGACATTCACCTTGGGATTGCAATCAATTTCCCATAAAACAAAAGATTAGCCAAGCATACAACATTCACAGTACAATTGCTTAATCATAGCAGTCTACCCATAGCTACTGATTAACAAACAAAAGTTTGATTCAAATTTTGAGGTGCTTAAATCTTGCCAGGCTTGATATCAGGGTTTTAAAGGGACGTAACTGGAATCTTTGAGGAGTATCAGTGCTTGGCTTGGTCTCTACTTTTTAGTGTAATTGACATGGATACATTGGCAGGACAATGGCAGCAGCACTGAAATGGGTTGATGAGTCAAGCAGAGGAGCTTTGGCTTGCCCAGTGCCTGCCATGTGCTACTGTAGGGATCTGCTCTGTGCATCGCTCCAACACTGCAACACGGCTGTGCGGGCCTTGCCACGCATTCAGGGAGGTGAGGAGCACTGGCTCTGCTCCCCAAAACTGTGCTCCAGCTCGGCTGGGTCCTGGGTCTGCACCAGCCCGCTGCCATTCCCATCCACGGTGTACACACCCATCTTGCTGCAGTGACCTGCAGCATGAAGGCCTCAAATATACAGACAGTGTGAGACCATGAGTGCCTGCAGAGATTTCCCAGCATTTATAAAAGGATACCTGCATACAACCTATAGGGATCTAGCCCTTTGAATTTTGCAACTGTGTAGGTAAGAGATGTGCTATGAAAAGAGTACCCTTTTGGACCATTATAACTTTAATAATCTCTCCTTTAGCCTTCTCTTTTTCGAAAACACGTAGGCAGACATTGTCTCAGGAAAGAGACAGACCAAGAGCAAAAGATGTCCAGTGAAAGGGATTTTATTTTCTTGTCTTTCTGTCCATGAAAGAGTTCATTGATCCACCTCCACAGTTCATTGCTGCTTGTAAAGAAAGGAGCAAATTACTGAGTGCCAGCAGAGGAAAAGAATGGTATTGAACTGAGATGAACAGGGGGTTTCATCATGACAAGAACAAGACAGATAAGAAATCAGTTGATTTGTGTTTGATGGATTATGTTGTATTTTATTATTCTGGTAGTGGCTGTGCTGTCTCTGATGCCTTTTGGAACTGTTTGTACTTTGATTTCATCGAGAATTAAAGCTTTAAAACAGATTCAGTAAGCCCCCCCAGGGGAAGAGTTACTTGTCAGCTGTGATTACATTTAATTAGTACAAGAGTGAAGTTTGCCATTTTTCCCCTTAGTCTTGGCTCACCGAGCTGTATTGAGTCTCTTTGGAGTTCCATATTCCTTTTTGGTTATCTGAGTTCTGACTTAGACTATACTACCATGTTCCTGATGTCAAGTTTTGTAGCAATCTTTGACACAGAAAAAGATATAAACCCAGCCAATATTAAAATAAGATAAATTCAAGTAATGTGACCAGTTCACAGCAGAATGGGCTATACTATGAGGAAAAAATTACTTTGTGGATGAATATTAATTGCACCTGGGTCTTTTGTGGATGTTGAATTTGCTTAGTAGCAACCCAAACTGCATTGATACAGAGATCTGTATTTGGAAATGTGCTCCTCTAGTTTAACATGATTGCCAGCAGTTTTTTTGCAGGGTTTTTTTGTGCTTGGCTGTGCTACCAAAAAGTTTGGATTATGAGGATCAGAAAATTTACATTCAAAGGGCACCAGAGCTTTCCTGGAACATTGTTGCTGAATATTACACAATACCCGCAAACATGTTTGATAACCTGTGTGAGTAAGATGAAATTGAGAGAAGAGGCTTGTCTTTGGAAGAATTACACATGGAGGAGAACCAGCAGAGTAGCCAAGCAGACAGAATCTAGTAATTGCTGAAGAAGAGAAATTAGTATATTCAGGGAAATGGAAGGGTATTGCAGAAACAGATCTTATGGCTAAATGAACTAGCAAAGCATGCTTTCATGCTGCTCTTATGCTTCTTCCACTTGGGTGCCTGACTGCCTGTACAGTAACCTGCAGGCCCTGAAAACCCTGTGCATGAGGAACAGCTGCCCATAAGGATATGTGATGCAAGAAACTCCAATAACGCTGCCTGAAGGGGAAGAATAAATTGGGGCTGTATACAGACAGTCGTTATGGAACTGGGCACTGGAAAGTTTCCAGCAAATTTAGGGCTGGTGAGGTATTTCCTGCTACTCTGCAAAGGATCTATACAAGGGCTTGTGCTGCTGGGCAGAGAATTTTCTTTAGACAGGCATGAATTATTCTGCCTCCTCCCAGAAGCATGCCTTGATCCATTCAGCTAGTGATTCCTTTTGTAGTGAAAAGGGTGACCCATGGAAGCTGAGGTGCTTTAATTTTTCTGGAGGTGAAGGTGGTGCATTATTAACTCTTTCAGCCTCTGGAGCACCCAGGGGGGTTCCAAGAGGTGAGAAAACTTGAGTGCAAAGATTAAGATTTTCAAACCAAGATCTTTCAAGTATTATAGAGCCCGCACTCTTTGCACAGCATGTAAGCAGTTGCAGTTTAAGAAAGAGAGAGCTATTGTTTGTGCAAATGTAATTTAATTTTCTCATTTTGTCCATTAAACCAAATGCTACTGCCCAGAAACAGCTGGAAAATAGCATTTTACAAAGCATGAGGAGAAATTCCATGGAGAGAGTAGTCTCTCTTTCTTTGAGCCAGTAGGCCAAAATGTTTTAATAGACAGCATGTGACTTCAATAAGGCACCCTGAAGGTGAAGCAAAAGCGTGTTCTCGGAGACCTTGGCTAGTGGTTCACACCTGATGAACTAGGACACTTGACCCAACATGCTAGTCAAGGTCCCTTTTGCCAAATGGATTTTTTCAAGTCTGTGTGGGATGTCCCTGATACCATATCCCCAGCAATTCTCCTTTGGGAAGTGGCACCTCCTAGTGCACTGAGACTTGCCTGGAAAATTGGTGTCTTTCCACAATGCACCCTGTACTACTTCAGGCAATTCTGGAGCTGATGCTTCAGAATTGGATTCTGGGGTTGATATTACACATCAAGGATCCCTTTTTTTCCCAAAAATATGCTCTGTGGTTCTGCAGCATCTGTTTTAGTGGCTGTTTGTTCCTGGTGTAATCAGGTCTTCATCAACTGTGGAAGAAGAGGAAGATTCAGAAGACAGGAAAATACACGGTAACGTCCATAAAGCTGGTCCGTAGCTGTCTTGAGGACTCCTGGGGGTAAAACAGTGACAATAATTGTTATTCAAGTGATATGCTCACCTTCGCCATAAGAGTTCTGCTTGGCAGGCTATCAACTCTGTATTAATCAACACCTGCAGGCACCAGCTGAACATCATAAACTTCCAGGTGATCAATGTGCTTGCAGGAGCTCTTCTATGTGCATGTCCCTTTTGCTGAAACTCACAGATATCTTTGCCTTCTGCAGCCATGCATTGCTTTCTTCTCCCTGATGATGTCTCTTTACTGCTCCCAGAACCACAATGTGCTAAATGAAGCTCTTCTGTGTTGTCCTTGCTGAAGCAGGCACCCAGGCTTCTCTTTCCTAGGTCTCATGCTTGTTCTCTTGTGGAGCTGCAGAGGACACAGAGGGACCTGTGACTTCCCATGCATCCCCCATCTGCTCACCAGCATGGCAGAATGAAAATCAGAAAGCTCTGTGTAAGCTCTGCTCACCAAAAATAAAAACATCTCTCTATTACCAACTCTGTGTTCAACACAAATCTAAAACAGCCCCCTGCCAGTGACTGTGAAGAAAATTAGCTCTACCCCAGCCAGAACCAGTGCAGGCCCCTAAAGCTGGTGTCACAGCTGCTGACTAGCACAACACTTGGCTTGCAGCCAGCTTGTAGTGACCAGTGTGCACACACCATGGGTGTAGTGCATCTGCCTGACTATCAGACAAGTCTGGGTTGCCCTTCTGGTGGTTGTGGCTGTCCACTGACGCTGGTTGTTTGAAGGAGTCAGGTATGAGATGGCAGGAGAACTTCCTGGGATTATTCTCATGCATTCCTAAGGTGGGACATAGCATTTTTTAGTTGCTCCATGGCCTGCTTCTGAATATTAGGAAAATGCCACCAGAAATGGAAGTCAGCACTACTATAAGCATTTGTAACCATAGGAGGAAACATTCTTTGTCTGAAAGCACCAACTCACTGTAAAGTGAAAGCTATTGGAGTGCTGCCATTGTGTGCCTGCTCAGATGGTATACTTACCATGAACTGCATAACTTGATGTAACTAAAAGAAAGCAGATAAGTTTAAGTAATTTTCTGTGTTCAGTTGGCTTGTGTTGGTGTCACTGAAATTAATGGAGTTGCACAAGTGAGATGTACATATTCATTGCAACCACTCTATACTACCTGTTACAGAATTTGTTTTCTTATTTGATGTGATTCCCAAACTAGAATAATTCTGACCATGATACTAGAATTCAGCTTCTCTTTAGAAAATAATTTTATATAGGCATTCAGCAGCCTAGGTGTAGTCCTGCCCTTTTGCACCAAAGCTCCACTTATAAGCTGGTGGTGAAGTCCTTTAAAATCACAAAAATATCTCAGAAAAAAAAAATAGTTACCAATCCTAGACTAATTTTAAGTTGTGTTGGCTTCCCAGTTCTATTCCAAGTTATGGCCTAACTACAAAATGGCAAGGTTTGTGTATTGTCATAAAATGCCACAGACCAGTTAGAGCCATGTCAGGGTACGGAGGCTGAGCTGCCAGACTGGCTGAACACCACTGCTGTATTCAGAGATTCTGCTAGGTCAGCAGACTGCCAGTTTCCTGAACACTAATTCAGAAAGTCTGCACGCAATTGGCTGGAAAATGCAGGATATTTATCTCAGTGTTTCTGTAGTGCTTCACAAGTGTCACAATTCTTTTTCTTCATCTGTGGTGGTGGGCTGACCCTGGCTGGGTGCCAGGCACCCACCAAAGCAGCTCTCTCACTCCCCTCTGCAGGTGTACGGGGGAGAGATAATGTAACAAAGAATTCATCAGTTGAGATAGGGACTGGGACAGATGAATCACCAAATACCATCATGGGCAAAACAGGCTAGATTTAGAGATATTTAACTGAATTTATTACTGACAAAATCAGAGAAGGATATGAGAAGTAAAACAGACCTTACAAACACCTTCCCCCCACCCCCTCTCCTTCCCAGCTCTACAGTCTACTCCAGCAGCACATGGTGACAAGGAATGGGGCTATGGTCACTTCATCACAGGTTGTTTCTCTTTGTTTCTCTCCCTGTTCAGGGCAAGGATTCCTTCCCCTGCTCACCATGGTATCCCTCTCATGGGAGTCAGTTCTCCATGAGCTTCTCAGATGTGAGTCTGTCCCACAGGCAACAGTCCCCCTCACATGGCTGTCGTGTGAATCTCTCTTCCATGAGGTGCAGTTCTTCAAGGTTCAGGCTGTTCCAGTGTGAGCTCCTCTCTCCATAGAGCTCATTTCAGGCATCCCCCCTGCTCTGGTGTGAGGCTCCTCTGGTGGCAAGCATCTCTTCCCCCTCCTTCTCTGCTGACCTTGGTGTCTGCAGGGCTGTTCCCATCACATGATCTCACCTCACTCTTCTCTGGCTATGATTACAGCTGTGCAATGACTTTTTTGTCATTTGTAATTTCTAATTGACCCAGCGTAGGCCAGCAGCTTGTTGGCCTTTGGAATCACTTGGCATTGGCTCTGCCAGACACAGAAGAAGTTTCTGGAAACTTCTCACAGAAGCCACCTTGGTAGGCCCCTGACACAAAAGCTTGGCCATGCAAACCCAATACAAGTACTTAAGTGAGGGAAATATTAATTTAAGGGCATGAAAATAAAACCAGACTGACACGCTGGGCACTGATAGAGACAATACTGAGATTATAGTGACAATGGGGAGCAAACTCCTTTCTTCTCTTCACGATATTCTCAACTTCATTTCATTGTCCAGCTTTCTTTGTAGTGAAACCCAAAATTTAATAAAAAGCAGCTATATTTACTCAGTTGAACTATGTGAGATCAAATTACTTTTTGTCTTATGGTTAGCTGCTGCTTACTTATTTGCTGTGCCTTATTATATAAGGCCACAGTTTCGATACTCTCCCACTTCATGAAAGAAAACTGTGTGTGCATGTGTGTGTTCAAACTGTCTTTTCTCTGTGTGTGGTGAGTGGATGCTGAGTACATTGTCCTCATTACTGAAATACAGATGAATTAAAATAATGCAATGCACAATAATCTGTTTTTCATGTTCATGAAGTGTGCAGGCAGACCTGTTTGCTGCAGCTTAGCAGCCCAAGCTTTGAAGATTTGTTTTGCAGTGTCCTGACACAAAGCTTTCTGTAAATTAGATTGCAGGCTGATGCCTTGTTATTTATATATATAAAATACAAAGATTACAAAAATATAAAGGTGCAAAATATAAAGACAACATGTGTCTTCCTCATGTAACTCCCTGGGTAAGAGAAAGCAGATGTAACCACTATGATCTTGCAGCAATGAGTATCTCCATTAAAGGAATGGAGGGAAATACAGCAGTTAGATACTTGCAATATCTGGCTAATAATCAACCTTAGCCCTGCATCTGAAAATGATTGTTTGTTTTTGAAAATCTGAACACATTTTAAAAGTTCTGGGCTTTGTACTGCCCAAGGCATCACCTTGAACTGACAACAAAATCCTGGGCACTTTTTGCCCTCCAAGGCTACTCTGTCTCTTTCCTCAGGAACCTACAAGTTGCTTGGACTCTTTATAAAAAAGTTGTAAGTATAAACAACTAAAAGTGGAGCCTAACCTATTATATCAGTACTGTTAAACTCATGCTAATGGCTGAACATTTTTTACAGCTGTCAGTGCAGCTCTTCTGTGACCCTTACCAGTGCTCATAGTTCCTTAGGGAACTGCATTGAAACAAAAGCAGTTCTTAACACTTGGAAACGTGACAAATCTCTGCAGAACCATAAAATTACAGGCAGTTTTGCACAAGTGTCTATTGAAAGGCAGCAGAGCATACCTCATTCTTCCATGCAAAATTGATTTAAAAAATTCTGCTCATATCTCTTCCGTGCTTTTTAATAGAACACAATGTGGTTTTCCCTCTCTTGAGTAAAATTTATATTAAGAAGGTGTGCACATCAAGTTTGTGTGTCTGATGACTCAGAAAATATTTGTACTTACATTCAGAACATGCTGGAGTCCATGGAGGGGCGTACATTATGCCTACTTTAGTATACATGAAAGCAACAAAATGGGAATCTATTTGGCATATGCCTAGGTGTCATTTATTGTGGTTGAACAAAGTAAACGTGAAAGGGGCCAGACTACATTTCTGACAAGGATTTTCTTAGAAAATGTGCAGCAAAAGTGTGTTAATATCAAAGTTCAGAAAAAATCAACCTATTTTGCAGGCTGGTATTCCTCTTACACAAAGTGAACAGGAAAATATTTGAATCTCATGAAGAATTCCCATCAATATTTAAGTGGAACAGTTGCACTGTGTAATAAATACCTTTTTCTCTCTTAAGTATTCATACAATGTATTGTATATATTACGTGTAATTCAACACAGCAGTTGAAAAATTGACAGCAACACAGTAATATTTTAAGATAGCATTCCGACACTTTCACCGCAGGTAATGGAACTTCCTTTCTCAAGAATTTTGAAATTTTGGGTTGTTGGCCATTCAAAAGAATAAAAAAGTGAAAATTCTTCATAAAACTGCCACTGTACAGTGCTAGTGATGACTGCTTTACTGACAGAGCTCTGGTGGAAATAACAGATCAAATATAGCACTTCAGAGAAAGTGAAAGAAATTCATTTGAGACAGTTACAAACTAGAAAATATAGCTCAGTTGCTCAGAGCATGTTGCTAATAATGCCAAGGTTGGGGGTTTGATCCCTATACAGGCCATTCACTGAAGAGCTGGATGTGGTGGTCCTTACTCAGTGATTCTAGTGTTCTTGAGATTCATGATAACAATGCTGTCTTGCTTTCATATGTACAGTGGACTTGTTAATAGAGAATAGCATAAGACTGGACAAACAAAAATGGCTTTCCTAGCTTCTGTTTTTCTGATTCTGTGAAATGATACCATGTGCTATTAAGTTATTAAAAAAATCTTTGAGTGCTCACCTTCAATTTCCAGCTCTACATTCAGAAATAGCAAAATGTGGGTCACTACTCAGGCTCAGACTGCTGCCTGGCACTAGTGGGTGTACTGTGACCTGACAGGGTCAGAAAATGATCAGTCTTGATTCTGAGCCTGTCCCCAGGGCCACCATGTAATTCAGAAGGTACCTATTGAGTAGTATGATTTTCCTACCCTCCTTTTTGTCAGGTGGGGCATTTTTTTTCATGAAGAAAGGATGGAGGCAACTGAAAATTTTAGTTAAATAAAATGCTGAATCACCTCAGGGCAAATATTAAACCACGCAAGTACTTCAGGTATCTAAGGCATTGTCACCTGTGTAGTTGGAGAAAGAGGTTCAGGTAAGAAGGGATCCAGAGTCTGGTCTTTTACACTGAGCTTCAGCATACTGAACAACTGGCATGATGTAAGTGGATTTTTTTCCAGGGCATGCAATTTCATTTTGAACAGCAGGTACAGATTGTAACAGAAAATGCATTATACAGGAAGCTACCTGTACTTGAAACCAACACATGCGATTACCCATGGATGAAACTCACATTTTAAGAATGCAGAAGACTTGTCCAGTTACAGAAATCTTTCAGTTTTCATTGTAGGAAGGCATAAACAGCAAGAGAAAACCTCAAATTTGGACTTATTGAGGATTTTAAACACAGTCTTCTTAGCATTTCATAAACAGACTGCACGAGATGTAGCAACATTTAGGAAAGCTCACTGTACGTCAGCAATAGTTCTCCACTAGCAGAAGTCTGCTGCTGCACTTTTGTATAATTCTGAATTTCCTTTTAATAGCTGCTCACCAGCAGCCATTTGGTTATATACAGAGGTACTCTGAAAAATTTTGAGCATGCTAAAAAATGCTGCATTTGCAAATCTGCTCCTTTGCTGTGGTTTGACAGGAATGATGTGGCAAAAATGGAAATAAAAGGAAACAGAGTTAAAAGTATACCAAGGGAAGGCCAAGGAGATAATGCTGTGAAATGAAGCAAAAGGTGCATTTTAAAAAAGGGTTTCCTAACTGGGCAAGCATCAGGCTTGTACACTGGCAAAGAGTTGGTGGAAGTGTGCATGCACCTTTCATAAAAAAACTTGGAGATCGCACTGAATACATGTCAGAATAAGACTGGCCTGGTAGCAAAAGGATGGATGAGCTAATACAATAATTTCACAACTATGAGGTGCGCCCTTTTGACTAAAATTTTCCCCCAAACCCGGAAGTGCACCTTATAGTCTGGTGCACCTTATCTGATGTACAAAGTTCAGAAATTTGTGAACATGGAAGTACAAGCTGTAAGCTGAGTCGGGACCTGTGAGAGCTGCGGCTGTGCGGGGGGAGTCTGGAACCGCGGGAGCCGCGGCTACCGGGTGGGGGAAACCGGGAACTGGCATGGGGAGAAGTGGGGGGAAGGGGTGTGGCTGTGGGGAAGTGCCAAGAAGTGCCGCGGGAAAGCGCTGAGAAGCGGCAAGAAAGTGCCGTGGGAAAATGCTGAAAAGCAGCAAAAAAGCGCTGCAGGAAAGCGGCGAAAAAGCGGTGAAAAAGTGGCAAAAAAGCACCGCAGGAAAGCACTGAGAAACGCCGCCGCCACTGGCCGAGGGGAAGCCAGGATGCAGTGTGGCCATGCGATGGGAGCCGCGAGCCATGCCAGCTGGTGCCAGAGGCGGGCAGGAGTGCCGGGGCCCGCTGCACGGGGAGGGCACCTGGGGCTGCATTTAAAGGCTACACCGATCTTTGAAAAACGTTTGCAAATTGAGCACCTGCCAGTAATTCGTTACTTTGTTGCGTGCCGCACGGCTCCTCACTGCAAAAAAAAAGTGCTCCTTTTAGTCCGGCGCTCCTTATATGATCTACAAAGTTGCGAAAGTTGCCAGCTCCCTGGGGATGCTCCTTATAGTCTGGTGCGCCTTATGGTCGTGAAATTACTGTAGATGCTTTCTATCTTTAATTCTTTTCATTCACACTCTATCAGTCAGTGGGTTATATATGGAGAGAAAATGTGGTGCAACCAAATTGGTGCGGTTTTACAGATGAGATTGTTTTCAGTAGTTATTTCACATCTGCCGAGAACCCCTTGGGTAAAGTCCTTAACCCATCAAACATGGGTTTTCAGCCTGCAGAGCCTTATTAACACTAAGGGAAAAAGAAATCCACCTTTTTGAGGACTCATTGTTTTCCTCACTGAGGAATGGTGCTGCCTTTTGTAGGCAAAATGGTTGTGCCAGCACCGTAGTGCTGACTTCTTGCATTTAAAAAACCAAAAGACCTCTCAGTAACAGCACAACTGTAATATATGGCTTTCTTGAATGTTTGTTCTAGCTTTAAACTCCTTATGTTTACACTATTGTTGTTTTTCTTCTTCAGGAACAAAAAGTTAATCTCTTTCAAAAAATCAAGGATCCCCTGTAATAAGTGCATACACAAAGAGCTAAATGTTCATCATTATATCAGGCATGATTCTGGGTGCACAGTTCAGTTACCTGCATGAACAAAAATTTTACTTTTGGCTAAAACAAGACCCCTGGTGTGGACCAGTTTTGTACATAGACCATTTCAGTCCATATTATTTTAAACTGTCCTGATGGCAAGGAACAGCATTATTGTGGATCCCCAGAGCCCACCAGGGCATTGGAAAGAAAGAATTAAGTCACAGGATGGGCTAAGGGTCTGCAGGAGTTGCTTGGCATGTGTACATCTGCGCCTTTAGTTCAAAGCAGAGAAGCCGTTGTCACCCCACATTAATCTGCATGGCATCTCAGAGGATCAGGAGTCTAACCACAGCTGCCTAATGACTGAAATACTCCTGAGAGTCAGCTGGGCATGCCGTTCTGCTGTAGGGGACACTGTGTGACATGGCTTGGGTCCTGGCTGCCTGGGTAGCTAAGTTGCAGGTCAACCCACTGTCAAGAGCTTTCTTGTTGCCTACTGCTGTGAGATGCTACCAGACAGGGAGTGTTGTAACTTTTGGGGCTAAAGACAGCGGAGACGAGCATGCTATAATAATTTTTTTTTTTTTTCTCCTGAGCAATGTCATTCACTAATGTCCAGAAATTCTCATCTGTTAATACTGAGAAAATGTGCATGCTTGAGCAGTTTTTTCTTTCTCAGCAGATCCAAGGTTCCTCATTGCAAAATAACCTGGCAGTGACAGGGTGTTTAAATGGACAAATGCCAGGCAAGAAAGTAAGCAAAGCAATCAGTGTCATTAAGGAGGTGATGATTCATGCTCCACCCTTCCATCAAGCTGTTGCCTTTCCAGGTTTTGAAGTAAACGTTACTCTTAGTCTTCTGTAAGCCCCAATATGCATATGTTATCTCTTCCGTTAATCTCAAAACAAATGCATGTGTCAAAATATTCCAGTTGTCCAGGCTGAACTGAACTGGATGTTAAGAAATTGAAATTATGGTCTTGTTATTAAATTGATCTGGATAAAGGTGAAAATAATTGCATGAGGAAACTTTACTGTAAGAAATTTCTCATTAAATTGATAGCTAAGATCCGTGTTATTTCCTTTTCTACAAGAAAGAGAACTTTTTCCTCCCCCTTTTATCCTTCTCCTGTAGAAGGCTGTTCTGCATTTTACAGTCCTGGATATGTGCTATCCATAAGCAAAGTGGAAGGCTAAGTCTTTGAACACAGCTCTGCTTGACAAATATAGAAGGCAAATTGACGCTAATAACTCATTAATCATTTATTTCTCCCTCAACAGATATTTTTAATACAAACTGTGGAAACACTAGAGAATATAGATCAACCTAGAAAATGAGTTGTCCCATTGAGGTTAGTGGGATGATTTGCATGGATAGAGTACACTCATGATACTACAGTCTGAAACAGTGTTGAAAAGTGTGGCTATTTCCATGCAACAGATAACGTAAAAACCATGGTATTAACCAGTTTCTGTGGTTCCACAAACTGTTAGTGGAAGTTAAGTGGAAAGTATTTCCAAAATAGTGAGTGTAAATGATCTGTATCCAGTTGTAGTTCCTGACTGGTAGTGGTGTCAGGAAAGAGATTGTGTCTGACCTAGCACCAGGGTATGACTGGGGGGACCAGGGGCATGCTGCATGTAGGGCTTAGGTTTAACTTAGTAACTGCAGAGGACGATGGCACAGCTCTACAGTGAACAAGTGTGAATGCAGATGTATGGCATCCCTTGACCTTTACGGGATAAACACCACAAAGTACAACTGGAAGAGCAACTGGGATCAGAGAGTTGTCAAAGTCATTCATTCTGCAAACTTTGCACAGAAAGCACTGAGGAGAAACTCAGAACTCTTCTGGTATAATCTTGGCTAAAAATAGCTAAGTTGTAGACACAATTTTTTTTAGTTTATGCTCTAGTTTTGTAGGATGGTGAAGATGCTGTAACACAAGGGAACAGAAAGTTGTTAAAAACTCAACAAAATTCATTCACCAAGCAGCAATATTTGAACTACCGTTACCTTGAATGACAATATTCTCTAGTTAATCCATGGTTTAGGTTGGGTTTCAGAAAAAGGATTTCCACCCAGGGGATGACTGGGCACTGGAACATGTTCCCCAGGGAAGTGGTGACAACATCAAGCCTGACAGAGTTCCGGAAGTGTTTGGGCAATAATCTTGGGCACATGGTGGGATTATTGGGATGTCCTGTGCAGGACCAGGAATTGGACTTTGGTGATCCTGATGGGTGCCTTCCAGCACGGGATATTCTGTGATTCTATGACTTAAGTGGTACACACATTTGACAGCAAGTACTTTCAGTCTGTCTGCAAGCAAAGATGAGTATTCAGTATTGGAGATCTGACACATTCATGGCAGTATAAGTGTCATCCAATGCACAGAACACACTTGCACAGCATGTTATGTTAACCCAGTTGTTAGTCAAAACTTGTTTATGCCTTATCATATTCATCCTGAAGCAGCTCATTGAATTATCCTACACTGTAATATTAACCTATCATTTCTTTAATATAATCCCTTGAAATAACAATAACTAAGTTACAGTTTTGTCATGAACGTTAATTTGCAATTGATGTTGTTGAAGCACCTGTTTACTGTCTGAAACATCTTTTTTTTATAGTTGGATTTATTGCTTTTGCTGTACTGAAGCTCCTATGTGTTGATATTTGGATATATTAAAATATAATTACAGTAATTTCAAGACTATAAGGAGCACCCTTTTGATGAAAATTTTCCCCCAAACCCGGAAGTGCGCCTTATAGTCCGGTGCACCTTATCTGATGGACAAAGTTCGGAAATTTGGCTACCCGGAAGTGAGAGCTGTGAGTTGCGTGGGGAGCCGGCAGGGCCATGGCTGCCGGGTGGAGGCGGGGCGGAGTCCTGGCTGGCATAGCCTGGCCGCACGCAGGCAGGGCAGAGCCCCGGCAGACATAGCCCAGCCCCATGGAGGCGGCACGGAGGGGTGGCAGGCACAGCCTGGCCCCAGAGAGGGGGCAAGGAGGGGTGGTGGGCACAGCCCAGCCGCATGGAGGCGGCACAGTGGGGCGGCAGCCACAGCCCGGCCCTGGAGAGGCAGCATGGAGGGGCAGCACGCATAGCCCGGCCCCAGGGAGGCGACACAGAGCAACGTCGGGTATGCCCCAGCCCCACCGGGTACAGGCGCGCCCGGGGACCCATGGCTGCCGGGTTGAGGCGGGGCCTCGGCCAGCAACCGTGCGGGGGGAGCTGGGGGTGGAGCCTCGCTGCAAAAAAAAGTGTGCCCTATAGTCTGGTGCGCCTTATATGATCTACAAAGTTGCAAATTTTGCTGACTCCCGGGGGTGCGCCTTATAGTCCGGTGCGCCTTATGGTGGTGAAATTACTATACATATGAGTAGCAGTTCAAACAGAAAAATGCCGGTTTGGCATTTCTTCTGGAAAAAGTAGGTATTTTTATTTGGAGATAATGACAATTTAACATTTTACTTAATCTGTGATGATTACAGTAAGAAATTTGGATCAGCTCTAAAAATAGCAAAGTTATTATTTTTTTCCTCCCCTTCCAGAGAGTAATGGGCATCAGGGAGCATTTCTTTCCTTCCAATACTGTACATAACTATGGCAGTAATGGAAAGGAAGCACTACCATTGTGATAGGTGTGTTTTTGTGAAAGTATGGTTTTGCAGTGGCCTTGCTATGAACTGCACTCACAAACTATTCTCACTTCAGCTGGCAATTATGTACAGCCTTCATCCTCCTCCTTTTAATTTTTTTTGGTCATGATTTTGACTATATGAATAGTCTTTTCACTCTAACAGTGAAACTGGGGAATTTTGACATATTCTGGTTGCAAGAAAAGATCTGCCCCAGGTAGCTGGAAACACATTTCATTCAGTTTTTAGTTTTAGATAGCTTCTGAGTTCAGTTGTGAAATGGGGCAGACATCACCAAAATGATTTTAAGTGACTTGAGATGCAGCAGGAATAGGCCATGAGGGTGGCTACAGGAGTTTTAATTTTATGTGTTCATTACAGCTTGGCTTTAGCACTTGGATTTGAAAAGTTTATTATTGCAGTGACATAGTTTTCTCTTTGCTCTCGTTTCTAGTATTCCCCTCCTTAAAATTTATGATGAAAACATGTTAGAATACAGATGCCTGAGGATGAGTAAATCTCATTGATGAAATGTGTGAATAACCACTATCCAGAAGCTGACGGAAAAAAGAATAATAAAATAGTAAGAACCCTACTGTTTTAGAGATTGTTTAAAGCTTTCCTTCCAGGAGGGTGTTTTTTCTTTCTTTTTTTTTTTTGTCTTGGGCTTTTTTCCACATTTGTTCAGGGTGGTTTCACTGTGCCCAGTGCTATTTTTTCTGCAGTTTTTGCCAAAATATGTATTTCCAGCAACAAAGTGTCAAGGTTATAGAATGATATGGGTAGAGAAAGAAAACAAGAGGGAGAAGAGTTGCTGAGAAAAATAAATGAAAATTCCAAGGCAGTCTGTCCCACCTTCCTTTCCTTTATTAGTCCTGGGCTGTGCCAAACAAGTGTTGTGTAAAAAAGGTGGATGTGCCTGCTGTTTTTCAGGACCATTCCCAGCTGTCACAGGGGAATCTATTTCCCAGGGATTAAGGGTTTTTTTGTTGGATCATCCCCGTTCCAGCCCTCAGTGGAGAGGTGTGGGAGAGCAGGTTGCTTTGTGTTAGTAACAAGGGAGTAACCTTCACATCTTCCATCTGCCTCCAGCTCCAAGATGTTTAACCAGCAGAAATGTGTATTGGGTTCATGGGGTTCAAATAAATAGGTTTCAGTTCATGCATGTTGTGATAGTCAGATATCTTGAGGGAAGTTATTTACAGCTGGTTCTGCCTACCTTTTGACCTCACTAGCTTTCTGCCCCCCCTTCCCCAAATTCTTGATTAATTTCCAAGGTATGACTAATGCATTTCTCTAAATGCTTTTGGTTTCACACCCCAACTCTTTTACTTTGGCTATTTGTTTCATCATAACCCTGTTTACTAGTGTTTCAGTAAACAAGACTTGCTTGCTCCCTGAGGGGAACACAGGAGTAACAAAGCCTAAAATTATTCCTAATGAAGTTCCAGCTACTACATGATGAGAAAAATGAGAGATTTATTATTGTTATTATAATCTTGTGGGGCATCAAATTTTTTGGTAATGCGCATCAAGATAAGCACACAGGTAGTTAACAGAGGAGGAGGTTAAGGAATTATTGTATTTAGGTTTAAAATGGAAGACTGTATCCTTCTACTTGTGAGTGTAAATCAGTTGAGAGAACAGTTGCAAACATTTTCTGTTGTTGCAGTTAAACTTGTCTAGGCTAGTCTTTACCCAAAGACTTCCCAGTGTTACACCTCCATTACAAGTGTTATAGTGCAAGGAAATAAAGCTAGTTAATCAGTTCTAGCCCTGGTTTAAATACCATTGGTTTCTGTCTGGTCGGCTGGTGGCAGGCAGTGCAGGGAAACTACGCCAAGGAGACACATTAGAGAAACTGCAAACACTGGAAAATGACCATCCATGTGTCTCCCACCCGTGTCCAACAGAAAGGGGAGGTTGGGGCCTGGTAGGTACTCATAGCTGGCAAGAGGTCTTTGGGGAAGCGCAAAGGAGCCCTGGAACTGTCTTTAATCCCTGGAGAGGTCCCTGTGGGTGTGAGGTGATGGGTATCACTATGATCTAAGCAGGAGTTCAGGATCAGGGACTGAAGACATCCCTGGGACTTTATGTTCTTCTGTGTCTACATTCTTGTACTTGGCTGAAGTGAGAGTCTTTCTCCATCCAGCATGTGCATGACTATTTCTGCTCTTTCTGCCCTTTTGGTGTCACCTCAAAAGATATTGATATCCTGCTGAGTTGTTCACAGGGACACGATCATTATCAGGATTGTGTGGAGGTCTACAATGTTGTGGTCAAGATATTGTGTCACAGTATGTGGAAAAGTTAATTAATTTCAACACAAAAGAATAACATGCTGAAGTCACCTATTCATCTGAAAAAGCAAGGGGGCACAGCGGACTAAGAGGACTTCTGTGCAGTTTCTTTTTAATGTCTGAGTATGTGGAGATGTAATATTCCATGTAATATGGAGGATCCTGCAGACAAGGGAGAGAAAGTGACTTAGTCTGGAACCAGTGCCAGAAGATGAAATAAGGCTCACACTGCCTTGTGTCAGCCAGACAGTAACAATATGGCAGTTATCTGGAAAGGGTCCTAAGCCTTTGCTGGAATTCCAGGCACATAAACTGGTTTTGTGTAAGAACTGTTCTCTCAGTTTTCTAAATCCTAATCTGTTTTAAAAACTATAGTAATCCAGGTAATTAAGAAAAGGCACACTTTTTTTCTTGTTGACATCCAAAAATCAAAAAGCAATTATACTGAGAATGTTTGCCTTTCCACTTACTGCAGCTACTGCTTTATCATTTCTTGTTCCAAAATATGAGCCAGTAAATTCCTTTCAATTTTTACATTGCAGTTGACAAGAACCAATCAGCCAAAGTTTTCAGTTCTTGCTTTGCAGATATCATAGGCCTGTTAAGTAAACACTGACAAAATCAAGTGAAGTTTCAGCTGCTTTCTCCAAAACATACTGAATACCAGTGTTCACAAAACAGGAGCTGTAATGAAGTTTCACCCACATTTAATCTAGTTTGAATCTTAGATGCTGATAGCAGTGTTAAGTCACATTTTGGGAAAAAAGGTATCTTGCTCAATATTAATTAGGTAACATTCCATATTTGAAAGTTATGCCCCAGATATTTTAAAACCTGTCTGATGCTTTTGCTATTCCGCTGATTTAGATTGATATGAAAGTAGTTCTTGTAGCATTTTCTTGTCAGAGCAAAGAATTTTGCTGCATCTTTGTGTGTTTCAATTGGCATTTAAAATATCAGCTTTTATTAATACTTATTGAATTAAATCGCACATGTTTAAAAGCAAAGGAAGTGCCATGTTGTGCTAAAATAACAATAATACATGCTGCTTCAGGCCTATACGGCACTTGATAAAGAAGGAATTGGAATTGTTCAGGGAGTTCTATCTCTTCTATTCCCAAGCATTTATTTAAGGCAAACCAAACCAAAAAAACAAAAAAAAAAACTCACACCAAAATATAATGCCCCTCCCCCACCAATCTCACAAAAAAATCCCAAACAAACCTCTCTCCCCAAACAAAAGGAACAAAAGAAAAGTTGGTCAGTCACAGTGACAAGGATGTACCCAGCCTGAACTCAATGTACCCATCATTTAGAGCCCTTATCCATCACATTCTTCCTCCAATTATCACATATTTATGCATGGAAAGGCTTCACGCAAACAGGTACCAAATTCCATTTAGTTTTGGGTATGGACAAGCTGGGGTCTAAAAGTGAGTAATCTTTTGCTGAACACTTGAGACAAAATTCGCCAGTGTGTGTGTGAGGAGTGGATGAACCCAGGCAGACAAGAATTTCCATACTGAATTTCCACTCTATCCCTTCAGTATTTTCCAATTGCAGTTAAAATACATGAGCAGCTAAGGAAAAAAAAAAAAAAAAAAAAAGAGTTATAAATGGCACAATAAAAGACACTGGGGGAGCACTGTGTCTGCTCCAGAGCTACTGGCTGGTAGGAGTCCAACTTGACCTGCTGAGCATGCAGGGCCATTTCAGTCCAGCAGACACGAGCTGCTGAACTGGCAGGAGCAGGGCACATGAGCAGGAAGAGGACTCATGTTCTTGTCATGAGCAGATTTCTACGAAGTCATTCTGCTGCTGAGGAGCACTTGCTGGATTTCTCATGCAGGCTGGCAAGGTTTTAGAGGGGTAGTAGTACTGGTACTCCAGTACCTACAGGGGACCTACAGGGAGGAAGCTGGAGAGGGACTTTTTACAAGTTTAGATGAGATATTAGGAAGAAACTCTTTATTGTGAGGGTGATGAGACGCAGGCACAGGTTGCCCAGAGAAGACGTGGATACTCCATCCCTGGAAGTATTCAAGACCAGGCTGGATGAGGCTTTAAGAAACCTGGGCAAGTAGACGGTGTCCCTTTCCTGGTAGGAGAGTTGGAATTAGAATGTCCCTTCCAGTTAAAGCCATTCTATGATTCTGTTTGCTCTGATTCACTCAGACACATGAAAAGGTTGCTCTTCAATGAATTTTTTAGAAAGATAATTCCTGTAGGAGAATAACACCAAGTGAGGGGATGAGGAATTGGGATATTATTGACTGTTATTAGCCTGGGCTGTTCGTAGAAAGGATGATCCAAGTCATTGGATACAGCTAAACTTTTCTGTTCAAAGTAAATTGAGGACTCACAACATCCTCCTAAACCAAAGCCAAAGTTCTCCAGTTAAGTTACCTCTGACAGGCTGTTTCCACTAAGGAGGTACAGTTAGTAGCTGTTTCTCAGATTTTATTTGTAAATAGGCCTGTATGAAACTGAAAAGGAAAGATTAGGTATGTCCCTATAGAAATATTGATGTTTCTTACAAATCTTTCTGTTTGGATAGCCTAATCCTAAAAGTGAAATATCAAAGGGTAGAGTCTTGATATCAAGTTCAGATGGTTATGATACTAACATATTTACTTGACTGAATGAACTTTATACAAATATAATTTGTCCTTTATGCAATTCCTCTGCATTTTAGTGGATTGACTGGTTAAGACCCAGGTGACCATATGATCGTAGAAATTTCAGGAAATAATATGGCATAATATTTCCTAAGCAATAAATGAACATCTATTTCTTCAGCAGTGATAATCATGTGCAGTGGCAATGACATGCTAGGTACTCTCCAAACACACAGAAGAGTTGTAGTGCAATGGAATAACATCTAGGAGGAAGACCAAGTGAAAAAGCAGAGGGAAATAGGACACTAAAAGCTAATTGCTGTTGAAACAAATAAAATTCTCCACAAGAAAAAACTAAGATTGACAAAAATCCCCAAAGACCTTGGTAGTTTGTTTGATGTTGGGGATTAAAACCAAAGTTAAAAGTGGAAGTAATAATGTAGAGAAATTCATGTGTTCTAGATGGAGAAGAAATACTAATAAAGGTATATAAATGGCTCTGTGAGAAACTGGCAGTCACAGAGAAATGGATGATTGTGTAGCAGAGTGTCATGAGAGACAATGAATGTAGACAGACACACCTACAAAAGAAATGCAAACCCAAACAATCCTTTAATTTCAAGGAGAAACTGGGCAGAGAACAGCAAGACACATTACAAAGGTAAATAGCAAATAAAATATAGCCTACATGTAGAGCCTACACATTCATTTCTTCTGTGCCATGGCACATTTTCATTTTCAGTCCTATCCCACTTGTACAGTACCAATGCAAGCAATGCACCACTAAAACTGCTGTAAAATTCCTCTCTGTTTTCATATACAGTACATAGACATGTGAAGGGGTGGGTGGTACCTTGGGAGGACCTGGATAGGCCTTGCAACTAAAAAAGGCAGGAAGCTGTGAAGCCAAATAAACAACTCACTGACGACAAGCCAGTTTAGGGGAAGTATTGCCAGAAAAAAAACCACAAGAGCTTTTTCCCCAAAATGGAGAGTGACAATCCCCTCCCTCCCAGTTTACTATAATTTAGAAATTAAGGGGCTCTGAGGCAAAAGGTATGGGTTTAGGAATAACAGTTCTTTACTGATATATCTACAAGACAAAACAAGAACAACATCAGCTATGAAAAAAAAAAAAATCAGTGACAAAACAAACGAAACTCAGTCTCTATCCTTTGTCCAGTCAGACGCCCTCCTCCTCCACATGGTCCTGGTGGAGCGGAGCGGAGTGGCTTTTTTCTCAGTCGCAGCAACTGCAGGACCAGGCAGGCGGCAGCAGCTGGTCCATCCCAGGTGGGAGAAGGGTGAAGGAAAAAACCTCCGCTCACCATTTGCATCCCGGTTCTCAGCACTGTTCTCAGAAGGAGGAAGCTGTAGCAGTGCCAGAGTGCAGGGCCTGGTTGCATCATGGAGAAAAGGAACCTCTCTCCCCCACGTTCGGGCCAGCGAGCACGAGTGGCCCCTCGCAAGGACAAAGAACTTCATCCCCACTCCCTCTTTTGTCTTGAGCGATTAGAAACCAGAGAGTTTCCCGGCCAGGTTCCTTTAACATGCTCATGGGAAAAATTTTCTCCACTGAGGGAAAGAGTAAAAACTCCCCCAACCCCCAACACCACATCTGTTTCTATTCCAGATGAGTCATCTGTGTCTTCCTCAGCTTTACAAGTGCGTCTGTGTGGACCTAGTCTATAGAGGAAAGGTGTTCATGTCAAACAGCCAGGGTCAAGGATCTTTATTTGTTTCAAAAGCTCTTAAAAGTACTTTCTGGATGTCTCCAGCCTACTTTTTCCTCCCTTTATTTTTCATCCTTTTCTACCGCTCTTTGAAAAAAGTCTTGGTTGTTTAGAATGAATTGGAGTCTGGATGCAGTAGGAGTTGTTTCAATGTTCAGCTGCTTTGATCCTATTCCTTGTGGCCTATGTACCTGCAGAAGCAAAGTTTATTTCTGTCCTATTAGTCCTGGCACTTTATTCTGCAGACATTGTTGTGCCTTCCATGGTGAGTGGGTGCTGGTCGGTGCACGCAGCAACCACAGCAGCACCATTTGGAGTGGTATGATCTATGTGAGAAAGTGTTCTGTGCAGCCTGAAGGGACTGTCATAGAAGAGCTGTCAGAGTGGTAATCCCTTTCTACATGAAAGGAAATGAAAAAATGTCACAAAAGCAAATTAAAAAGAGAACAGAAACTAAGGGTTGCATGTACTTGAACATCACACAGCAAAGCTCAAAGTTTCAAACAAATAAAACAGTGAGGTTACATTTGTAACCAGGGAACCAATTTATGGTGATGAAGGACAGTGTGGGTGTAGGAGAGGCTTTTGTTTTTCAGACACAACCAGAACAAAGGCAAAAATATAGCAGTCCACCTTCCTCCTATAGCTCAAGACAGTAGCTCAAGATACAGAAAAGGGTGTCTGAGTAAGACTTATCACTGTGGGGGCAAAGCAGAGGTGTGGAAGTGGAGGTCATGTCAATGGGTGAGAAGTGCTAACTGAAAAAATACACTGGAAACCCTTTGGTGTCTCAGTGAGAGAGGGATGGGGAGTAGAACCCACTGAGGAATCATTGCAGGGACTTTACTGCATCTTTCCATGGTGGGCTTGCTTCTACTTGTTTCAAAAATGCTGCAGAATGGGATTCCTGGATTAGCTGACTCCATCTATAACTAGCCCCACATTTTATATTTTTTTTCAAAATCATGAATTCTTCTAGAAACATTGAGATATTACAAATATCTACTGAAAGTAATAGGTTTTTTTTTTTTGTAATAAAAAAGTTGTTTGGAGGAGAAGAGAAAATGAGATGAGGAAAAAAAGACTAGTTCCAACTAATTCAATGTTGTTAAGGTTCTTAAACTTATGTGAAAATACTTGGTGATGTTTTTGTGTACCCACTGTATTTCTAAGCTGTATATCCTGATGGCCAGCTGTATGGCTTTCTGGACAAGAAAGGACTACCAAATCAGCCATTTATTTACTCTAGTAATTAGAGTACATCTTTTAAGCTCTGTAAAGAACAATAGTGTGTCACAATTGCTTTCAGGAGTGAAGTTCGTCTGCAGTCTCCTCAAGGAGGAATTTTATGGCCTGTGTAGTGCTTGCCTGAAGAAGCCTTGTTAGAGCAACATTTACTTGTAATGCTATCAAAATGCATGTAATCATAATCTCTTTTTAGTTTATTGAACACTTTTTCCTTAAAGAATTGTCTGAGATACCCTAAAAATATACCCTGCCCTGGGAAGGACTTTTTCTATTCTGTAGTGAATTCAGTGTTCAGAATTGACAGATTTAAGGACTGCAAATATTTGGTGTCCCACAAATAATTAAAAACAATAACTGATAACATTTTCTGGGTAATGGAAAAAACCGAACCTGGTAAACCTATCTCCTTGTATTTTTATATTGTATTCTATTGTAATGTTCTAACAAAATTTGCTTGAGAATTTTTGTGACTCTGGAGGTGCCTGCCGTACAATGTCCTCATAATTCCAAGATGCTCATTTAAGGACTTGCCTAGTCTATTTAGATCTGAAAGAATGTGGATTTATATCATTGGAGAGGATCTCTCTTTCTACCAGTGCTTTCTCTTGGCGTTCATGGTAGGTAGCATACTTCAGTCAGCAACTGCTGGGGTCCATAATCCCCAAAAGATCTGGATCATCTCTGGACATTTCTCTCTTAGATGAAAAGCCAGCTTTGCTGCCATCAGCCAAGAAAAGATTGTTCTAGTTGAAGGAAACTCATTAGCTGTGAATCATCTACATGAGGAAAAATCAGGTAGATCAACTCAAACTGTCTGTCTGGATAAACCAATTTTGAATGGACAGGAGAGTGCTCCTGTAATCCATTTTCCAGTGTTGTTTATACCTGGCAGAGAATGGTAACAACCAACCATCAACCAAAACACCCATTTGCCAGCTAAGCCTCTCTCTTGTCCCCTGAATAACTAGCTTGAATTTTTTTGTTTTCCCTGAGCAACCTGTGAATCAGGAATACCACACAAAACAATTCTGTATATGAACAATCCTCATATGATGTCAGTTCTCTGGTGTGTTCCTGACAGTTTATTAATATTGAATTGCATTTGCCATACTCAGCCAAGCTGAGAATGAAATCTAAGTTAAAATGCTCAGGTAAGTTGCAACAGATTTGGTTGCCAAAACAACTCTTAGATAAATTAAATACAGGCTAGTCATCTGTTTCCTTGAAATCTTAGAAGGATGATGGAAAGAGAAACGTAGTCCACAAGGAATCAAACATACTTTTACCAAGCAACCTCTAGCTGAATGACCATCAGACTCAAGACTGGGCTTTCTGAGTGTCCAGACAGGTTCAAAAGCAGTACTATTTAAAAGAAATAATTTCTGTTTGCGTACAGTAAAGCCCCTTTATCACCACTGCTCTTCTTGTCAGTGCTAATAAGCAGATGCATTACTCGATAGACCTGATAATTAGTCTATCATCACTTGTAGCTGGTGTTGCAAGTGTGAGTAAAGATGAGGAAGATAAAGATTACTCCTTTAGAACAGGAAGGGCAATGGGATTGGTGAGTATCATCACTGCACTTCCACTCTACAGGGAGAAAAATAAGTACAAAACACAAGGACATCTTTAACTGTTGCAGAAGATTTTACTGGATGCCTAACTATAGAAAAAAACAATTCATTTACATTGTTGTATTTTCTAGGTTATGAGAAGAACACATTTTCTCTGGTGTTAGGTTTAATTCCTGATCAGTAGACAGAGGCATCTATTGAGGTCAAACCCTCAAATTGTAGTGCCAGTTTGTGTAACTGTCCTCCTCTTCAAGAAGCTAGTAATTGGTTTATTGTTTTCCTACTGTGATCCTCACTGGTTTTTTATGTAGCAGTTCTCTTTCTGGCAGAGTAAATGACAAATTGATCACCTGCAGTGTATTTTTCCCTCCCTGTCCTATGTGTGATATTTAGAAGGAGCTTGAGCACCTAAACAACTTTGTACTGTTTTTTCAACTTGAAAAATCCATCCAGTTGATTTTCTTTTTTTTCCCCCAGACAGCCATATTGTTGAATCCCTGAGGCTATTCAGTTTTCCCTCTTGAGGAAACATGTACCAATTTCCAGAAGACGTGTAGAACATTTTTCAGCTTGTTGACTGGAGCTGATTAAACTGCTGGGGTTTTTTGTAAGTTTGTAATCACATTGCATTTTAAGTTTTGTTCTGCTTTTTTAATACCACCTGTTACAGACTCCCAGGAAACAATAGAAATATATTATGTAGTTCTTTATCAGTAGATCATGGCTACATTTGCATAGCATGAACTTTCCATAACTAGTTTTTGGAAAAGAAGGAAAAAAACATTTAATGAAGTTCATTTTTCATAAAGAAACTTTTACTTAACAAGCTTTTCTTTTAGCAGTGGTGCTGTTGTTAAAGGGTATTACCCCTTGCCTTTATTCTCAGCCTAAACTAGAATAGGTTTAACTCCACCCTTTTTTGTTACTGGCAAAATGAGTTTCCAAACCGAACTTGCCTTTATAAATGGAGTTAGCTCAATTTAGTTACATACACTCTCAGTTGTAAAGATACAAATTGTGAGATCACACAGTGGCTTAGAGAGCTCATCTGTGACAAAAGCTGGAAAAAAGACAGAAAAAAAATATTTCACAAGCAAATTACCTTCATGAGCTGTATCAATTGAAGAACTGAAACAAGGATGTTGTGGTGGCTGGGCCTAGGCTGGAAGTCTTGTAACACAGCTATTCTCATCATGTTAATGAAGACTATTAAAGGTATTCTGTATGTGAAGAATAGAGCCATATTAATTTTCATCCCCTTTCTGACCAGGCACTTCAATAAGTGCTGTCCTCCCCTTCTATCAGGCAGCAGATGAGAACATGGAATTTCTGTTAGCATGTGGTACACAACTATTGAAACTCAGTATGCAAAATTATGACACAGATTTCAACCTGGACTGAAGTGGTTCCATACTGTCCCTAGCTTGAGTACTTATTGAGCAGGATTCACAAAGTGGGGAAACTGATAAAGGAGTAGTGGGAACCACGAGTGTTTATATAGACAAACATGAATGAACCAGCTTTGGAGAGGTTTTTGGTGCCTAATATCCAACTGATATTTAATATTCAGGAGGTGCAATTTTATCTTGTAGTAATTCACTTGCTCTTGTAATTTTATTTCTGTGGTCTGTCTGGACAGTATTTATGAAATATTTCTGTTTATTCTTCAAATGGATTTACTTGCCTCTCAGCAGATGAATGTGTTTGGTGAAAGGAAGATCAACAAGAAACAGGAAATCTGGTGTTTTCAAACACAGAAATGAGACAATCTTTTGTAAGATGAAAACTTGTAAACATCCAAAAATACAAAGGCTACTATCAGTTTGAATCACAGACTGTCTCCTCATTCAGAAAAAACTCTCACAGCAAAGTAGCAATTCTAAAACCTGTCCTGTAGTTGAAAATCAATTCACCAAGTGAGGTGATCCTGCTCTTGAGAGAAAAACTTTCTGAAGGTACACTTCTCAGAAGCTATAATACAAGAAGACATTTCAGATGGCTCTTGACAAGAGAAGATAGGAAATGTATTGTGCTTCCTAAATCACAAGAGTGCCATGTGGTTTTATTTGTTCTTCTCTGCTGACTTAAAAGAACAGCTACTTGTTCCTGTATCCAGCATTGCCATTCTCTAAATAATGGTTATAGTCCCTTTTTTTGGGGGTTTTTTTGTTTTTTTTGTTTTTTTTTCATTCTGAGTAAGTTTAATTTTTTAAATGCTGGTAAGTTAAAAGTATAGTTTTAAGTCCCATTTGATGTGACTGCCAATGGTACTATAACACTATGATGGGGAAGAGATGAGATGCTTTGATATTAAATTAGCTTACTGTCAGGGATGGAAGACTTCCTACCCTGTGATGTGTGTGCTTTTATGAATTGGTATTATCATCCAGTATGGCCCAGGTGTGCTGTAGGTTCACCACTGAGGACCACTGCCTTTCCCTACTACTGTCCTAGTGAGGTGCTGCTTGTGTGGCTTTGAAAAATAGATGAAGCCTTAATCTTTGCTATGATTTCGGTGAAATCCAATCCAGAGAAATCTGACAAGTTGTTTTTCTGAACATTATACCCACTGGAGGATTCCTGGAGATGTAGCTATATGCATTTTTTAAACAGACTTACAATTTGGGCATAATTTCTCCTGAATTAACTCAGACTTGGTAAAAACAAGGAAATGAAGATACACTTTGGTTTTGGATATCTGAGTCAGGGCATGGTCCAATTTTGCATATGGGTAGCATTTCAACAATATGACACAAAAAAGGCAATAAAAAATTAGTAATAGAAGGAATAATTTCCTTTAAGAGGCTGAGTGAATGAAAGGAAAACAGAACCATACCTCTATTTACCAGTGGAATTGTTTATTTATTTGAAGCTGCAAACAAGTATAGCTTGATAATTTTTGTATTTTCTTGTTTTTATTAAAAGGGAAGGAAGACAGTGTGAAGTGAAACTTTAAATATATTTTTCTCCCAGGCTCAGAAATGTCAATTACTGTTGCGAATTTTAGGTCTTCCTGCTTAGTTGATGAGGGACAATGGAAAAGGGTCTGAAGGATAAGATGGATTCTGAACTACACAAGTATCTAGGACAGATCGGTGTGTTCCTAATGCCTGTGCCTAGAGCACCATGTGGCATTTTGCTCTCTTTTTCAATTTACACTCTCCCTTCACAACAATATCTCTGCAATATAATAAAGGTCTCAACTTCACTCTCCTTGTAATTTTTCTTTTTCTATTTAATCTAGCTTGCAGTTGGGGATTTTTTACAGATCACACTATAGAGTAAAATCCAAGTGCTCAACCTTCTGCCTAAGAAGCAAATACTTTATCTCAGAGAAACCAGACAGTATTTTAAGAACATTATTAGAAGGCTTGCTTTGGGCTTATTTTTAAGAGTTTTATTTTAACAGTTTTCTGTGTTATTAAGTTTGCCACATTACAAACTACTATCTCTTGTTTATCTTAACAGAGAGTGTTTAAATCAGATAGCTGAAGATCTAGTGAATAAATCCAAAAGCATGTGGGTTCTTCAGGCTTTCTAAAAATAGTTTACTAAATGCTATCAGGTCAGCAAATCGAAATTGCTATTCTAAGAGTCACACTGAACAGGACACAGGAAGAAAAAGGTGCATCAAATGACAACAAATAGCCATATTCAGCATGAATACTTAAAAAAGAGGGAAATTGGGCTTTTCACAGAGTGCAATTGTCTAACTCAGGTGTATTGAGAACAAGAGCTACTGCCTGAGCCCTGGCTGTGTGTGGTGTCCTGTGCTGCAGGACTGGTCTTAGTGGAATGAGGGACTGGTCTTAGTGGAATGAGCACAAAGCCTTCGGCTCCTGCAAAATGAATTAGTTTTGCTTAATTCAGCTGGACTAACTTTTCAGCTAAACTAAATCACATCAAGAGTAGTGACTTCATCAGAGCCCTTTCCATGTCCATATAATGTAGTAAAATGTCTTAGTTTTTCCTCTTCTTTAAGCTACTAACAAGTAACTTGCTTTGGAGATAGCTCTGCATTAGTTACCTTTATGCTCACCCCTGATACAAAGCAGGCAGGTGTGACTGGTGCCTCTGCCTTGTCCTATCCAATGCTCCCAGAGACCCTGCAATCAGAATGATGTGGTCTAGAGAGGGAGAGAAGGATGACAGCAGTGACCATACTTTTCTCCAGGCTAATCCTGAGCTCAGCTTTAGCAATTTAGAGCATGAGAAGATGTATTTTGCTAGCAAAGACATAATAGGTAATTAAAGAGTGTGTGGAAAGCAGATATTTTCAGTATTCCACCTCCACAGGTTTATTTAATATGCAGACTAATTGAGAGCATCTTCTGATATCAGCTCCAGGGAAATTTATTTCCTTTGTTTATAAAATAGGCCAGTAGGAAACCTGACACTCCCTTGGATACCTGATTGCTTTGCTTGTGAGTTCAGAATATAATCTGGAAGTGAGAAATAAAAAAGTGTCAAAGGAGTAGAAGACCTATTGTGCTAAATTCATTCACCGTTTTTTGTGGTGTTTTTTGTTTGGTTTTTTTTGGGTTTTTTTGTCCTCAATGACAATAAAAATTCTCAGGCTTTTCAGCCACAGTTATAAACATATGAATTATTTCTTGTCTAATCCAGAGCAGATAGGGGAAGAAGTTTGCTGTAGAGGATGATTTCTCACTGGTGAGGAAGATCCTGCAAGATTTGGCTCTGATGGCAGCTTCACTGTGATGGAGCAGACACTCCTATTGTGTTGGAGTTGAAAAAATCATTGGAAAGCAGCTCATACTTCTCTTCCTGTTTTTGTTCACTTAATTCGACTGCACCAATGAGAAGCCCTGTAATAACATGAATGACTCATTTCTTACATTGCTTAATATTTGTTTTGAAATTCTGACACACTTTTGAGCACCCAATTTCTCCTTCTTCTATGATGACTTGGTTTTAAAATCAGTTGTGGGATTGTTGAACACTTTATTTAAGGAGTTACAAAAGGTGCCAGCTCTAATCAAGCAGACATGCTTCTGTGTGTTTGAGAACAGAGTTAATCTCAGGAATGGCTCAAGGATTTTTTGTTTATAGTGCAGTGATTCTCTGGTGGCTCAAAAATATTTTTGTAGTCCTGAGGCATACATAGGGACAGCATCTATGCATGCAGACAGACAGGGAACTTGTTTTTGTACTCTGCCACTGAATCTTAGCCAGGGAGACTATCCGAGGTGGAGAGATGTGAAGAGGAGGAGAAGAAAGCAAATATATAATAAACAAACAAAAGCAAAAAACAAGAGCCATATTCTTAATTCCAAGTGGCAGTGTGTGACTTTTATATTGGGAATCCCACTTATCTCTACAGAGAGATTCCAAGGGTCCAAACAGCCCCTGCTCCACCTTCCAACAGGTCTCTCTCACTGTAACTTGTGGAGAGTTGTCCTGCTGTGTCCCCGCAGAATCTCGCTGTTACTACCTCGGGAAAAACTGGCGCTAATTCCTCAGTGGTAAACATTCAACTGGCCTGTGTATGGCATGCATGGCATGGTGGGTGTCAGGGCTCAGCACAGATATCTGAGAAAGCTGGTGAGGCTTTTGCTGAGGGATCTATCAAATCATGAATGCAATGGGCTAGGCAGGGATGTCCGTTTGCTGTCTCTTCCAAAATGAATATTGGGAGGAATCAACAAGCAGAGCCACTGGTTCATCAGAGTAATAGGAGTCAGGGTGTGAAAGGACACCTAAATCATGCATGGCTCGATGGACAAATTAATGAAAAAGAATTCTGCTGATGACTGGCTAATGCACAGTGACTGTATCAGGTTTGGGAGGTCTCTGTGAACTGGGATAAGAGGCTGTGAGGAGGGCAAGGGAGGGAAGAGTCAGAGATGCCTGTCTTCCACAGCTGGAAGTGTTTATGTGACCATAGAGTTTATAGCTGCAGGCAGGAGGGACATTCAGTCCACACCAGGAGAGCTGCTCTTGTTTATGCAAAAGCGCAAAAATTATTTGAAGTAGCAAGCCAATAGAAGAGTATTACTTTGAATAATCCTAGGAATACTTTTGAAGATGGCAAAAATATTCCTTTTACAGGGATATAACACAGGCTCTTGTTTTTCCCAGTTTTTAAAAAAGTACTGTTTTCTGCTCACTCATCTAAAATGGTTCTAACATGTTCATGCATAGTCAGGGGTATTGACATTGCTGGGAACAGTGAGGGGATGTCCATTGCAAATGGGTGACTTCCCCCTTTGTCAAGGGAAACATTTTAACTCAGAATTCTTGTATGGGCTCTTAGCAGTACGTCATACATTATTTTTTAAGACTTCTCTGAGGTAGAAGGAAATTACGAAATGTAGGTGGAATGGCTTCCAGAGGCGACCTCAGTCTTGCAGGAAACCTTCCCTACACATGTTTTAGTACTTACGACTCACATTGGAGTGTGATAATAATTGGTAGTGCAATGTTTTCATGAGAGCCCACTAATTCAGTGTGGCTCCATGTTTGGGTTGTCAGATGAGGATGTCATTGGAAACTTCCTCTAATTAAGTCCCACTACCTTCAGTGGATGTTAAGAGCTGCTGTACATAAACATGTGAATCTCATTGGCTGTTCTGCATTTTAATGAATATTTTCATTTGAGCTCTCTGTTCTGTCCTGAAAACAAACAAATGTGTCTACAGGACTTTGTTTTCCTCTGCTGGAAACTGTCCACAGAATGTCCCCATAGCCTTAGCTCACCAAAAATTGATTTAGGTGAGGTCTCTGTCAGGGCACGGCCAGTCCAGCACAGTGTTTTCTTGGCTCATGAGGCAATGAGTAGCTTAGCTGCACTTGGCACCCTCTACAAGAGTGGCACAGCTCTCACATGACAGATCAGTGTGGTTAAAAACAGGAAGGTCAGCTTCCATTTTTAAATGATGGGGTGCTCTATAAACACTGGGATATGTGTGCATGTCAAATCTAGTAGTGATGAGTGAAATTAGATGATGTAACTGGCATAAGGTCATGATCTGTAATTAATTTAAACACATTTTACTATGGTTGTTCTCTTTACATCGATTCATAACAAACCAGCACATACAAAGAGAGACATGATACAAAATGCATAAATTTTTTGTTGTGACAGAGCAAAACCTAAATGCTGGATTGTTTGCTGTCTTAATCACGAGAAACCAGAGACAGAGTACAAACCATATTTCTGGTTTTGGTTTTGTTCTGGTGCTTGCTGCCAATTAGGAAAACAGCAGTTTCTTGAGTGTATCTTCTATAGAAACAACTGAGGTTTGATCATTGACAATCTTGCACTACCTGTGTGCCCTGTACTGGTTTGATTGACCTGCTGACAATAATGATTTAATTACTCTGACAGCCACAGAATCCAGGTTGCACATGGTGTTTGTATATGAATAAACTGGTTTTTAATGATCAGTGTAAAACCAAGGAGTAGAGAAACTATCATCAATAGTTGTACAAGGTGATAAGGCTTCTGCTGATGGAGGACCATCTCTGTTCCCTACTGTACAGAAAGAACACAAAAAGATAAAGTGATGATGTTAGCTCATTAATACAGATACTGAAATTTGAGTTATATATATACACACAGTATTTAACCATTATCATCAAAATAATGGAATTTTGTATTATTTTTTCTCATCTGCATTATATAATTATGCCAAAGAAAATTTGACCTTAATAAGTAACCCTTAAAAAGTAGTAGTACAAAAAATACAGTAATAAAATCTATTCTGGTTTCATCTCATGAAAAGTCAATTTTTTGATTGAAAATATTTAATGTGTATAGCATTTTTTATAACTAAATTATAAGAGAAGAAAAAGGAGTGAAAATTAGCAGGAGTAGATCTCTTATAAGAGACTAAGCTGTAAATCAGTAAAGACAGAAATATATATATTAGGTTGATCATAAAGTCTGAGTAAAATGTTAAAATAAAGAAAAAATAATTGCCACAAAAGATCTGACTTTTTTTGCTGCTAAAGTACATAACTTGTATAGATTCAAAACCGTATTTCAATGGGTTTAGATGTCCAGAACCAGAATAATGACATGTGACCTGCAATAGTACCCTGTTATCTATGTGGGAACTTCCATGAATCTCCAGTGTCTGATTTGAACACTCTTTGAAGCAAATGGTGCAGGGTGCTCTCTAGTCACTGAGCTTGACACGGTCTATTCTTGATAGGGGCTTTGCCTCTGGCTTTGCTGAGAAGTAAGCATCTCATACTTATGCCATGTGATAGGAAGAAACATGATTAGTCACTCAAACATCTAATGGCTAATTTTTTTTTCATGGATGAGTCTGCTGTAATGCCTCACATGAGCATGTGCTTTGGTGTTCACCTGAGCTAGGGTCTCCACGAGTCATCTGGACAACCTCTACAGGAGTCTGGGGCTCTGGTCAACAGTGATTCTTTTTAGTCCTTGAGAAGCTTCATACACTTTCATTTTATGCTCACAGAATCTCAGAAAAAAATTACATTGCTGTATGATTCAGTTAATTTCTAGAAAAACACTATGAAATAATAATAAAGATGCAGAAATAGAAATAACAGAAGGAACAGAAGAATTGCAATGTTTTCTTAATCACTTGCACCACTACAACCAGGCTAGAAATTTGCTGGATGAAGAATGCTGCCTACAGTTTGTATACAGAACCCAGCTTGTACAGATGCAGTTTCCTGTCACAGTATCTCAAGGTTTTATTTGCACTATTTACTACTTTTGAGTATACACAATTGACAGCAGTATAAATGATAGTAGGTTTACTAAATCTAATATCTACCTCAGCTAAAACCAGCACATCCACTCCTTGCTCCATATGCTTTGCTCATGCACAGGTCCCACAAAATCCCAGTAATGACCACCCCACTTCCTGTTCTTTCATATAATAAACATACATATTGTAGTCTCAGCCTATGGATCACCCCTGAAGAGTGTGCATAAAATGTCCACCAAATGTCTGTCAATGTCTGTTAAGTTAAATTAGTCCATGACTTTGGGCTCTATCTGTTACGGAGTCCCTCAGGACAGAAGAGGTGCTCTGTTTCATGGATTTACTGAGTACCAGCACCACATCAGGTTGGGTCTCTGCTGCACTGCAACTGCTTCTTGTAAGGCTTCTCCTCCATTGGTTTGGGTAGTTTCTGTTATCATAAGTCCTGAAACGTGCAAATCAAATAATGGCTTACAATAATTTAAATCCATTACAATCTCCACCCCTGATCCTTTTAGATCAGGTTATCTGGTTTAACCATGCAACAAACCTTCCCCTTGTTCTCAGCTTGGCTGACAATGAGGGGCTCCTTACAGAGTGCACAGTCCACACCCTAGTCCTTCATGGCTGCAGGTGGATCTCCGCTGCATCACGATCTCATTCTCGTCACAGTTCCTTCTACTCTTCACACTGGAGCTGCATCCTGTCCCGTATCCCAGGACAGAAAGCAGCAGCAGCACTGGCCAGCAGAGGTGCTTCACCATGGTTGTAACCAAAGTGTTCCCAGGCAGAGCACAGGAAGGTGATGAGCAGTACAGCAGCAGCAGCAAAAGCAAAAAGTGGCCACTGGCAAGCATTAGACTCTAATATTGAGTCAGGAAATAGAGGCCCATGGCAAGCACAGGAGCCTGCTCATTTTCAGCTGAACACCACCAGCAATGTAAATTCAATCTATTACCTCCCAATCAAATATTCTATTGTCTCAAACCCCTCAAGCCCCACATGGGGAATCAAAAAGGATTGTGGTGGGTTGACCTTGGCCAAATGCCATGTGCCAACAAAGCTGCTCTATTGTTCCTCTTCCCAGCTAGGGTAGAGAAAATAAGAAAATGAGTCATAGGCTGAGATAAGGGAGTTTACTGAAGCAAAGTGAAAGTTTATGCATGCACAAGAAAGAGGAAAACGAAAAAAGATTTAGTCTCTGCTTTTCATCAGCAAGCAATGTTCAGCCACTTCCCAGGAAGCAGGGCTTCAGCATGTGTAGCAGTTGCTCCAGAAGGTAAATATTGTAAATAAAGAATGTCTACCTTCCTTCCCCTTTCCTTTGTTCTTATAACTGAGCAGATGTAATTTGGTATGGAACATCCCTTTGGTTAGTTTGGATCAGCTGGCTTAATTGTGTTTCTTCCAAGGATCTTGCTCACCCCAGCCCCTTGGTGAGGGAGGAATGCTGGAGATGGAGCAGTGTGGCTGTGCCAGCCCTGCTCAGCAGCAGCCAAAGAACTGCTGTGTTATCAATTACCTTCCAACCAATGTAGAGAACAGCACTGAGAGGGCTGGAGTGGGAAAAGGAACTCCAGCTCACCCCAGCCTGATGCAAATGATTTGCCCTTAGAGATGTATTGTGGATATTGTTGACTGTCAATTATTACCTCCTTTAACATGCAGGAAAATCTGCTTCATGATCTCGCTGGGCACAGAGGTGGGACAGGGAGTTCTGTGTTTCTTGGGTCTTCCTTCTTTCCTTTTTAAAAAGAGACCTTATATCCCTTTTTGAGTGAGTAGGATCAGGGACTATGCCTTGACTAGCCATTCAAACCTGACTAACAGTGGCTTACACATCTCATCTGCCAGTTTCCCTGGGTTCTGTGGATACATGTCATTGGGTACCACACACTTGTACACCTTCAGCTTCCTTAGGTGGTCTTGAGCCTCATCTTCCACAGCTCTTTGTTCTCCCAGCCCCCACCTTTACCTTCTGCAGCTCAGGCAGTGTGGGGAACGTACTTGCATGTAAAGATCGAGGCAGAACTTTGTTGAGTGCCTCAGTCTTCTTCACATCCCGGGTAATCAGGTCTCCAGTTTCGTTCATTAATGGGTCCACCATTTTCCCTGCTCTTCCTTTTGCCACCAGCATACCTGTAGGAATTTTTCTTGTTGTTCTGGATGTCCCTGTCAAAGTTTCATTCTATCATGGCTGTAGATTTCCTAACCCATATTTTTCCTGAGTTATCTATCCTTGTTTCTATCCTCTGTAGGTTTCCTTTTTGTCTTTGAGACTTTCCAAGAGCTTCTTGTTCATATACACAGCCCTCCTGGAATTTTTGCCAGACTTCCTTTTTGTAAGGATGCATCATCCTAAAGTCCAGGACAGTGAGCTTGCTTCTTGTCCTCCTCACTACTGCAAGGATCTTGAACAACACCAGTTCATGGTCACTTCAGCCCAGGCTGCCCTTGAGGTTCACCTTCCTTGTCAGCCTCTCCATGGTGAGAACAAAGTTCAGCACAGCACCTCTGCTTGCTGGACCTTCTGTCACTTGGAGAAGGTAGTAGTCATCATTTAATGCTGGGAGCCTCCTAGATTGCCTGTGCCTTGCTGTGCTGTCTCCATGACAGATGTCAGGGTGTTTGGAGTCCCCCAAGGGGACCAGGGCTTCTGAATATGAGGCTGCTCCTATCAGTTTATAGAGGGCCTCATCCTCTTGGTCTTGCTGATCAGGCAGTCTGTAGCAGACCCACAATGTAGTGTCACCTCTCCCTGCCCTCCCTTTAATCCTGACCCATAAACTCTCAGTTGGTCCCCCATCCATCTCATGGAGAGCTCTGTGCATTCCATCAGATCATTGACTTGAAGGGAGACACCCCCTCCTCATCTGCACTGCTGGTCCTTCCTATGCAGCCTGTGTCCATCCATTCCAACACTGGAATCATTGGAATCATCCAACTACATCTCTGTGATTCCAGTAAAATCATAGTCCTATAGGTATATCCATGTCTCTAATTCCTCTTGTTTATTCCCCATGTTGTGTGCACTTGCATGGAGGCATTTAGATATGACTCCCTGTGAAGCTGGCTTACTAACTGAAGTGGCTGGAATTCTTTCGGACTGTCTGAGCTCTCCTGCTCACCTGTGATCCCTCTCTAGATTATGAGCATCTGTTGCTGGTCCTGGCATGAGACTGGTGGGAATGGGATGGATTGAAGTTCCCCTCTTCTGGCAACTTTAGTTTAAAGCAATGCCACTCCTTTCCACAACACTTCTTTGTTTCTCTGTCTTAAATTGATAACTTGTGTTTAATTGAAGGCAATGAAACATATTCTTTACAATTAAAATAAGACAAAAATTTAAAGAGGATTTAAGCCTTCAGCAACATCTCATTATTAAATTTAAAAAATGAAAAGGATAAGACATTATATGTTGTGTAAAAGTGTTAGAAGAAACACTATACTTGACAAAAAAACCTCATCCCCTCCCAAAATTTTTTATTGACCCACTACCTGAAGCGCAAAATTCAATTAATTGAATTTTATGAACATTTTAATGTCAGTTTCTTCATTAAAGGTATCAGAACTCATTGGAAAGGTTTAGTGAAGCCTGGAAATGCTCTCTACCTTTGGCTAGGTATGTGGCCAGGTACTGCAGGCTGTATCTGAATCTTCATTGCTTCTGCCGATTTAACTACTTCAGTACAGCCCAACCAGCACTGGTCCACAGGAGAAAAATAATGGTCAGCTGTAATTCTGAACTCATTGATTTTTGTAAAAGTACACTTACTCCTCAAGGAAGCGTGTCGAAATACTGAATCCTGTCAGAAGACAAGAAGGATCTGTACATTCACAGCACATACATCCTCTTCTTGTCATTCTTCTGAAACAATTTTCTCTGTTAAATCCTTGCTGATTCTGGTTCACATGTACATCTTGACTAACTGATTTCAATAGCTTATCCAGCTGAAGTGAAAAAACTTCTGTGGCTCAGTCTAGAGGCCACAAGGTCCACGAGCACCTTGGGGACTGTGGAGACGTCCAGGAACACTTCTGCTGACTGCTAGGGAGATGTCTCTTTCCTGCACGTGCATTTGCAATATCACTAAGAGATTTAAATCTTCCTTTGGAAATGATGGGCAGCTCATAGCATCCCGTACGCAAGTAAAACAGCAGGTGTTACATTCCCTGTCAACCCCAAGAAGAGTGTTACGTATACTGGAGTGCCATCTACTGGCTCTTTTCCTCTGCGATAGGTAGCTAAAAGTACCAGCTCTGTGTATATATGTTACTTTATCCAGGACTGTAGGATATTGCATTCCAAGAAGGATCCTTCACTTCTCCCACTGCATCGAGGACCCAGACCCTCAGAGACCTTCACTCACCTCCTAAACCTTCAAAGTCCTCATGCTGGTATCCAGGCCAACACTATACATATCTTAGCATCCTAGTTCTTCCCTTGTAGTGGTTTGTTCCACTCCTTAAAATTTCTTCTTCTTTGAAGGTGTCTTGGGAGATAAGCTCAAGTGCCTCCACTGAAACATCCGAGCACTGTACACATAAGTAACAGCAAAACAGTTAATCATGGAATCACAGAAACGTGGAATATTTCAGATCAGAAGATAGCCAGGAGCATCATTGAAAGCATCTCACTTCTCCTCGCAGGACTAACCATACAACTAGAATTCTGTCCATAATCTGCTTGATCTCTGATAGACTTGCTGTGTCTGCTTCCCAGGACAGCATGTTCCAGTGACTGACAACGCTTTCAGTGAAGAACCTTTTCCTAAAGACCAGTCTGAACTTCCTCTTAAGCAGTTTCATTCCTCTTAAGCAACTCTGGTTCCCAGAGAGAGGAAGTCTCTCTCAGAGGGGGAAGCATCTTCCCCTACACGGTTTCACTTCAATGGGTTCCCCCAGCTTTGTTTTCTCCAAGATGCACAAGCCAAGTGACCTCAATGTTCCTCTTAAGCTTGCCCTTGAGTAATTTCACCCTCAGTTTGGTCACCCTCCTCTGAATATACTCCAGAGTTTGATGTTCTACCTCACAGGAGTTCACAGTTTAGTACGGTAGGCAAAATTATTGAATGAATTTATATTTGATTCCTGTGACCAGATAGATTACAAAAAGCGTTAAACAGCACTGGCCCTAAATGCCGATCTGTTAGAACCCCAATTAATACAACCCTTTGAGCCCAAACCACCAGACAACTGCTCACCCAAAGCATCATTGGCTTGCCCTGCTGTGTGCAGGCCAATTTATCAGTAAGGATACTGTGAGAGACATTTCCAAAATCTTTGCTAAAATTAAAACCCCCAAACATTTCCTGGCTTCCTTCAGACAACTATCTGGGTGACCTTGTGATAAAAAGCAATTAATTTAGTCAAGCAACACTTTCCCTTTGTTAAGCCATGGTGGCTGTGAAAAATGATTTTGTTGCCTCTCAAGTGTTTTTCGGTATCTCCCAGATTAACCTCCTCCATATTTTCAGCAGGCCCTGTGAGACTGACAGCCCTGTAATTACCAGCCTTCCTTCTTTCCGTTCTTGAAAAATGGGGCCACTTTTGCTAGTTTTCAGTCCATTAGTATATCTCCAGACACTCAGGATGATGAAAATAATGGAGAGAGATCTTGTGATGCCACTTGAAAAGAACCCACTTGGAGATTTATGTGCATCCAGGTGAGAAAGCAAGTTTTGAACAAGTTTGGAGTTGATAGAGAGTATATCGTGTATCTTTCCCCCAGTCATGGTTTTCCAACTCGGCATCAGGGCCCATTTGTGGTGTTGGAGAAAAGAGCTGAAAAAGGCTTTAATGTTTTTGCTTTGTCTATGTCCCTTTTTATGACCAGCCTTGTAAAGCAATGGACCAGTGTTATGTCTGATCCTCCTTCAGCTTTTCAAATACTTGTAAAGCCCTTTTTGTTGCCCTTCACAGTGATGAGCAGCCTGAATTCCAATTGAATTTTAACTGTATGTAGGAGAAAGACAGTTTCTCTGTACATCAGGGAACAGCATTGCTGTCGTTGTTCTGTGTTGCCTGAATCTGTTTTCAGTGTCTGTACACATTCATTTTCTGCCTCAGTTCTGGAAGCAGATCCCTGCTCAGTCAAGCTGGTGTTCTACCCTGCTAGCTTGACTTCCGACGCTTTGAAATTACCTGCTCTTATGAAATTGTCACTCATAGGAGTTGACAGAAAAGCAACCAGCCTTCAGGGACCCAAGTAAATTCAAAAGCAGATCCTCAGAGAGCCTTACTAAGTAGCTCCTTCTGCACCCTGAAGTCTGCTCTTCCTGCATCTTTTTATTTTCTTTCCCCTTCATTCTTACACAAAGGGTCTCACAGTGCCACCTCCAGCTGCAAAAGCCATGCATTCCAGATCATCCATTACATAAAATGCCACCTTTTCACATTACCTGCCCCACCTATGCCTTTTGAAATGGGGATGTAACCTTCCAGCAAGGCACCCCAGTTACAGGATTCATCTCACCTTGTTTTGCTTTTGCTGGTGATGTGCTTTCTCTAGGACTGGGCCAAAACTTCTACCTTCTCCTGCATTTTCCTTATACAGACTTGAATAGAAATCTTTAAATTTATGTGACTGACCATTAGAGGAAAACTGGACTTTATTTAAAAAGAGGGGACAGGTGAATGGCAATATTTGGGGATATTTATTTACACATGTCCACCTGTCTGTCTCTGTAGCAGACTATTGGTAAATGTTGTTTCTTTAGGGATGGGTTCACAAAATTATTTGCAGTTAAGTCTTGCAGCTGTGTTTAGGTTTGGTGATTCATGTGCCTTTTGAGTATATGGAGATAGAATTAATTTCTATTTTTTCTCTTGGATGGAAGGGATGAAATAAAGGATATAGATCTCCTTGCTTTCTTCTGTAATTTTTCTTTGCTTTGTTGAGTGGTACAATTTGTGCATGAAAGCATTCATTTACTGTTACAAATACCAGCTAAAAAGGAAAGTTTGCATGTCATAGCAAATGTGGACTGTTTCCAGAGCCTTTATCTCCTCTAGTTAGCTGCTCTCTGGGTGTTGCTTTGAGGTTATTTCCATACAATGCAACAAAAGAGTGCATTGTTTATATCACTGACAGATTGACCAAGAATGGTATTTTATCTCTACCACCCAAACAGTTGATTATTTTAGATGTAACAGGTCATAGAGAGAATGAACATAACTGACACGTTGCAAGATTAATGCTGTTTAATTTTCATGTTCTCCCTTTTGCTGCTTTTAAGTGAAACATCTGTTGAGTGGTCCACTCCTTTCGAAATGAGACTAATTTCTCTTTAATGTAGGTTTTGTTGTGAGAGGAGCCCTTGCATTAAGGTGCAGTTGGTTTGCATGCATTGACATCTGTTGATAGCTAGAGCTGCAGATCCACAGGGGAGGTCATAGAAAGACAGAACCACAGGATAGGCTGGTTTGGAAGAAACCCATTCAGATAATTTAGTCCAACTCCTGACACTGCACAGGACATCCTAAGAATCATGCTGTGGGTCTGATAGCATGCCCAAACTCTGCCTGAACTCTGTCAGGCTTGGTGCTGTGACCACTCCCCTGGAGTGCCTGTTCCAGTGCTCAACAGCCCTCTGGGGGAAAAAAAAAATCCTGACATCCATCCTGAACATCCCCTGACACAGTTTCCTGCTGTTTTCTTGAGCCCTCTCAGTGGCTGAGAGAGCAAAGAGATCAGTGCCTGCCTGTGCTGATTTGAGAGCAAACTAGTGGCAAATTTCAAGTCAGAACTACAATTTAATAGGAAAATTAAAATAAAATGCAGTAGTACAAAAATATAGAGAGAGTCAGAATACAACCTTACAACCTGCCAGTGAGGGTGATTGGTAGCAGTCTGATTAAATGGTGGTTGCAGTCCTCCTGGAGTGACAGATGTGGTTCTGTTGAAGCAGTGGTCCTGTTAAAGGTGCAGTTTTCCTCTGAAGGTCCAGTGGTGTAGAAAAGTCTGGTCTTCCTCTGGGAATCCAGTGGAAAAAGGCTGCTTGTGTGACAGAGGACACATAACTGACACCAAGAATGGTTTCAAACATAAGCACTTTATTATTCCCCATTACAACCTTTTATATCCTGTTTCTCACATGCACAACACCTGTGTGCCCTTTTACTCTTATGTGATTGGTCACTACACATCAGCATTCCATGCTTCTTTTTCCCTCAATGGTGTTTACCTGTCTTGTACAGGTGCACCCCATTAGGGATGAGGCTTGGCCATAGCACCATTCTTATTATGTCCCATAATCTGTTCTCCTACACTTGTGGTGTTCTAAATCTCAGATTTTTATCTAGGTAGGAAATGCTTGGTTCTTCCCCCAGGTGGAGCATCTCCCAATGGGATGATGTAATTTTATCAGTCATGCAGTGAGTTCCAAAGGTCCATTAACAGAAGATATCTCACTGGAGGAAGGACGGGTCATGGACGAGATAAAGAACACTACCTCACCTGGTTTTAACAGATGGTAACAGAATATATACTTCTGGTTACATCTTGGATTGCAACCCAAGACCCTGACCCTTCACTCCTTGTGTGGATGTTGAAGACCACTATGAAATCTCCCTTCAGTTTCCTCTTCTCCAGACTGAAGAGACCAAGGCACCTCAGCCACTCCTCATATGGCTCCCCCTCCAGACCCTTCACCATCCTTGTTGCCCTCCTTTGGATGCTCTCTAACAGCTTTATACCTTTCTTATATTGTGGCACCCAAAACTGCCCCCAGCACGTGAGGTGAGGCTGCTCCATTGCAGAGCAGAGTGGGACAATCTCCTCCCTCGCCCAGCTGGTGATGCTGCCCCTGATGCCCCCCAGGACACACTTGACCCTCCTGGCTGCCAGGGCACTGCTGGCTCATGTTCAGCTTCACTGACCAGGATTCCAGGTCCATTTCTGCAGTCCTGCTCTCCCATCTCTCATTCCCCAGTGTGTCTGCACATCCAGGGTTGCCCTGTCCCAGGTACAAAATCTGCAACCTGTCGTTGTTAAACTTCATGTGGTTGGTGATTGCTCAGCTCTCTTGTTTGCCAAGGTCTTTCTGCCCTCAAAGAACTCTGTTGTATACATGTATGTATGTATGTATGTATGTATGTATGGCCAAGGAGTGATGGAAATAATAAAATAATAATTTTTCTCCATTTCAGCATAAATGAGGAGCATTAAGTCAATTAATATATTTGATAGACATGAACATTTGTGTATGTGTAAAACTGCAATTAGTGACTGAATGTTGCATTACATAATGAAAACAAATTTGTGCCAATAGAATTATAAATTTTTTTCCCAGAATTGGGCTGAGAGGCCACGACTGTGGAACATGGCATGTTGCCCACAGAAACTGGATACTCTGAGACATTAAGAAACTTCGGGAAGACAAGAAAGTCCTTTGCATGGCTCATACTCAGCTGTCTCACCTCCCCTTGAGGATAATTAGAAGAGTGAGCCGAGGCTTGGAGGACCCGGAACACCGTAGACTTAAAATGTTGATTGAGATATTTTATCACTAAAGTGATGGAGATCTTTGTGCTTAGGAACATGAGGGGTGTTTTTCTCAAGGATATTGTGTGGCTAAATGATGAGACAAGAGTATTCTGAAAAAAGTCTTGTGAAATTGCCTTTACCCTCCAGTGAATACCAAAGTGAAGAAAAGCTCACTAACATGTCGTAACGGTATAGTTTTCTTTAAGATTTTTAGAATATTAGTTGATGATCTGAATTTTGTCCAAATCATAGTAACTTTAAGACAGGTTTTAGTGTCTATAACATTTACAGTAATTTCACGACCATAAGGCGCACCAGACTATAAGGCGCACCCCCCAGGAGCGGGCACATTTCGCAACTTTGTAGATCAGATAAGGCGCACCGGACTATAAGGCACACTTCTTTTTTTGCAACGAGGAGCCACGTGGCGCACAACAAAGTAATGAATTGCTGGCAGGTGCTCAACTTGCAAACATTTTTCAAAGATCAGTGTAGCCTTTAAATGCAGCCCCAGGCACCGTCCCCGTGCAGCGGGCCCTGGCACTCCCGCTCGCCCCCGGCGCCGGCTGGCACAGCTCACGGCACCTGGCTCCCATCACGCGACCGCGCTGCGTCCCGGCTTCCCTGCGGCCGGCAGTGGCGGCGCTTCCCGTTGCTTCCCCGCGGCCACGCCGCTTCTCTCCGTTTCCCCAGGGCTGCGCCACTTGTCGCCGCTTTTCAGCGACCGCAAAGGGCTCGGGTGGCACCGCGATTTGGCGGCCGCGGGGCTCGGCTAGTGCCGGGATGCGGTGGCTGCGGGGGCTTCCCCACCACCACAATTTGGCAGCCGCAGGGGCTTCCCCACCGCCGCTTTGCCGCCACCACAGCTTCCCCGCCGCCACTTTGCTGCCGCCACTTTTCGGTGGCCACAGGGGCTTTGCTGCAGCTGCTTTTTGGCGGCCACAGCGGCTTGGCCGGCACCGCCTTTTGGCGGCTGCAGGGGCTTCGCCGCCGCTGCTTTGATGCCGCCGCTGGGCGGGCTCTGCTCGGGGCTGTTGCGGGCTTGCACTTCTCATTTCCCCCTCACCCGGGCCAGGGCCAGCACTGCCTGGCTTCTTGTTCCGCCCGGGCCTGGGCTGGCGCTGGCTCCCTCCCTCCCCTCTTGGCTACTGCCGGCTGTGGCCACCCGCTCCCGCCCCGCCTTGCGACTCGGCACTCCCGCGGCACCGACCCCCCATTGTGGCTCGCACTTCCGGTTTGGCAAATTTCGCAACTTTGTCCATCAGATAAGGCGCACTGGACTATAAGGCGCACTTCCGGTTTCAGGGAAAAAATTTAGTCAAAAGGGTGCGCCTTATAGCCATGAAATTACTGTAATGGTGTTTTTTTCCTCAGAAGATCTTAATTTCACGATTATAAGCTGCACCTGATTATAAGCTGCACGTTACAATGCAGAGTGTGATAAAAGGTATCTATTTTATCATCATCTGTTGAGGGTGGGGGCAGTGATCCTTATGTCCATGGGAGATATTCTTCTGATGAGCCATCCATTGAAACCAGGTGGGGCGTTGTTTTCACAACCCATCCTTCCTCCAGCGAGTCATTTTCTGCTAACAGCCCATTGAGTCCCACTGTGGGACTGATAAAATTACTGCATCCCATTGGAAGTTACTCCAGCCAGGGGGAAGAGCCCAGCATTTCTTACCAAAATAAAAACAGAGGTTTTGGGACGCTAAGGTAGCCCCTTTCTCCACTGGACTCCAGAGGAAAACTGGATTTCTCCACATCACCACTGGACCTTTAGAGAGGGAAACTGCACCTTCTACAGGAGCACTGCTTCAACTGAATTGCATCTGTCACTGCAGGATGACTGCAACCACCATTTAATGGGACTGCTACCAACACCCTGCCTGACGGAGTGTCAGGTTGTACTCTGACTTTGTCAGGGTTTGGAGTTTGTTTCTTTATAGTACTGTATTTCTATTTTAATTTCCCTAGAAAAGAACTGTTATTCCTAATTCCCATATTTTTGCCTGAAAACCCCTTGATTTCAAAATTCTAATAATTTGGAGGGAGGGGGTTTACATTCTCCATTTCAAAGAGAAGCTCCTGCCTTTCTCAGCAGACACCTGTCCTCCAAACTAAAACAGCAACTTTTTGTTCTTTGTCCATATGTAAGCTGCACCTGATTACAAGCTGCACTCTGGATTTGGACCAAAATTTTAGTCAAAATGGTGCGGCTTATAATCGTGAAATTACTGTAATTTTTTCAAGAGTACTTAAATTTATATATTTGGTTTTAAGACGAATGTGATTTTATGGTTTCAAGCATGTATTTAAAGCCTCAGTTTGTGTCCAGGGTTTGAACATGGTAGTGTTTTTCAAGTAATGGAAACAAATCTGGAGTTCGTCCACTGGGTGCAACCACACCTAAGTAGTAAATGCAGTTATTTGAGCAGTGAGGCCATTTGTCAGCAAAGCAGGTGTTACAAGCAGTCACATAGGCAGTCTCTGCTGCCATTGTGTGCTGCTGGATAACAATAAAAAAAACCCCAGCTGTATTAATGACTGTTCATTCAGCCATTAATTTTACTAGAAGAAAGACAAGAATATGATTCTAAGGAGAATTACAGTAATTTCACCACCGGACTATAAGGCGCACCCCCTGGGAGTCGGCAAAATTCGCAACTTTGTAGATCATACAAGGCGCACTGAACTATAGGGTGCATGTTATTTTTTGCAGCGAGGGTCTGCCCCCAGCTCCCCCCGCACAGTTGCTGGCCGAGGCCCCGCCTCAACCTGGCAGCCATGGGCCCCGGGCCCATCTGTACCCGGTAGGAGGGGTACCACGGGCTCCCAGGCCCGCCTGAACCCGGTGGGGCTGGGGCATGCCCACTGCCCCTTCGTGCCGCCTCTCCGGGGCCGGTCTGTGCCCACCGCCCCTCTGTGCCCCCTCCCCAAGGCCGGGCTGTGCCTGCTGCCCCTCTGTGTCCCCTCCAAGGGGCCGGGACAAGCCTGCCAAGGCTCTTCCCTGTCTCCACAGGGCTGGGGCAAGCCTTCCGGGGCTCCTCCCTGCCTGAAGGGGGCTGGAGCAAGTCTGCCAGGGCTCCTCCCCACCCGCCCCTCTGTGCCCCCTCCCCGGGGCCAGGCTATGCCTGCTGCCCCTCCGTGTCCCCTCCACGGAGCCGGGCTATGCCTACCGGGGGGCAGCCCCACCTCCACGGGGCCAGGGCAAGCCTTCTGGGGCTCCTCCCTGCCTGCACGGGGCCGGGGTATGCCTGCCGTCCCTGCGTGCCCCCTCCCTGGGCCGAGCTCTGCCGCCCACCCCTTTGTGTCCCCTCCATGGGGCCGGGGCAAGCCTGCCGGGGCGCAGCCCCACCTCCATCTGGCAGCCATGGCCCTGCCTGCTCCCGCCACGACTTGCAGCTCTCACTTCCGGGTTTGCAAATTTCCGAACTTTGTAGATCACATAAGGCACACCGGACTATAAGACGCACTTCCGGGTTCGGGGGAAAATTTTAGTCAAAAGGGTGCGCCTTATAGTTGTGAAATTACTGTATTTAATTCTAAGTAGTATTGTCATTAGGGAAATATATATATGCGTATCTTCACATGAAATTCCCAAACATTTCCGGAAGTGGCGCAAAGAGCGAACATACAGGTCTGCAGAAACTCTGCTAAATACAGTAGTTTCACGAATACAAGCCGCACCATTTTGACTAAAATTTTGCTCCCACACTGGAAATATGGCTTGTACTCAGGAGTGGTTAATATGTGAATAATTTTCTGACATTTACAACCTCAGAAATGCCAGCCAGGGTGCCGAGCCGAGCACCTGCTAGTAAAAGCCGGCATTTCGTGATTGTTACAAATTGTTACTCTGTTGCACCGTGGGTGGAGCCTGGCTCCCTGCAGGCAGCACGGGGGGCGGGGAGAGAGGCGGGAGAGCTCCCTCCTTCCCTCCTCTGCCGCAGCCTGGGGGAGAGACGGGGGGGCCCCGCGCCGCCATTGCCGCGGCCCGGGGGGAAGGCGGAGGCCCCGTGCCACCATTGCAGTGGCTCGGGGAGGAGGCGGGGTGCTCTGTCCCCGCCCACCGCCATGGGAGCGGGGGTGCTCCGTCCCTGCCTGCCGCTGCAGGGCAGCGCCAGGCCGGGGTGACCGAGCCCAGTGGCAGCGGCGGCCAGCCCCGAACAGCCCCGCTGAGCGGCAGTACCGGGCTGGGCCACCTGTCCCCATCGGCAGCCCCAAGCTGGCCGAGCCTGCACAGCCCGAGCCGAGACAGTAAACCCTGCCCTGCCACGGCTCTGTTACTAATTGGCAAATTTGTTGCACGCGGGTCCTCACTGTGAACGACACAGTGGCTTATATTCAGGTGCGGCTTATTTATGGACAAAGAACGAAATGTTTGCCAACACCCAGAGATGTGGCTTATAGTCCGTGTGGCTTGTATTTGTGAAATTACTGTATGTCCTTTTCTAAAAAAAAAAAAAAAAGAGGCTTTTGATGTTTCTAATGAAAATTACACCCTGCTGTACTTTTAGCTAAAATTCCAGGTTTTTTTAGAAAAATGTGAAATACAGTATTCCAGAAATGTCAGAGAAATTACATATGGCTTTAGAAACAATAATTATAAAACTGTGTTGGCATTCCCTATAGTTTTTCTAACTTAGTTGTTAGATTTCCTTTCCACAAGGGACACAGAGATCTCTGCACAAATAAAGTTCTCTCTACAAGTAGATTTAAGCTGTAACTTTTCTCAATCAATACCAGTATAGTATCAGAACAACATTACTTGTGTTTCTGTTTATGGTATTCCTTAATCAATGTTCAACTCGTTGACTTGGGAATTAATATTCAAAAAGAATGCAAGTCAGCTTTTGGCATTTTCTGGCATGAAATTAACCAATCTGATTTGTCACTGGACTGTGCCTTTCACCCCTACCCTTACCAGGGTCCCCCAGTGCCAGTGTCACTTCCTGCTCTGCTAGCACTGCTGCAGGCTGGTGGCCCTAGGGGAAGTTTTGACCCCCATCCCACCTCAGCTTCTTCCTGCTGCAACCTCCTGCTGCTCATCCACTCAACTGTGAAAAGATGTGGGATAATGAGGGTAGTAGGAGCAGACTTACCAGTTAATGCTGTTCACTCTCATCTGAGTCATTTGAATGCAAAGCTAGGGAAAGATTTACATTAAGTAGTACATTAGAATGGAAAAGGGTTTTCTGACAGTGCCATGCCTTCACACTGTTTTTGTATCTACTTCCAGAGCTTCCTGATTTTATCATGTCCTTCAACAGGCAGAATACAGTAATTTCACAAATACAAGCCACACGGACTATAAGCCGCATCTCTGGGTGTTGGTAAATATTTCGTTTTTTGTCCATAAATAAACCGCACCTGAGTATAAACCGCTGTGTCGTTCGCAGCGAGGACCTGCGTGCAACAATGTTGCCAAATAGTAACAGAACTGCGGCAGGGCAGGGTTTACTGGCTTGGCTCGGGCCGTGCAGGCTCGGCCCGCTAGGGGCTGCTGACGGGAACAGGTGGCCCAGCCCGGCGCTGCCGCTCGGCGGGGCCACTGGGGGCCAGCCGCCGCTGCCACTGGACTCGGTCACCCCGGCCTGGCGCTGCCCTGCAGTGGCAGGCAGGGATGGAGCACCCCCGCTCCCATGGCGGCGGGCGGGGAAGGAGCACCCCACCTCCTCCCCAAGTCGCGGCAATGGCGGCGCGGGGCGCCCCCGTCTCTTGCCTGGGCTGTGGCAGAGGAGGTAAGGAGAGAGCTCTCCCTCCTCTCTCCCCGCCCCCCATGCTGCCTGCAGGCAGCCAGGCTCCACCCACGGTGCAACAGAGCAACAATTTGTAACAATCACAAAATGCCGGCTTTGCAGCTGCTCGGTTCGGCACTCTGGCTGGCACTTCTGAGGTTGTAAATGTCAGAAAATTATTCACATATTAGCCACTCCTGAGTATTAGCCGCATTTCCGGTTTGGGAGCCAAATCTTAGTCAAAATGGTGCGGCTTGTATTCGTGAAATTACTGTATATATTTTGAGTGCCTCTAAACAAAATGACATTTTAAAATTCCATCCTGAAAATAGTAACCTTTAGCAAAGTTTGTCAGAAAATATTGCCTTATGTTTTGCATTAAGTTTAGAAACAGAGGAAAAAATTCACCTTGACACACGTAAAAGTCAACATTCGGTGCATTTCATGGCTGTAGAAAAGGTTTTCAGCTGCTATGTAGAAGTATGAAGAAGGAATTACAGTGGTTCTTTGAGCATAGGTTGTGGCACTGTAACTTAAAAGCTGTTCACAAGCAGAATTGATGTTTGCAGATTTACTGAGGCATTAATGTTTATGCATAACATGATTAAGTCACCATTCTTTGGTGCAATTGCTCTTTTCCCTCAGCTGGATTTATCTGTTTGGCAGATGGCTATCACTTCAGCAGTATGCAGAAGTGTATTCAGACCAGCACTTTCCACTTCTTCTTATGGGCTTTTAGCTAGGTAGAGATAATTGTGTATTGCCATCCTCAGCTTTTGCCTACCATACATACTTCAGCTCTTGGAATATATAATAAGTGTTTCTGACAAAGAGATGCAGATTTGAACAAAGGGAATAAAATGTGACGTTTGCCAACAACAGAAGCTTTTGTGGTATTCAACAAACTCAGTCAGGACTAAGGCCAGTTCTCTAAACCTGTCTGTGCTAGGACTATTTTCATATTTTTTAATTTGTTAATAAAATTCTGTATTGTTCTGATTTCATTGCTATGGTATAGATCTAAATTAATGTGATTCAGGGTTTTTGTTTATTTGTTTGCTTGGGTTTTAGTTCAGTTTGATTTGGTTTTGTTTTTTGGGAGGTTTTGGGGAATTTGTCTTTTAAGCCTAGTGTGCTGTAAAGAGAACCTAGTGTAAACAAAAACTGTTCTCGATCTCTGATTAGTATTTGAACTCACAGGGTAAAGGGAAGTCTAGCACATATCTCCTTGCTCTGTTAGCTCCAGAGACAAGTCACTCTTCAAAGGTTTGCAGGCTCTTCCTGTCTCCTGACCCTGGCTGCCCTTTCCCACATCATGTAAAAATTTGGCTACTTCTTCTTGTGCTAATACCATTGTTTGTGGACTGTGCTGTGGATGAGATCACTGCATTAAGCTGACTTAAGAAACTGATTATTTGCTTTGATTAGTGATCCACTCTGCACCACAGCCCCACAGTGACATACTGCTGAGAACACCAAGTAGCAAGTAGTGGAACTTAGAGACATTTAACTCTACAGCCACAAATATAAACTGTGATGAAAGTAATTAATGAATTCTGATTTCTGACTGAGTCAGGTGGCCTTGAGAAACACATAAAGTGGAATGTGTAATTCACATACATCATAGCAAATATTCACCCACAGACAACATTCAGACTGCATGTGTAACTTTTATTTATGTATTTTTAAAAGTATTGCGTTTGCATCTCTTATTTTTGTGTTTTGCATTTTTTTAGGGTAAGATTGATACATCAGCATTCAGTATTTGTCACTTTCCTTTCACATATCCAGTAAAATATTTTTCAATGTGGCTAATACATGTAGGTGACATATTATTAACTTTAAATTCTGAAGAAGGCTTTATAAGACCAGTGCTTTGATCCCATTTTGGCTGCAACTACAAAATATCTTAGAATTTTTTCACTGCTCGTATTTGCAAGTACTTGCAAAAACATGGTCATCATTCTTCCCAAGAAATTTTTCTTACTGTTGTTAAAGAAATACACAAGTCCACCAACAGAATTTTTAGAGCTTGATTATTGCTTTTCTGAATATTTTAAACATAGTCTAACTAGGGATATTCAGAGATGGTTTGAATGTTTTCCTAAATTTCTTGCTTTGTATCGGAAGTCTTTGCCAAGTATATAAAAACACAGGATCTAGGATATTATGCAATGACTAATATAAGAATGCAGCAAAAGGAAAAAATACTAGTTCAGAAAACATATTTTATAGCACAGGGACTCTTACAATTGTAAAGACTATCTTAAACTCTCAGGGATATTTCCAACATACAATGTTAATGCTCTAATAGAAATAGCAATATGTTTCAAAACAAAACAAAACAAAAAAACTCCTCCATACTAAATCTTGAAAATGAAAGAGTAAGGTAGTCAGCCTCACTGGATTAATTTTCAGATAAACTTCTTTCACACACCTGAATGACAGCTTCAAAGAAAAAAAAAAAGGCTTTCACAGCCCTGTGTGTAAGAGGATCCAGACACCACTAAGGAGCATCTGAGAAGGTAGGCTATTCTGCAGATGCTTACACTCTTTTTCAGCTGGGTCACACTGAAAGAATTTCAGATGAGGAGTTATGATGGAATTATCTAGTTAAATACAAATACTTAATGCAAGAATTGTATTGCGTATTTCTTTATTTGTAGCATATTCTTTCAGATTTTTACTTCAAGCCTAAATTGTCTTGTAAACTACATTTTGGCTAACACATTTACTGGTAAATCCAGTGGTGTAATATCTGGATATTAAGTCAGAAGCAAGAGTCTTAACAGAACTGCAAGGAGATGCAAATGTAAACCAGCAGATATATCAGAATCTGTCTCATTTTGCTAAGAATTTAAAACCAGTGTCAGGCAGTTGTATTAAAGCTATGCAATTTAAGCATGTCTATGGTAAAAGATTACTTTTGTAACAGGAGAATAATCCATATAACTTCCTCCACGTGTGCAGAACTGTAGGTCTGTATATAGCATGAGAACCTGCTGGTGTGGACACTGTGCCATCCCCTTCCTCAGTAAGGCACTGAAGCACTTAAACATTATTATTAGTCATAAGTAAGAACATTGCAGAAGAGTTTTTTCAGTAATAATATTAATGAAGGTGAATAACTTCGATTCTTTTAATCCTAGCATGCCAAACCTAAATAGCAAACTAAATATTCATGAAAGATTTATCACTTACGAAATTAGTATCTTCTTATATTTCAGTGAGTGAAACTTCACCAGCACCATCCGTTCAGTGACAAGTAGGATGATATTGTGGTATGCTTCATCTTGAGCCACTCAGCCTTCAGACATTTTCCTGCATATCCAGCACCTGAAGCAGCCCTGTGAAGCACCATGATGACTAAACAGGACAAGTCAAAAGAAGGAAATGGTAATTACAAATATAATTATGCAGCTTAAGCACATATTCGTTTTCTGCATGTAGCTCAACAGTGTGAAAATTCTGTTTCCTTCTACTTATTTTTAATATAAAATCTTGTTAGTCACAACTCATTAACTTTTGTTCAGAAATGTGTTTTATGTGGAAGTTGATGAGTTGTAACATGGTAGTGTGGCTTTCCACTGATTAATAAATCAATAGATTGTGACTACAGCCTTGTTACTTTTCTTACACTTACATGTTGTAAACCACACTTAGAGTTTGTGGGAAAGACTAAGAAAACAGTGCTATTTTGTGGCTTCTGTAAGGTGCACAAAAACAATGCCTCCTTTTCTTATTGCTTTCAATATTTATTATGAAATGCCAAATATTCTTCACAGTAAGAGTAAGAGTATTTCTATACTAATGCTACATTCTTCTAGATCTAAGAAATGGGTTTTTTTTAGGAGAATAATGCCTAATGGCTTCTTCTGGTAATGCGTGAGGCAAGTCTAGTATGGGAAGTGCTCTCAATTCTCATGGGCAGTGCTACTCTTTCTAAAGCAAGGATCTCAATTGTATGCAACAAACACAGTGTTTCTTGTCTTCACCAAGGAATAAAATTTCCAGGGACCTTATCCTTTAGGTCTTTCTAAGTAACAAGCCGACTAAACAGAACTTTCTGGATTTTTAATCCATAATTATAACACTCAATAGTAATAAAATATGTTCTACTTCAATGTATAACATAAGAAGAGACTGCTGAGCATTTTGACAGAACATAACAGGCAGTTCATATTTAAGGTCCATCCAATTTCCTTTCCTTTTATTATCTGAGCTCCTCTTATTAGTCTTCACCTCAATTTTTTTTTCTAAAACACTTTACTGACCACTTTAATTTTCAAACTGTATATGCTAATGGAACTCATTTTAACACAAGAAAATCACAGAATTCAATGCAGAATAGGCAAAATACTTAATGACTAAAAAAAATTTTTATCTTCATAAGAAACCTTATGAGCATGACCATAAAACATGTACATTTTTCTAAGCATTTATGATGAACAAATTCTGAGACTAAAAAGGTTCTAAACATCTGCCTTTTACTTGAAAATACCTGACTGAATTGACTTGTATTGTGATTCAGTGACTTTTTTATTAATTTGAATTATAGAAGATATCATTTCCATGGTAAGCCAATACTGCACACTTTTTACCTGGAAAAGGTAAAGATTTTTGTTGCTGAATTATGATCATTCTTTGACACTTTTTTTTCCATGAAAGTTTATCTTGTATATATAATTTACAATAAAACCTAACAATCTTAAGACAGTTATGTATGTATTTGGAGATGAGGTCATGTGTGTAAACTTAGGACTGTATTATGATTTCAGAACACTAGAAAAACTGGACTTCCATTACAGATAACTATAAGACACTTCCAGAATGTTCTCAATCCACTTCTAACTTAAAACGTCCAGGAGTTGGAGTTATGTAGCATGGAGTTCAAAAACTAATCTAGTTGCAGTTTCTTTGCAGGAGGTTTTGTATCATCACAGTCCAGTGGAATATTGCAACACTTTCAAATAATGCATTTTTGATTTTTGGTACCTTTATCTCTAGTGAAGGAATTCTTGGTTTGGTGATTCTTCTTGTTTCACAGCATGTCTGGTTCAAAGTCCCAGGTAGTAGAACATGTATGGTTCATTATGCTGAGTTCATTAATGTGAATTCATTGCTCCTGGCATCTCATACCAGAAAAGTCAACTTAGGGCAAAAATCATCAAGAGTGGATTTTTAAAAGGGAGCAGTTGGAAAGTGTCTATTACCCTCTAAGGAAAGTAAAAATAATATGTAGTGAGCCGATCAAGTCTAGTTATCAACCTTAAAGGAGCTTTCTTATGATAAAGTAAAAAACACAGTTGACTTCACATCCACTAAGAACTCTTTTTTTTAAACTTGAATATAAAGTCTTTTCTCTATATTATCATGTGTTCTTCCCTTTTTAACATCATTATTAGTGAATCACAATAAGCTAAATAAAACCTATTTCAGAACCAGAAAAGGCCAAATTGGTATGGTTTGCTGAAGTCTCAGAGTTCTCAGGGTGCACCGAACACTTAATATTCTGATTCTAATTCTTGCATAAAGACTGCAATAAAAGTGGAAAATATCCCACCATAACTCCATTGTGTGATGAAGACCAAATGCAAGTGCTGTATCTTGTTTTATTGCAGCTCCCAATGTGCCCTGAAAGCTTGTCAGCTCTCTAGCCTTGGATAAGGCAAAGCACTCCAAGGTTAGATCTTTGCAGGGCACAGGTAGGAGAGCACAGGTGTATCCACAGAGATGCAGTAAGATACAGAGGTCTGGAAACTTCTTTGTGTGTTTTCCTAAAGAGGATGAAATACTGAGGGGCTTCTCACTGGGCTGTCTTCCCCCTCTAACTTTTGTAAGCTTTATAATAGTAATATCAGATTTTAAAATCCTTGCACTGCATTTTAAAATCATGCAATAAACAACTTATTTATCCCTGAAGGGAGGATTAGCCTAAGTCCTGACCCTTAAATTGTGAGACAGCTACCAAACCTTGCCAGGAAACCAGATAGAGGAGAGTGCAATCATATGATGTTCCCATGCTAGCCGCAGTGTCAACGTGACCTATGTGACCTCAGCCTCTGTCCTTTCAGTAGAAAATCAGTAATTTTTTCTTACCAATGGAGAAGAAATGCTCTATTTATGTATGTGAATTGAATGGATTTAATTTACTCCCTGTGATCCCCAGCTGCATTTTTCAAATATTGATTTAAAACGTTTCAAATATTAGGTGGGCGAATTTTCTTTACAGTAGAGAGGGAAAACACATTGCCCCAGAGACAATTTCTGGAAACAATTCAGGCATATAGGCCTGCAGGGCACAGCACTGTACACTAAGACTAGTAAGTCTTCCAAGACCCAGGTGTCCTCATGATATTGAAGCATAAATATTCTTATTAGTATTTATGATATTGTCAATTTAGATGGGAAAAATGAACAATATATTATTAGTGAGTTTGTGTGCAACTGAATAGAAGTTATTATTTTACTTTATAAATTCATAGCTATCGCTAGTCAGGATACACTTTTTGAGTTGTGTGATTTTTGTGTTTGTTCATTGGAAGTAAAATTTGTGACACTTACCAGGAAAAACAGAGGAAAAATAAAGCATAGTCTGAAATATTGAGCATTATGGCTACTCTATAAATATGACTTTTATTTGAGGTTTCTGGGTTTCAAGCTTTCTTTTTATGTGCCCAAGGTGGGCCAAGGTGTTCTTCCCAAAGTCTGGGAAGAGACTGAGAGGATCGGATCTCTGGTTAAGGTCTCTGATCTTGAATGTTGAAGTCTAATTCACTTTTCCAACAGACTTTCTGTGATATCTTGATCTATTATTTCTGGTGTATTTCACAAGTGTTACTTCTAGTGTAATTTATTATTACAGAAGTGTTATGAGATAGACTCATATATCCATGATTAGAAAGAATAATATGGAAATGTATGTAAATATAAACTGATTATTACATAACACTTCCTTTTTTATGACTAGTGCTTGCCAGGCATTTATTGTCAAATATAATCTTGCATTTCTGATATTTCCTCTTGTTGAACACTGAATTTATTATCTATCTGAGCTGATGTCTTTCCAGCACTGAAAAGACATGGTCCAGTTCAGAGGAAAACACAGTAATTGCTTTACAAGGCTCTGTTGGCAGATGATCCATTGCATTGGGTTTGACAATCAATTAATAAAGTAGAAATTTATTTTATAACATATACAAAAAGTCAGATGGCATTTTTTGATATAAAGGTTAATTTGCATTCCACTTAATTTTTTGTAGCACCAAAATGCAGAATTGCTTAGCAGCAATCAACTTGACACAGTAGCAGTGGGAGCACAGACATCTCAATAATGGACTATGTCCTATGATTTAGTTTCATTAATTATTTTCTCTCTCACAGTGAAAGATCCATAAAACTGTATTAGTATAGAATAAATTTTTAAAAAATCCAAAGCATGAAATCTGGGTAATAGCTTCTGATAGAAGGTGTACAAACAACTTTGGAGAACAAGGTAAAGGTAAAACAATCCTTACGATTTGCTAAATAGACACCTCATAGAACAAAGACTGTGGTGCTATGCATGTTTTTTCTGCCCATGGTTTCCTCAACAGCTTTGTCAGTGTTTGAAACCTTCTCCTGAGCTCTCTGGTATTCTGCCTTGTGACTTGCAGGTTGTCTGAGGCCCTACTTAGGACATCTTCTTTAACTCTTGTAGCCTTATTTATGGCTATAGTCTAAATAACACTTCAGGTAAAACAATAGCTTACTTAGATTACACTATCACTGCCCTTAATCTAGAAAGATGAGAAAGTTTCCCTTAAACTACTTGGAAAAGAAAATAAGAAAATGATTGGATTTCCTAGACTAAAAGGAGTTATGGGCTATATTTTCAAATATATTTAATGATACATATGCAAATAACTGTCATTAGGACAAGATGATCTATCCTGGAAGGTGTAGCAGTTGAGGTTTTGGTCCGGGTCACACTAACTCAAGTTATGTGAGTCAAAGGCTGCTATTAGCCCATGAATATTAATACTGTGAAGATAAGAGGTTCTATCAACCCTTTTCTGGAAAAATTTGTAATTCTAGACTGTGCTTTGGTGACACTTAGTTGTGTTTACAGGAGGATTCACTGAACTTTTGATAAGTGGGATCACATGATCTGTTTAAAAATTCTCAAGATTAGTATACGAATTTCCCACATAGTGAGGATTCTTTTTCTGCTATGAATACTACAATTTAACTTTAACAAACCAAAGCATAAAAAATATATTTTGGCATTCTGTTTGATGCTAATACAGTACCTGAGGAATGCACTCTACTGTTTGTTGATGTTGTGGTTTACAACAGAACATTGAAATTAAGTGCTAAACTGCATTTAGATATAGTGTCATCATGAAGCGTAAGTTGTGTTTGAATATTGTTGAAATGCTACTCCTGTAGTTCATTGAGACAGGCTTTTACACAAGCACCTGAATTGCTGCATTGTGAGCCACCTAGTCTGTTCCTTTTCTCTTTGGAAAGTGTCACAGAGTTTATGACCCGAAATTGCGTAAATAATAATAATAATAATAATAATAATAATAATAATAATAATAATAATAGTAATAAGAATAAGAATAAGAATAAGAATATCAGCTGCTATCACAGCTGTATCGATACCTTTTAGCTCTATCTTCAACTTTGGAAAAATGCTCTCTGCATTCATCTATGTCATACCCAAGGACCAGGAAGAGGTCTCTTACTTTGTAGATACTCCAGAATGAGAAGGACACACCTGTAACAGTCTTTCTATTAACACACTGTATCTCCATATGAAATTCAGTTTGAAGAGACAATTTTAAATCTTTGCAGACATAAATTTTGAAGGTAGACTAGTGCTTGCTGGGCATGTCTACAGTATCCACTTCTAGTTGATAATCCCATATAATCACTGGTCATGCTTTCTAGGTTTGTTTTATGGTGTTTTATGGTGATATCTTCTTATCTATTTTTTAAAAAATTGTTCTTTATCATTCAGATTAAATTCAGATTAAAAAAACATTAATGTACAGAACTTAATATTCAGATGGGCTCATCCATAGCAGTATTTTCAATGCTTTTTTTCAAGCAGTATGAAGTCTGTAAATTAGCTTAGAATTTTATCTCATCTTTTCAGTGTAGTGAATTTGCTATCCTTATGTGACTAGAGTTAAACAGACCCCAATAGCTATCTTCTACCTTGTTTAAGTCTCTGTGTCTCCCAATCCCTTGTCACTGTCTTAGCTACGTCAATATGATGTCAACACAAGCTTGGTGATCACTGTTGATGCGTGTTTCAGTATGCATTTGTTTGCTTGTTGTATCATCACGCTGCACGGAGGCCAATCTAACCAATAAAGTGTTTTTCTGGGAAATTCTGTTTGGCCATAGGAGATCAGCCAAAGCATTGGTTTCAATAAGAGATATTGCCCTACTGTTGCATGAAAAGCATCTCTTTAGAGGTATCTGACTTCGTCTTTGCAAGCTTTCAATAGCAGCATAATGTTCTTTATCAAAGGAGATCCTGTTACTTTCAGCAGCAGAAGGCACGCGTCCAGGAGGCACAAAAGGAGCATTTATAGTCACATTCCAATGATAATATTGAATTACAATATTTTTGCATAATCTTAAAATTGTGGTGCAGATACTGTAGAAGTGGTAGAATGTGTTAATTACAATTGGATGTTTTAGGGAAGTTAGACTCAGGATTAATACACCAGTTAAATTCTGGTAAATAACTTAATAACTTTGCCTGTTACTGTGCATAGTGAGACAACACCCTGGATTCCTTCTTGTTTGCAACCTGACATATTTTGCTCCTTTTCTTTGATACTGGGCAAAGCCAAGAGGTTGACTTTCATTAATAACCACAGTAGTCGCTAAATAAATTTGTGTATAAATTTCAATGAGTCGCTAGTGACTTAGTAAAACTTATAAAAGAAACTGGGAAAACAGGGAATGTGTGAAGAAAGAGTATAAGGGAAATTTCAGAAATGTTAGAAATTATTGAAAAAGGAAGATATCTGCAGCTTCTCACCTGAAACATGCAACTATGAGAATCAGCACCTATCACCTGTCCAGAGGGGAAACAATATACACAGAGAACATACAGATCATATAGGAGTGGAATGACTGCTACCTCCTTCTAGTATTTCATGGTAATCTTTGTTAGTCATCTTATTCATTTCCTACTACTATCTATTTCTAGAAACATCACCCATGTGTCTAAAGTGTTTTCGCACACATACAAGCTCAAAAAAACCTCAAAAGGTCACGTTAGAACCTGGTTTCTCAAGTGCTGCTTCTGAAGAAACTTTCCTAGGGAATATCAGTAGCAGTTTCAGATTACTTGCATGTTAACTAATATGTTCATACCAACATATTCAAAGAACACGCTATTTAGATATTATGATTGATATATTAGATATGAGGGTATTTTTATTATATAGTTTATTCTCTATAAATCCATGATTGTTGTTTCAAAGTGTACCAGGCAAATGAAGTAAATATTTTTTTGCTTATTGATGGGCATCACAGACATTGTCTCTTGAAATTTTTGAAAATGAAAACTTGAACAAGAGATCCACTCCAAACTGAAGATTTTTCTAAGGAGAAATGCTACTATCGTGTATAAATAGACCATCCCTCAAAAGCCTTCAATGTCAAAAAAAACTTATGTGATAGAGTGGTAGAATAGACCTTGCTTGTGGTACAGCATACAAGTGAGTTGGATCGAATTTTGTCCTTGTGCTTAAAGATTTGTTTGTTGGAACTGAGAGCAGGTCTACTCTTTCTTCTGGAACTGCACTTTTCATCTATGCTGCAGGTCTGGAGCTTTATGCCCTCCAATCAGTTAAATAAAAATTTTTTCTTTTAGTATTTTTTAATCTCAACGAGTTATTTATCTCTCATGTTTAAGAAAATCTCAGTAAATTTTCTGAGAAGCATTTTCATCCTTGTTCTCCAAATTTTAGGGTATTTTTAGCATCCTCCTTTCCTATATATTGCTTCCACAAGAGAGAGTTCTTCCCGGTGTCCCTTTGAGACTTATTTATTTGATTGCTGGAGGAAAGTGTAACTGATTTTTCTGTCTTCATCTTACCTCTTGAAAACTGTTTGCCATGCTCCAAAAGGCTGGGTTCATAAAACATTGTAAAGAAGTACAAAACCATAATTGCCAAGAATTTCTTGAAACCCACAAATTCCTAATGATTGATCTACCCTTCACATGTACTGGTCTTTTTTTTTCACTAACAGATGGCAGTGACGACAATGAAGAAGGCAGTGCAGTTGAGAATGAAGAAACTGCCAAAGGAGCAGGTCAGTAATGTGGATTACTTTGAGGCCAGACACGGATGCTTTCTGATTATTAGTTGCAATGAAGGAGGAGGAAAGTTCTCCTTCTAACACGTACCTTCCTCTTATGTGTTTCAATGCTTTTTAATAAATCACAGATAAAGGGAGGAAGAGAGCAGCACCAAGAACCAGAAGGGCACATACCAGAGGGAGAGACAGGCATGGTGATGAGGAGGATGAGGATGATGAAGATGGGACAAGGAGAGCTGGGCATCGCAGGCACAGAAGCCGTAGACGAGGACGAGCTGGAAATGAAGCCAGTGATTCTGATATGGAGCCTGCAAAAACCAGGAAGAATCAGGCAAATCAGAAATCCAAGGAAGATGATGAAGAAGAGGAAGATGAGAAAGGGGGTAAAGGCAGGAAAGGTAAAAATGAGAAGAAAGGAGACAAAAAACCTGACAAAAAAGGGAAAAAAGAGAAGACCAACAAGAAGAAAAAGGACAAAAAGAAATCAGGATCAGGGTAATTAAGGTTTTTTTTCCTTATAATAAAACTATAGTTATCTTACATAAAACCTGTTTTCACTTATACCTGTGAAATACCAAGAGTCAATATGACTGCCTTACTTGTGACAGTCAAATTAGACCTGGTCAGATATTCTTTGTCCTGAAATGGGAAAATGACACTGAGTGAAATGAAAACTTTCCAAAAGTCATATCTAATTATATCCCAAGTTTATGAGCTGTTTTCTAGGGAAAGGGATGACAAATGACAGAGGAGAAGAGAAAGAGGCAGAGGGAGATGATAACAGATGAGATCTGTCCTGCCTTTTTCTTTTTGTAAAAAAAAAAGTCCCAAACCCCAAGCTGATAATCCTCCAAGAAAGCCAAGTTTTATTTCCAGTATTGAACTAAAATCCTGATGCTTCTCAGAAGATCATATTCTTGTGAACCAGCTTTTCAAGATCAATACCAAAATTTTAACAACCCAGAACCAAAAACTGGGATGGGATTTTCCAAAATGTCTCTCACTCACTTTCTCTGAAATGTCACTTTTCAACTTCCCAAAGTATCTAATGCAACCTGAGGTCTCTAGAAGACTCCAGGGACAGAGACCACTTCAGAAAAAACATTTCTAAGTCTCTGCCTTAAGTCTCTAGTATGCCTTTGCTCCTTGTCTCTTGTGCTTTTGAAATCTTGCTCCTTGGGACCCATGTATAAGGGGACAAATGGACCTAGGCACACTTATCTCAGTGGAGAAGGAAATTCCTCATTCAGCTGTTGTTACAGCTGTTTTTGTTCCCAGAGGCATCACTGCAGAGCACAGCAGGAGTAACAGGAAAGGAAAACATACAGTGAGATATGCTATTGTATTGTATGCTATTTCTATATGTTTCTACTTCATTTCCCTTCCCAATGAGAATGAGAATGCCTAAAATCTTTCTGATGGCTCTTCACTGTGGTGGCAATTATACTCCTGTGTGCAGTTTCCTGTACTCACAATACCAACAGTCCTGACTGTGTAAACCTATGCTCCTTTGCTTATTTTTGTCTTCATTGTAAACATTCAATCAGTATTAATTTTAAAAGACCACTGAAACTAGAAAATTGAACAATGGCACAATGGTTTTTTTTGTTGTCTTCCAAAGTTCTTTATATTAAAATACATAATTATGGGTTAAATAACTTGGAATTGCTACCTGGAACAAGGCTTTGTTCTTAAAGCAGTAAACCTAACAACATTTGAGGAAAAACTGAGGACACTCTCAAAAATAACTCAAGACTATTCGTAGACTTTGAGGACCTGCTGAAAAGATTGCAGAACAATAGGATTACTTTAAAATATTTTGAAAAGAAAAACGAAATAATGTAAGAATGAAGGATAGTAGACTGGTGATCAGTTTGACTGGGATTGAGATAAAGGGTTTGTGAGGCTTCAGAATGGAAAATAAGATTAGCAGTGTAGAAATACAGTCTAGCAAGTCTGTGAGGACTTGTCACAACAAATGCTCTCTACTGTTTAAACATGGGCCTTGCTGATGAATTTTTTTAATTTTGAAGGTATTTCAGCATGAAATATCATGAAAAGAGTGAAATCAGAAGTTGAGAAATAAAGCACAAAAAACCATTTCCCTTAAAGAAGAATGAAACTATGTGATAGAGAGACAATACTGTATTTACTTCTGTCATTGTGGCTTTTGCTAAACTCTAGATAAGCATTGCCCATTTTGGTGAGGGCACAGTACTAGTCAGTAGAATCTACTGCAGTTGCCCTCTTCCCCTTCTGTACTTTTCATTTACATCAGGAAAACCTCTTCATGCACTGCTTATTCTACATAAAGGTCACAAGAGAATCTTAGAAGAACTCTGCATTGATTTTATGGTTTAGTTGTTTTGTTTCTTTTAAAACTTAATATTCCACTCTTGGTTCATTTGAGGTAGTGAGTTTCCCAGGCTAATGACATGGTAAAAGGAGTTCTTTCTGGGTAAATTTTAAATCTGTTCTTAGATGTTAATGGTTGTTGATGAGGCTGATTGTTAACTGTTACTGAGCAGGTGAGGAGGGCCTGCTCTACACTGTCCATAATCATCAACCCCCAAATATAGATCATAAGTTTCTCCTCTGAGAGAGTCAGAGTTGTTAATGGGTTAAAAAAAAAAAAAAAAGATTTAGTTATTTACTGCCTTGTTTCATTTTTTCAGATTGGTTTTAGAAACTATGCAGTCACATGAGAAAACAAAATGGGAATGGGAATGGGATTATATTCTTCTTACTGCATAGCTCTATCTGTGAGTAAATAAACTGACTTCAATTGGCTTTGCTCGAGAGGGTGAAATTTCTCTGAGAGCCTGGAGGTACATGGAAGATTAAGACACTACTTCTTTTTTCTAACTGACAGCAATGCTATGAGGATTATCTGTACAAATAGAATTTACACAAAAAACAAGAAAGAAAGATTTCAAGTTCAGTAAAATTTTTTTAATTGTCATGCTATATTCTCAAAATCATACCAGTCTTATCCTGTAACATCCCAGCTCAAAGAAAAAAATTTATCCTAATTTTTAATGCTATACACAGAAATAAAAAGTAGATTGCATCCATAAAAAGGAGATGAAACTAAGACCAAGTTAGAGATGTATAATAAGGTTGTAAAACCAAATTACAGATGAATACTATGAAGAAGTTCATTACGTGTGTAACTTGAAAAAGTACTTGATTTCAAGAGTTCTACTGACTTAGATGTGTATTGAATTGGAGCCAAGGAGAATGAATGCTTGATGTTAAGATATTTATTGACACTTGGTGCTTGATGTTAGCCTGCAGGTCACAATGAACCCTTCTGACTTTCAAATGTATGAATAAAAACCTTCTATGAAAGTCTAATACTTTTGGTTGCAGAAGACAGAATTTTTATTTCCTGACTTGAATAACATGGTGTTCCATCAGCTGAGCTAAGGAAAAAGTCTGCTGTTGCTCTACCAAGTTTGGTTGCATAATGTAAACACAACTAGATAATACCGATTCCTAAAGAAACTCTGAAATTTGGATTTTTAAAAATTTTTTTATGGTTCCAAAAGAAAGTGAAGAATGGAAGATGAGACATGTTTGTAAAGACAAACAAAGCTGTAGCTGGCAAAGGGCACAAAGCCCATTTTATCCCAACTTGACCTCTTGTGCTCTGCTAAGCTTCCTTTTCCCAGTAAGCTCACTGCATTAGCACAAAGCCCTCATATTTCCTACCCTCTCACTACAGCATTATAACCCAGCAAATTCCAGCTTTGCATAACCCAGCAATCTTCCATCAAAGGAAATGTTTAATATCAGGCATGCCACTCTGCTTTGTAAAATGCAAAGCAACTGATTGTAACAATGGATTCTGAGCTCTCTCAAATCGGACTTTTAACCCTTCTGTTCTTCATGAAGACATGACTCTCTTTGTATTCTCCCTCAAAATTTTATGCGCAAGTCACTTTGTTATCCTTTGTCCTTTTGACTTCAGTTTTCATAACATTCGCAACTTGCACTTCACAATACTATTATGACAATAAATAGATATATGGTGTTTAGTAGAGGCTTTTCTTTATGCAGTTTTAAGTTTTTTGTGTTACTGTTTTTTACCATGTGAAGCCCAAAATGGTAAGACTGATGGGTACAACTTTCTAAGGTGATTGTCTCTTCAGTATGAGCCACAATGATGCTCAGAGCACTGGAGCACCTCTCCTGCAGGACAGGCTGAGACAATTGGAATTGTTGAGCCTAGAGATGAGAAGGTTCTGGGGAGATCTCACTGTGGCCTTCATGTGCCTTAAAGCCGCTTATGAGAAGGACGGAGAAAGACTTTTCATATGGCCACAGAGACAGAACAAAGGGCAAAGGTTTTAAACTGAAAAAGAGCACGTTTAGCTTAGATGTTAGGAAGAAATTCTTTGCTGAGAGCATGGTGTAGCACTGGATCAAGTTGCTTAGAGAAGCTGTGGATGCCCCGCAACTGGGGAGTGTTCCAGGCCAGGCTGGATGGGGTCCTGACCAACCTGATCTAGTGAATGGCATACTTGCATATGGCAGAGAGAGTTGGAGAGAGAGAATTTTTGAGATACCTTCCAATCCAAACCATTCTGTGCCTTTATGGTTCTGTGATAATAAATAGCATTTTAATCTTTAATAGCAGGTTGACCCAAAGCTGTGGAAGTCTCTTTCTTTCCTTTGCTAACTTCTCTGTGTCTGAAAGTTTTCAGCTCATCCCCTAATCTTTTGCTATAATTTAAAAACAATTGTGAAGACTATAGTTAGATGACCAATAAGAAATACGTATTTTTCTGTATTCCAAAAAGTATTTTGCTTTTATTTTATTTGTTTGTTTTAAACCCTATAAATATTCTTGTTGGGAAACTATTGTGTAATTTATATAATTTAGGTCTCTAAAAAAACCTGTTTTATCTGTTTTGGTAGAAGAAAAGTTTAATAATTTTTAAATTATTCAGGAGATAGAACCTGTGCATTAGGTAATGAATCATTCAGCTCTCAAATCAGATTTTGGATATCAGACTCTCAGAAAGGTGAAGTATGAGCAAAAAAGTCTGGAAACTACTTGTTTGATATAGTCTGAATTGTCTCCAATCAAGCCACAAAACCATTAAAAAACCCCAAACAAACTTGCAGTACAGTTTTAAACATTCAGAAGACAAATAACCAAGAAAGCAAATAAACAAAAGAAGCTAAAGAAAGCACAAGAACAGATAGAAATGCATCAAACTAGTGTCACCAAAGAGGTCAGTCAGTGGTAGTTGTCACTGTCAGCTTTTTAGGGCAGAAAGTCAGTCAATTTGTTTCCTTTTTATCATTTTTCTGTTCGCTGCTGTGAAAAGAGGAGACACTTGTTGCTAATGAATTTCTACATGCCATTATATGAGCTGCAAGATTGCTCACAGGAAAGGGTATCTATGCAGATTTTAGGAAAGTGAGTATTGTTTTAATCAGCAATTCTTTGCAAAGATACTGAAAACTGTTGTATGGAGAAGTTCAGATCACAGACACAACATACCTGAAGATACCGTTACAGTTGCATCTGCTTTCTCATGGTCTTGCTGCAGTATGGTGTTGAATTTTTCCCATCTATGAAATGTTAATGCTTTGGTAAGTGCATAGGCTGTCATTTGTTGTGTAAATTTGGGTCAACTGAGGCTGTGGTATCTCTTCTATCTACTGTGATGCACTAAGTTGGAGGAGATCACTTTTATGGCAACAGTTACAGCATCCTCACTTGACCATTTTGAGTTTGAGTTGGACTCTTAGGAGGCTGATTACAGCTGCAGGAACAATAAGATAATGTCAGATTTTACCCCAAGAGTGCTGCTCACTGTCCCTGTGATGTTGAATGTGTAGTGCTGGTTCACCTGCAGCTCTGCACTTTGCATGCAGGCTATTCCTTTCATACTAAAATTAATAACAAGTCTAAATGCAGTGTGTCCTCCCTTCTGTGCAAGTGTGAAGGCATTTATCTAGTTTCAACTTTAACAGAAATTAACATGAAGTATGCTTTTCTGTGAAAACTTCTGCCCTATCTGAGTTTTGGTGATGTTTTTTGTTCCTGTTTTTATTTGAAGCTCTGATTCTGAATCTGAGGAGGAGCCAATTACAGAGGAGGAGTTGGCCAAGTTGAAAGAAGAGGTAGAAGAAAAAAAGAAACTCATTGCCACACTACGAAACAAACCATGGAAGATGAAAAAGAAGTTATCTGTCCTGAAGTATGGTTTGATTTCCATAATGAGTATCTGCTGTCCTACTTTGCACTGTTTTTTCTGAATTTTCATTTTAGTTCTGCACCTATTCACAAAATTAACTCCAGACCACCTCTAGTCTCTCTTCCCCAGGAGGTATTCTCACTGCAAGCGGAGGCAAATGGTGTTGCAGATCAGGGCTTTCTTGTCCCAGTAGAGCTGAAATCAAATATGGAAAGCTAATATCTTTTTGTTTGCAAATTTTCCATTACAACACAGTGCAAAATCTTTTCTTCAGTTAGATCAATGTTGATGAATTCTTCCATTGGCGAGATTAATATCTCTTTAACATCTCTCAGAAAAATGATGCAATTGCAGGATTACCTCAAGATTGCTAGAGATAGATGAGAGCATTTTTCTCTCTAGTCTGCCTTTTAGGAAAGGAAAAAAATTAACTCATGAAAAAGCAAACTCTTTGGAAGCCGAACTTGTACTTTCATGCATTTCTATTTATGCAGCATAGAAAACTGTATTTTGCTCTAGCAAACCTATATTGCTATATTTGCTTGGAAGCCAAAAATTAAGTATTCATTTAAATTTAAATTTCCACCAAAAGTAGACAGAACTTTATTCTTTTGACAAAACTGCTATGCTCCCCTGTTTTAGGTAACTCATTCAGTACAGCAGTGCCAATACACCCACAAACATGCATCAGATGAAGGATGGTCTGTTCTTCAGAGAGTTTTTAATATGAGCAAAAAACACAGACATGAAAGATGGTGTGGAAAGTCTATAGATTTGTTCTTTTAGAAGGTAAGGTAATTTTGGAAAGGGTAAACTTGCAAAGAGGTAATGAAAATAATCAAAGGTCTAAAAAGGAACAGTATCTAGGAGATGTAGAGTAGAAACATTGTGAAAGTAAGAGAAATTTCACAAAATATAAATGAGCAGATTAGATCTTGTATAGTCTTCAACTGAAGGATCTCCATGTACATAAACTCGTTTGCAGTCTTCCTATGGAGAAAGCTTTTTGTAGCCATTCTTTTATCCCATAATTCCTAGAAATTCCAAGGAACCTTCCTGACTTGGTATGTCTTGTAGACTATTGTCCATTATTGCTTTTCCACGTGGGCAGTGATGATGCTGCAACATGTAGCTCAAGCTTGATCAAGAGACTCTTTTGGGTCTTGGGATATCTGGCAAGAAAAGCTGGAACAGAGGCTATTTTTTCCTCTGTATTTCCAGTTGTGGACAGTGATATTGAATAGAATTATTGTCTATTAATACAATAATTCACAGAAAAAAATCGTCTTAGACACTCTGCTAAGGCTCTTGGAAGATGGAGAGATGATTTGAGACAATAAGCGCATCTTTACCAGGAAAAGAACTGCCTGAACAAACCTTCTATGGTGAAGTTTCTACATCAGTGGACCAAGGAAGGGCTGTGGATTTAGGGAGGACCTCTGTAAGGTCTTTGATACATGTCCTGGGTGTAGTGCTGGCCAAATGCCAGTGCACCTACTAGAATTATTTACTCATTTGCTGCTGTGAGATAGGGATTAGGAGGAGAGCAAAGCAGACTCAAAACGTTAAAGGATATTAAAAAATGTTATTAACAGAATTAAAAGAAAAATAATAAGAAATCAGAATAAACCTTCAGAACACTTCTCCTGCCCCCAGCTCTTTTTTTTTTTTCCACAAACAACATAAAAAGACAAATCTGGTATTTTCAATCAGTTTTCCACTTCTAAAATAATCTTTCTTCAGTCCACTTAGGCAGAGGAATGTCTCCTGCCATTCCATGGAGACTTTTCCAGAAGAAACAGTTCTCTTGTGGTTTGATTTTTCATGAATAGCGTCCACTGGGAAATCTGGCATCATGAAGATCCAATGGTTTGGTAGTTTTCCCACTACAAATGACCTACCATGGGTCATTTCACCTTTTTGGGGTACAATTTTAAGGACAAGCTGTTTTAGTATAGAAACAAAATTTGTTTTCTTTTATCTCTGGGAAGAGAGGTTTTCTTCTTCTATTGCTGGGGCAAGGGTTTCTATCTCATTTCTTTCAGTTCAAGCTTCTCATTGGATCACAGCTACTTCAACAGCTGCTTGCTTCAACATGGGTGCCTCTGCTCATGGCTGTGGTTAGAATGCTACACCCCCACAAGGCATTCCATGAGTTGCAGGTTAAGAAAGTCAGATGTATCAATCATATCTTCACCATAGCCTTACAAGACAATTTCAGCCCAAGACTAAGGCGTCTCCTCATTCTCCTGCCATTTGGGATGTAACTCCTTCTTTACTGACCTTGGTGTCTCTATGTTGTTTTCTTAATGTGTCTCCAACCTTTCCTTTTTTCTCATTCAAGAGAGGATTGATGTCTGCAGGTTTCATCTGTGCACTAGAAGAGTTGATATCTTGCCTGGGCCTGTAGATGACCATGTGGCCTCTGCCACTCTGCCTGCGTGGCTGTTTCCTGGACCCTGCCATGTACAATTCCAGCCATGGGGTTGCTTTCTATGCAGGGCTGCAGGGCTGCCTCTGTTCTTAGCGGCTTGATTTTCTGCGGTACCAGCAGGATTGCTTGGCAGCTCATGGCTGGATCAGGACCTGGTTCGGCTCTGCCCAAAGTCGAGCAGAGCTGGCCTGGCCTGCTGGCCATGGCTGGAACTCAGTGGCGGCAGAATCTCAGCTGAGTGGTGCCACAGGCTGAGCCAGCTGGGCTGTGTGGCAGAGCAGAACCAGGTCCTGGCAGTGCTGCAGCACAGTGGGACCTGGCCTGGCCCTACCAAGCCCTGTGGGCCGTGTGGCAAAGAGGGGCCTGGCCCAGCTACTGACCAGTTACCTGTTCAAAGGCCAGAATCAAGAGATCTTCCTGGGCCTCATTCATCTTTAGATGTGTTTTCACAGAGTTATATTCAGCTTTCTTAAGTGGTTTAACAGGGTGTCAACGTTCAAAACTAGCCAGCTGATTGGTTCTGTCAGGTCTGAAGGAAGCTGACAAGGTCCTTACTATGAATCACTTCCATAGCTCATGGATTTTTTTCCTTAACTAAGAACTAAACTAAGTTAAACTACAAACCCTTTCTCTCCAAATTGTAAGGATATGGATTAAATGGGTGGACTGTATGGTTGCTGAATTGTCTGAATGGTCATACCCAGAGAATTAGTGGTCAATGGGTCAATGTCTGCTTGGACATCACCGACAAATAGTGTCATTCAGGGGTTCATATTGGGATCAAGGCAATTTAATGTCTTCATCAATGACATAGATGGAGGAATCAAGTGCACCCTCAGAAAATTTGCAGATGACACCGAGCTGAGTGGTGCAGTTGATGCATCTGAAAGACAGGATGGCATCCAGAGGGACATAGACAAGCTAAGGAAGTGGGCACATGGGAATTTAATTAGATTTCACAAGATCAAGTGCTCTAACTTTGTTGGGGCAATCCCCACTGTCAATATAGGCTGGGGAAGGAACAGATGGAGAGCAATCCTTTGGAGGACTTGAGGGTGCTGATGGGTGGAAAGTCAAAGAAAAGCCTGTAATGTGTGTTTACAGCCCAGCAAACCAAATGTGTCCCAGACTTCATCCAAAGCAGAGTGGCCAGTAGTGTGAGGCAAGGGATTCTGCTCATCTAAACCACTCTAATGAGACCCCATCTGGAATTCTGTGTGCAGATCTGAAGTTGTCTGTTCAGGAAAGGTCACTTGAGCAGGTCCAGAGGAGGACCACAGAAATGGTCAGAAGACTGCAACAGCTTTCCTATGGAGACAGGCTATGAGAGTAGGGTTGGTCAGTCTGGAGAAAAGAAGCTCTGGAGACACCTTGTAGAAGCCTTTCTGGACCTAAAGAGGGCTTTTAAGAAAGATGGGAGCAAATTTTTAGAAGAGGATGTGGTAATTAGACAAGTGGTAATAAAACCTTAAAGAAAAACAGTAATAAAAACGTAAAGAATTTTGATTTAGACTATATTTAGGGGAGATATTCTCTATGGTGAGGTTGGAGATGTACTGGATGTAGCTGCCCAGAGAAGTTGTCCAAGGGATATTCTGGGAGGTGTCCAAGAACAAGGTGGATGGTGGTCTGCTCAACCTGGCCTAGTAAAAGGTGTCCCTGCTCACGGCAGAGGGTCTGGAAATAAGTGATCTATAAGGTTCTTTCCAGCCTAAACCATTTAATGCTTTTCTGATCCCAAGACATACATACCAAGAAGCAGTTATAGAGTGTGTTTTCTAGGGTCCTGCTTTCATAATTCTTTTTTTGGAGCCTAAGTTCAGCTTATTGCAAGACAAGACTGGAGTTTTTATGCTACTTCAAGTAAAAAAATTATCTTATAAATGGGCACTTTATTATGATAACTTAACAATAGTATCAGTATATTTTAAGGTATCTGTGTTCTGTATTTTAGCAAGATTTATTACAGAATCATTAGTTTGATAGATTGGCATTGTTTGCATTGTTCTTGTACAAATGAGAAACGGACACATGCTGGCTGTGAGTGCCTTAAACTTTTAAATTATTAGTGTGACTTTTGAATAACCTTGTGTTAGCATTTCTGGTTCTTGAAACTCTTGGTGAACCATTGTTAGTAGCAAGTATTTCTCCCTGTCATCTGCTTCTTTCCCTGTGAAGGATTTAGAATATCATGGGGTGTGTGCTGAAAAAACCAAAACTATCTTCTTACAGGTAGAAGAGAAAATTGCCCTATTCTTTGTCTTTTAGCTTTCACAATTTAGAGATACTTCATTAGAGATTTTTCCTCAGCATTATGGTAAATGTTACATAATTGTATAAGCCAACCACGGCTTCCATGTTTGTTATATACTGGCATCTTTTTTTTCCAAGAATGGAAAAGAAGTGCTATTCAGTAATATTCCTACACACGACAAAACAAGACCAAAAAAGTACTTTTTAAGATATTATTTTGAATGGTTAATAGTAACATTAATTAGGATTTTTCATTTTAAATATTTTTTTTAAAGAGGTGTTGTGAGAACAAACAATTTTGGGGGAAAGATTTAATTTTTACTGAAACTCGTGTTTTTTAAAAAAATGACATTTTAAATTTTAAAAATTGTTTAAGCATTTTCACAGGAACATTTTTTCATGGCTTGAGCTGTATAGGGTGGGAAAGATGATTTATAGTTAACAACGATTAATGTGTAAAATGGTAAATATTTTTCTTCATTCTTTGGAAAATGCATGAATGAACAATAATTTTAGAACACTCTGCAGAAATTGCCTTCTGCCAAAACATGACCGAGAGTTCATTGCAGAAATGGCATTCTTGTAGAACTACATTGGCAATTTAGATCAACTCTAACTTCTAATTTACATCCTGTTCTAAAATGAAACATTTCAAACAGCCCATGATTATTCTCTGAAGAACCTGACTTGGTGAGGATACTGCTCTGATATGGTGTCCCTCTGTATTTTGAAGTTGAGCTGTATCGATTCTGTCAGACTCTAAGCTCACCTTGAGACATCATGGTCAGATCTCCACAGGTCTGGAGATGTGAAAAGAGAGAGAAAGAAGATGTGGAGAGGGGTGAAAAGATGTTACAACATCATCCCCACTCTCCTAGGCCTTAAGCAATAGACTTGCTAGGTTGTGTGCTGAGGACACACTGGTCTGTGCTACTGTATATGGGTATATGAGTGTATACTGTATAGAGTATATGAGTGTGCCTCAAGTCCAGACTTTCTATCATTTCCAAGACAAATATTCTTCTTCAGAAGAGTTTTCTTTTAGTAATTTTCCCTCTACTGGTTTACATAGTTTATGAATAGTGTTGCTTTGCCTTTTCTATGGGAGATGAGAACTTGTGACATTTCTTCTTATCACTGCCTGCTCAGGTCAACACAAAGTTACATGAAGAACCACAAGGTGATAATGACCATTAATTATTACTTGCAAGACTGAGATTTAGAATGTGGGGTAAATTGATGGATTGATTAATTGATTGGTTGACAGAGACCCTTGGGAGTCAGTCCTGAAGGGCAAAGGAGTCCAGGAAAGCTAGATGTGCTTTAAAAAAGAAATTGTTAAATATTCAGGAACAGGCTGTGCCCAGGAAGACAAGCCATTAGGCAAAAAGGCCAACCTGGTTAAACAGGGCTATTGGGTTTGATTTCAGGAAAAAAAAGATAATCTATTGTTTCTGGAAGGAGGAACAGGTAACTTGGGATCTACCAGGGTGTCACGAGTTCACATAGGGAGAAGACTAGAATGGCCAAAGCCCTACTAGAACCTAATTGGTTTCCTCTTTTAAAGACAATAAGAAGTTTCTAGAAATACATTTTTAATAAATGGAAGGCCAAAGAGAGTCTCCATCGCTTGTTGAATGAGTGACAGGGAATAAGAGAAAGGAAGAGATACTTAATGTCTTCTTTGTCTCAGTCATCAATATAAAGACCAGCTGTCCTTATGATACCCCTTATGATTCCTTGAGTGGGAAGTTGGCGATGGGGAAATGAGTGAAGCCTCCACAATCCAGGAGGAGATGGTTAGTATCCTGCTATGCCAATATGACATGTACAAGTCTGCATGTCCTGATGGATTCCACCCCACAGTAGTAAGCGAACCGGTGAAAGAACTAAACCACTCAATTATCTACCAGCAGTCCTGGTTAACTGGAGAAGTTTCAGCTGACTAGAAATTAGCACTTGTCTACAAGAAGGAACAGAACAGATCTGGGATGGTCAGTTCCAGGCAATTTATGGAAAATATTATCCTGGGTGACAATCAGGAGATCAAGCCCAGCCAACACAGATTGAAGAAAGGCAGGTTGTGGTTGTCCCAGTTTATTACCTTCTATGACAAAGTGACCTGCTTAGTACATGAAGGGAGGCCGTGGATGTCATCTATCTAGATTTCAGTAGACCATTTGACACAGTCTCACAAAGGATCCTTCCAGAAAAACTGACTTGGATGGGTGCACTCTCCAATGGGTTTAAATTAGCTGTTTGTCTGGGCCCTGAGAGTGGTGGTGAATGAAGTTACATCCAGGTGATGACCACTCACTCGTGGTGCTCCCCACAGCTCAGTTTTGGGGTCAGTATTGTCTAACATTTTTCTTGATGATCTGGACATGGGAATTGAGTGCTCCCTCATTACATTTTGAGATAATACCAAGTTGGGTGGGAGTGTTGGTCTGCTTGAGGGCAGGAAGACTGCAGAAGGGCAGGCTCAATCAATGGGGTGAGGACAACTGCAGGAGGTTCAACAAGGCCAAGTGCTGTGCCTTGCAGTGGGGTTGCAGCAGCCCCTGTGCAGTGCTACAGTCTTGGGGTGAAGCAGCTCTAGAGCTGTTCTTCAGAAAAGAAAGAAACTTGAGGGTTGCTCTTTGAATATGAGCCAGCTGTATCCCCCGGTGGCCAAAAAGCGCAGTGGCAGCCTGGCCTGTGTCAAGAACAGCATGGCCGGCAGGATAAGGGTGGTGATCATGTCCCTGTACTGGGCTCAGTTCTGGGCCCCTCACTTTAAAAGGGACGTTGAGGGGCTGGGGCCTGTCCAGCAAAAGGAAACGAGGCTCCTGAAAGGAGTAAAGAACCTGTCTCATGAGGGACAGCTGAGGGAACTAGGGTTGTTTAGTCTCAAGTAAAGGTGTCTTGGGGCGACCTTGTTGATTTTTGCAACTCGCTGAAGGAAGGCTGTGGGGAGTCAGGGGCCTGTATCTGCTACAGTGCCTGCACTGAGAGGACAAGAGGAAATGGCCTGAAGATTCAGTTTAGATACTGGGAAAAAGTTGACACTCTTAGGGTGGTCATGCACTGAGATAGGGTGCTCAGGGAGGTGGTGAGGTCACCATCCCTGGAGCTGTTCAAGAGGCATCTGGATCTGGTGTTCAGTGATGTGGTTTAGCGTTTTGGGGTCACAGTGGTAGTGCTGGGTTGATGATTGCACATAAGGTCTCGTAGAACTCTCCCCCAACCTTGACCATTCTATCATTCAGTGATTTTTGAATTAGAAGAAAGTACAAAAAACCCCAAAAACTGATGGGCCAGAGCTTCAGCTATTGCAAACTGGAAAACCTTCAGAAAAACATATCCTAGATTAAGTCTGAGGGTTGGATTTTGGGAACTGCATCTCTGTTTTTGCATTTTTCTGCCTGAGTTTTGCCCTAATATGAAGAAAAAAGAAGGGTTTAAAAGCTGTGCTGCCATGTTTGCCTCTGGTATACTCATCTCTCTTCCCTTATTAGTGCTCATAACACTTTAGATAAATTTTGTGCTATAAAAACACAGTCCATGAGTAACTGGGTAGTTTATATCCAACAGCAATGCTTATTATTGTGCCATGAAATTAGAGAATTGAACACAAGAATCCAGAGGTGTGCCAACTGTGTTCTCTAAAGTGATACCACAAGACAGTTAGTACACTACCAAAACAAATGAAATAACAAGTTATAAAAAAAAAGACTGTAAAATATTAAGTTTAGGCTTCTTGAAGGACTTCCAATTAAACACACACCATAAGGAAATATGTGAGAACTTTTTTTGGCCTAGGAAAATCAGAATCTGTTCTTCACTTAAAATTATAGATTGGTTTGGATTGGAAGGGCCCTTAAAATTGAATTTATTCCAACCCATATGCCATTGGAAGGGACACCTTTCATTAGAACAGGTTGCTCAGAGCCCCATCCAGCCTGACCTTGAAGACTTCTAGGGATAGGGTATCCACAGCTTCTCTCGACATCCTGTGTCAGCACTTTACCACCTTCACAGTAAAGAATTTCTTCCTAATATCTAATACAAACTTATTCTATCTCAGTTGAAAGCTAGTCCCCCTTGACCTGTCACTACATCTTCTTGTAAGAAGTCCTTCCCCTTTCTTGCAGGGCCCCTTCAAGAGGTGGAAGGTCATAATTGGGTCACCTTGAAACTTTTTCTTTTCTAGGCTGTGCAATCCCAGCTCATTCAGGCTTTCCTTATGAGAAGCTCACCTCATCCTTCTAACCAAGTTACTCTAAGAGCAACTTGGTGTTTCTCCTTTGGACTAACTCCAACAGCTTGATGCGCTTCCCTTTTCCACTGATGTGGTCACTCCATTATAGCAGATCACATGCTAGGGACAGAATATATTTTGATGATTTTTCAGTATTTTTGGGGCATAATTAATTTTCCTGCAGGACTTAAACTGCCCATCAAGACAAATGAATTGGAAATAAGATATTTTATAAGCATACAAACCCAATATAAGGTGCTTGTGTGAGATGATGGAAATTTCTCATCTTTTGTTGCACTCTTTGTACTCCCATCAATCAGTACTGACATATCACATACTGACAGTCCTGGAGGCCAGAGTGGTTGTCTTGGAGGACAGCTAGGTATTAAATAACACTATAATTTGCCACTATTATTGCTGAACTGTTTTTCAGGTGAGCTGTGCCTGACAATATTTGTTTTGAAATCTGCTTTCAGCCAATGTTCTAGGACTTACAAAAGTCCTGGACAATCAACAAAAGGTTTTTATTGAACTTTTAAGTTTTAGAGTCTGAGACCTTCCTGAACTGTGAAAATGTGATCAACCCACTCAAATTGCATTCATTAGCAACAAGCTCTAAGAGCTGTAATGCATCCTCTCTGCGGCACAGAAGTGCCTGAGGTACCATACACCTAGCAGTTTGGAAGCTGTAACTCCACACCTTGCATTAATAATTAACTCAGGCTTCTCTGTGGAATTAATTCCTGGCCCTCTGAAACATTTATTAGTTCTTACATCTGTGATTCAATTAATAACCTTTCTCTAAAGCTTCTTTAAATTCACAGTTAGCTAGTAGGGGACACTTTGGCCTATCTTGTGATACAGATAATTTACCTCTAACACATGATACCGGTGATTACAAACCTTGTTTTTGTTTGTCTGTGTAATTTTTGACACAGTGTTGGTGAAGTCTCATTACTTCCAAGTGGGCATGAATATGTATATATGTACTTTTTGCTTTTGTTGTGGTCTCTAAAGTATTTCTAAACCTTGCTCTGTCCTCCTGTTATCACATTTTATTTATAGCTCAAAAGAAATTGAGAAAAGGACAAAGTTTGACAGAAGTCCTCAGGAATGTACAAATAGAAGTCTTTCATTTAGAGAGTTTAGATACCAAGGTAAAAACCTTAACTAAGTAATGTCTTGAACTATATTTAACAAGAACATGTGCCACAGACATGGAAAAGACATAGCAAGCCTTGTCCCTAACTGAATGGTGCCAAATTGATGCTGAACTTTTGAGACCAGGAGGTTTAAATAACTTACAAACCACAGAGATCAGGAGTAAGTAGTCGGTGGAGTAATTAGTCAGTGGACTAAACTGCTGCAGAGTTGATGGGAGAAAAAAAGAATAGGAGAGAATGAATATCTATTCTGTTTAATGGCTCCAGCATTATAAGCAATACGAAAATGCTATTTAGAATGTTACTGATGAAATTACCAAAATGTAAGAAATCCCTGTAGAACACCAAAGGTAACTAAATTTTTAAAATTCCCATATTGAAAGAATACTTCCACTATTTTTTCACAAAGTAATTAATTTTTTTTTAAAAATTAATTATTTCAATTGCATATCAATAATGCAAAACAATTTAGATTGGAAAAGAACCTTATGATCACCGAGTCCAGTCATTAACACATCACTGTCAAGTCGATTTCTAGTCCAAGTCCCTCATCACGACATTTACGCTTCTTTTTGAAACCTCCAGGGATGGTGTTTTAGCCAGTTCCCTGGACAGCCTGTTCCAATGCCTGACAACTTTTTTGTGAAAAAATTTTTGTAACACCCTGGAACAAATTGAGACTGTTTCTTGTCCTGTCACTTGTACCTGGGAGAAAGGATTCACTCGTCACTACAACCTCCTTTGAGGAGGCAAACTGACTAAAGGGTACCCTTGATCCCCTCCTCCAGATCATCAGTAAAGCGGGACTGTCCTCAGTAGAGAGTCCTGGGGAATGCCACTGAGACTGGATGACAGATGGATTTAATTCTACTCACCACCACTCTTTTGGTCATATAGCATAGGCTACTCTTTTATTAATTATATGGTGATTAGTAACTGTGTGATGATTTTGGTTATTACTTCACAAAAACTGGAAACATTATTGCCATAATTTTTAATGTATGCTCGAAACTTCTTGTCATGATCAATGTACATTGATGGTCAATGCATTAAAGCCAGCAATTCTATTAATTGAAACAAAGTGTGTTGTTATTAGACTGGAGTAAAATTCAGTGTAAATGAAAATTAAAATAGTACTGCAAGTCCAGCACTTGGACTTAGCTGATTTCTTACAGGATTTATACAGCAAACTTTTAACTATGGGAAAGCAATTTACTAAGAGAGTGAAAGGAGCTGCTTCTGGTTTCTTTGAAGAAACATGAAAATAACTTCTGTGTACATAAATACTGTGAACACATGGATCGAACGGTATTCTTGGTCCAGTCTTTCTTGTGCAACTCAGTTGATTGCACTTGTAATCACCCAATAAGAAATGGTTGTTTGTGGTGCAATGATGAACTTAGTCCAGTGCAGGGAAATGGAATGAAAATTAGTGAAATATAGATTATGAAACATTTAGGGAAGAAGGGGTGTAAGAAGAGAGGAAATTTCAGCCACCAGCAAAGCAGAATCCAGGTAAGCATTCAGGAGCATCAGCAGCATAAAATCTGGAAGTCCAGATCACCACCTTCAAAAAGTAATTTTTTGTTTCGTCCTGGAGAAAAAGCTTAAATAAGATAACACTTGAAAAATTGCTGGATGGGGGTCCAGGAAACAGATGAGGATAAGAAAAAGTTCTACTAGTGCAAAACCTTACAAAATTACAGTAATTTCATGAATACAAGCCGCACTGTTTTGACCAAAATTTTACTCCCATACCGGAAATGCAGTTAATATTCAGGTGCGGCTAATATGTGAATAATTTTCTGACATTTTCAACCCTGGGAGTGCAAACCAAGTCCGTGCAAACTGCAAAGTCAAGCTCCTGCCAGTAAAACCCTGCATTTACGCGGTTTTTACAAACTGGTTACTCTGTTGCACAGCGGGTGGAACTGGGCTCTGTGCAGGCAGCACAAGGGGTGGGGAAGGCGGGGCAGCTCCCTCCTGCTGGCCCCGTGGCTCGGGGGCCTCCCGTCCCCGCATGCCACCGCCGCAGGAGCAGGCAGGCTACATCCCCGCCTCCCATTGCCACCACAGGTGCCAGCGGGCTCTGTGCCCCCCCTGCCACCGTGGGGCAGCGCCGGGCCGGGGTGACCGAGCCCAGCGGTGGCGGCGGCCCGCCCCGAGCGGCCCTGCCGAGCGGCAGCGCTGAGCTGGGCCACCCAGCCCGGTTGGCAGCCCCGAGCCCTCACAGCCCGAGCCGAGCCAGTAAACCCCGTCCTGCCGCGGTTCTGTTACTATTTGGCAACTTTGTTGCACGCGGGTCCTCGCTGCGAACGACAGAGTGGCTTATACTCAGGTGCGGCTTATTTATGGACAAAAAACAAAATGTTTGCCAGCACCCGGCAATGTGGCTTATACTCAGTGCGGCTTGTATTCGTGAATTTACTGTAATTTAAAACAAGTAAAAAAAAAAAAAGGATTTAAGATAAATATTTTTTAAGGAATTTGATAGAAAAAAAGGGACAATGAAGAATTCCTTCTATTTTGGCTTAACTTTATTTTATATCAGAACAAGTTTGTGGAGAGTTTGAGTGTTTCACCTATAGATGCTAAATATTCTCCTATAGGCTATAAAGAATTTAATTATGAATTTATTCCTGTTTCAATATTATGTCCTTAAATTTCTAGCTTATTGCTTCACTCCGAAAAAAACTCTAATAAAAATTTGAAAACTTCATATTCTGCAGCATAACATAATTAGTGACAGAAAACACAAGTTTTCTACTCTGTAGGTTTTGATTTCAGAAAATTTCTGTAAACAAGCCTGGATTATCCAGTGATAGAGGTGGTAGCAGAATATGATATGCTGACCTGAGAGATTGATAGGTGTGCAGTTTATTGAGTCTATGTGCTTTTATGCCACTGCTCCAGCACTGAATGGTGAATTTAAGAGGAAGCTGCCATCTGCTGTCAGGACTCCCTTATAGCTGTTGACAGAACAGCAAGATTTTGGATCCTGTGGCTTGTGTTTAAAGCAGATCCTTGGACATGTTTCCTGAAGCTGAACCAATCTATTTTCTCTAACTTACTTGGAAGGGCTGGAATTTAATTCTAGATTTTTCTGGGAATCAAAATGAAAAAATTATTTTGTGAGCAGTGTGCTGTAAAACCTCTGGAGGACTCAGAGTTACTTGGAAAACAAAGAATTCTCACTCAGTGTCAATGTTAGCTAAATACATAGAGATGAGACTTAAAAATCCAGAATACAAATGTAATCCAGAAGCATAGGATCAGAAATAAAGAACTTACACCCTTGAAAGGACTCTGACTTGATCCTCAAGGAATACTTTTGAGATGATGAATATGTGGGCTCTATGGCTGTGGGTGTGGCTGGGTATTTTTATCTTTTCTAATCTGAATCTTTGCTTTCCTTATGTTATAGAGAGATAAAAAAGTGATTAGATTATAGTACATAATTTCAAATGTTGGGAAAACGTGTGCAGATATCCTGAGAAGGTCAGATGAACTTGCCCTGGCCTTGATGTTTTACCAGCTGGATTTGGGTGAAAGCACTTGGAAAAGAGAGTGTTCAGAGGGTTCTCAAATAAGGAAAGTTCTCAATCCCTGAAAATTAAATTCAATAACTCAATTTTGCACTTATGTGCACTTATTTGGATTCTTGGTACTGGAAGCTAAAGCAATTGTTGCAATGGGTGTCTAAATCGTGACAGGCCTCAAAAGATCTTCAGACTGAAGATCACTCTATGCATTTGCAGTTACTAAAAATACATAATTGCATAGATGTTGAGATTTTTAACCATTAAATTAGAAAAGTTATGACGTGGCTAATGGCCATCTTCTCACGTAATTTTAATTCTCCTTTATTTCAACCATGCTGCTATACTGTCATTAACACTGCCAGATTTTACTATTTAATGTTTTTTCCTCCCTTGTATAAAATACTTGAGCAGAAAATATAAGCATGAAAATTAAATTTAATTGGTAAACTTATCTGTAGTTCTAGGAAGAAAGAAATGTGCATCAATATGCACAATCAATCAATATGCATCAAAATTAGTATTTTCCCGGTAGTCTACCTTCTCCCAGGTGCTTTTTGCAATACAATATAATGAAAGTAAACATAATATAGAATGCTTTGAAGCTATTCAGTGTAACAACAAAACAGCTTACAGCACTGTGCATACACTGACAGTTAAGAATCCTTAGTCTATTTTCCAGTGGTTTAGGACATTTAGCCTTTAGAGCACATTTTCTCAGGAAAAACATAATGGAAAGTCATAAATGGAAATTAGATTAAATGGAGGAAATATTAGTATGCACTAGATCTCATCTTTTTGGTGTTTTAATCTGTGGACTTTATGCATTTTAAAAAAAGTTTAAAAGTCTTCCTTTCAGCTTCACATTATTTAACTTATGCATCTCTACAGGCAAAATTTTAGCATTTTGGGGACCAGTGAAACTACATTTCAAAGAAATTGCTCTGGGAATGGTACAGCTAGAGAAGATACATGCAAAATTTCAGAAGAGCTAAATTAAAAGGAGTATTGATAAAGGTGGGCGCAAGGGAACTAAAGCTGTGGTCTACACATATCTCTCCCAACATGGCAATGCGTCCTAGCCTGGGAACACAGAGGGGGGTGTTTTCAATGCATCCAGAGCAAGACTAAGACACAAATGAGGTCAAATATTGGTAATCAAAATGATAATTCACTTTTATTCACCATCAAAGAAGAGAGCAAGGAAGAAATTAGAAGAGTAGGAAAAAGCAAAGGATTACAGAAAGCAGGAAACATGATCACCACCAAGAACACACAGTGTGCCACAAAGATCCATCTTTCTTCTGTCAGAATAACTTGGAATAACAGGAATAACAGGAATAACTGTTTGTGCAGTAGCTGAACTACAAAAGTCAATTTACTGACCTAGTGTGACTAAACATATTTGGTAACCTTGACTGGACACAGGCAGATCTCAGAGCTCCAAATCTGTTTGTATTAGATCATGTGGCTGAAGTTGCTCGTATTTTGCATTACATATACATTACAGTTCTTTCACGAATACAAGCTGCACCATTTTGACTAAAATTTGGCTCCCACACCGGAAATGCGGCTAATACTCAGGAGCAGCTAATATGTGAATAATTTTCTGACATTTCCACCCCTAGAAGTGGAAACAGAGGTGCCGACTCAAGCAACTTGCCAGTAAAAGCCGGCATTTTGCGATTGTTACAAATTGTTACTCTGTTGCACCACGGGTGGAGCCTGGCTCCCGGCAGGTAGCACAGGGGGCAGGGAGAGAGGTGGGAGAGCTGTCTCCTTCCCTCCTCTGCCGCAGCCTGGGGGAGAGACGGGGGGGGCCCTGTACTGCCTACCCTGTGGCCTGGGGGGAAGGCAGTGGCCCTGTGCTGCCATCCCCGCGGCCCGTGGGGTAAGCGGGGAAGCTTCATTCCTGCCCGCCACCGTCACGGCAGGAGCAGGCAGGCTCCGTCCCTGCCCGCCGCCGTGGGAGCGGGGGTGCTCCGTCCCTGCCTGCCACCGCAGGGCCGTGCCGGGCCGGGGTGACCGAGCCCAGCGGCAGCGGTGGCCGGCCCCGAGCGGCTCTGCTGAGCGGCAGCGCCGGGCTGGGCCATCTGGCCCCGTCAGGAGCCCCGAGTGGGCTGAGCCTGCACAGCCTTAGCTGAGCCAATAAACTCGCCCTGCAGCAGTTCTGTTACTATTTGGCAACTTTGTTGCACCCGGGTCCTCGTCGCTAACGACAGAGTGGCTTATACTCAGGTGCGGCTTATTTATGGACAAAGAACGAAATGTTTGCCAACACCCAGAGATGCGGCTTATAGTCTGTGCAGCTTGTATTTGTGAAATTACTGTACATATATAGTCTTCTGCAAAACACGAAATCTCAGAGTTTTCCTTTCCTAACATTGCTAAGGGAACACGAATTTATAAAGCTTTTACTCTGTGAGGAGAAAGAAATTACATTGATATTATGGAGACAATATAAAATTTACTATAACATACTCTATATGTCTCTTTCGCCCTCATTTTCCAGGGAAGCACAGCTTTTTGTTGAAAAGTTTGAAGGTGCTCTTGGAAAAGGAAAAGGAAAACAATTCTATGCATACAAAGTGATGATGATGAAGGTAAATTAATTGTTTTACTAACTTCCTGTAAAGCTAATGGGAAGCCTTCTAGAGCTTATTGCCATGAGTACTCATCTTCCACAATAGCATTCTTTGTCTTTCTATGGATTTTAAATTTGTATTTTCACTGCTTTGCATGAAAATATTTCTAATGAAATCTTATGGTTTGATTTTTGAAACTTTTCATCAAAACAAAACTAAGCTCTTTTACAGGAATTTGGAAGCTTGTGAAAGTTAATTTCTCTTGGTGTAGATTGGGTGTTTGTGTGGACTGAATCCAAAGACCAGTCTTTCCCTCAAGAGAACCCTCTGTAAATGATGAAGGAAAAATGAAAAGAAAAAGAAAAATAGAAAAAAAAAAAAGATTGGCGTGAAAGGAAATTATTAGCTAATAATTTTTCTTGTGGTAGAAATAGGAACTTCACATAAATCCTGTAGAAGACTTATCAAAACAAGCAAAAGGAGATGGTTCTTCACAGTTACTTTGTAGAGTCTGCCAATGGATTTTGTGGATGATTAAGGGATTACATCAGCTCAAGGAAGAACTGAGCATCTGGGCACTGACATGATGTGGGGGTTTTTTTTATTTTATTTTTGGGGTTTTTTTTCTGTGATTCTTTTCAGAAATGGATGAAATTTCAAAGAGATTTTGAAAATTTTAAGACAGCCTGCATACCCTGGGAAATGAAAATTAAGGAGATTGAAAGTAAGTAAGAATAGGATCTAGTATCATATTTCTGATGTCTGCCAAAGCTATAAATTTCTTCAAAATATGTGTCTGTATTCAATGCCTAGTTTAAAATCAATGAGCATTTATTTTTTCATTAATTTGTTGAACTTGATAATATAATTATTTGGACATGTTCTTCAGAGTAGCACTTTACAGATAAAAATTGTCATTATACAGTTACAGTTAAAAAGCCAGTGTTGAAATGAATCTTAGAAAAGTGTAATTGGGATTTAGCCATTCACTTTATTCACCTTCATTTTATTTTGTCTGTATTTATTTATGCAGATTATACACTATAGGCTGTATTGCAATTATTTCTGCCACTTTTTCTATTATCTTGAACTTCATGTAAATTTCTCTTATTGTCAGCCACATCATAAAACACAAAGAGAACAATATCGGTGTTTAATGCTCCATATATAAGCGAGGCAGTGTAGTTAGTACTGTGGGTGTATTTGAGAGTATGGGTCTGTCACAAGTCAGCTTTGTGTTGCAGTTCCAGTGACAAATTTAAATTGCAGCCCTTTATTTGAAGGAGATTTGACTTAAGTGCTTGGATACCTGAGTGATGGTCTGCCACTTAGATTCTCATTACAACAAATGCTTCCCACTACAACATAAAGAGCCTTTCTCAGTTGAGTCTGACTCTTCCAGTCCTCCAGCTATCTAGAAAGACCAAGAGTTTGAAGCACTGAGCTATCTCGGGTAGGCTCCCTTCTTCAAGATGCAAGTCCTTGTAGCACAGGGAGACTGTCTTCAGAGCAAAGGGTATCAAGCTCTGCTGTGCTGCATCCCCATGCTAGCAATAGGTGAATCCGATGTTGGAGCTTTGATGTTTAAGAGAGAAGTTGACAAACATATGAAGTATTTATATTTTGAAAATAGATGCTTCTTTTCCTTACAGAACAGATATTTAGTATTATCTGTGCAAAAGGACCTCACACAGAGCTGTGTTGGGGCAGGCTGATTCTTATTCCACTGATGAAATTTATAAAATGCACACCAATCTTCAGGCCAATGCCTAGTGTGTTGAGGCTGTGCATGTAGGAAAGGACGGCTAAAGTCTACTTTAAACTATTTAATTCATACACAGAACATGTTGCAACTCAGAGTGGATTCAAAATATGGTGAAACTTGGATTGGTTTTGTTAGCAGCTAGTGCAGTCCATTTGTGACATTTTCTGTGTTCCCTGTTGCAGGTCTCTGTTTGGACCTGCCCACTCTGAAAATGCAGCTGAGGGCAGTCATGGCTAAATTGCCCTCATCCATAGTCTAGCTTTTTACTTTCCAGAAGTGTCTGTTCTTGCCTGATTGGGGAAAAATAATAAAGCTCGTGAGTACAAGCATTGGCTTGCAATAGCTATGCTGATGAAGGTACAGTAATTTCACGACCATAAGGCGCACCGGACTATAAGGCGCACCCGCCGGGAGTTGGCAAAATTCGCAACTTTGTAGATCAGATAAGGCGTACCGGACCATAGGGCGCACTTTTTTTTTGCAGCGAGGCTCCGCCCCCAGCTCCCTCCACGCGGTTGCTGGCCGAGGCCCCGCCTCAACCCGGCAGTCATCGGCCCCCGGGCCCGCCTGTACCTGGCAGGGGCGGTGCCGTGGGGTCCCAGGCCTGCCTGCATCCGGCGGGGCCGGGGCATGGCCGCCACCCCTCCGTGCTGCCTCTCCGGGGCCGGGCTATGGCCGCCGCCCCTCCGTGCTGCCTCTCCGGGGCCGGGCTATGGCCGCCGCCCCTCCATGCTGCCTGCACGGGGCCGGTGGGTGGCTGTGGAGGGGCGGCTCCGCCTCCACGGGGCCGGTGGGTGCCTGTGGAAGGGCGGCTCCGCCTGCACGGGGCTGGGGGGTGCCTCTGGACGGGCCGTCCCACTTGCACGGGGCCGGGGGGTGCTTCTAGAGGGACCGTCCCGCCTGCACGGGGCCGGGGGGTGCCTGTGGAGGGGCGGCTCCGCCTCCACAGGGCCGGTGGGTGCCTCTGGACGGGCGGCTTCGCCTGCACGGGGCCGGGGGGTGCTTCTAGAGGGGCCGTCCCACCTGCACGGGGCCGGGGTGTGCCTCTGGAGGGGCGGCTCCGCCTCCACAGGGCCGGGGTGTGCCCGCCCCTGCTCCGCCCCACCTCCACCTGGCAGCCATGGCCCTGCCGGCTCCCCCCGTGGCTCGCAGCTCGCACTTCCGGGTAGGCAATTTTTTTGAACTTTGTCCATCAGATAAGGCGCACCGGACTATAAGGCGCACTTCCGGGTTCCAGGGAAAATTTTAGTCAAAAGGGTGCGCCTTATTACTGTAATTCCAATGCACTGCCTCACTGCAGATGTTCCAGAAGAATGCATAGCAGAGGTTTCATCAGGATAGCTGATAAAAGAACTGTAATTCAGTGCATGAAAAGAAGGTATTCCCAATACAACAAGGATATTAGGATTTGATCAAAAGAAGTAGTGGAGCATGGAGAGGTCTACAAAAATAACCTGAAATCAGAAATATTCATGATTTCCTACACTGTATTTTTTGAGTCAATAGCATCCCCCAAAGGCTGTAGTTTGTTTCTAACTGGGTAATCTGCATCTCACAACCAGATAGACCAACTCAAAGTCTCTTGATTTATACCTCTCCCCAGACTTCTCAGTATGTCAATCACTGCTAAGATTGGCCACTTCACAAAAAATTTCAAAATCATGGTTTAATTCTGAACTGTGAATAAAGTAGATTCAAAATGCTGAAATCTTGACAGAATGGCTTGTTCCTCCCTTTGCATTGCTGTGATAAATGTGTCTTAGTTGGCCTCTTTTATATTTTGTTAAGTGTATTAAATTTCCTGCTGATTGAGCTGTTAACAGTAAAATATGCATATATGTGTCCCAAATAACACAAGATATATTAACTTCATATTACAGACTGAAAGAATCTGTTATTTATCTGCAAAAGTGTTTGGAAATAATAATATAAATAAGTCTCTCTGACCAGAGATTTGCTTTTCATTTGCTGTCATTGTGCTCCAGGGTCCCAAGCTAGACTGTGTGAAAAACCTATTGAAAGCACTTTTCATTTTTTACACTGCAAATGAATGGTAATAGAACGGAAATCTGGGACTTTTCTAATCGACAGCTCTCTTACAGCCAGCAGAACTGTGCTGAAACAAGATGGAGTTGAATTTGAGCTTTTATTTTTGTTTGCCCTGACTTGCATGGGTGAAGTCAGGCCCTTGGTTCTCAGTGCTTTCTCTGTAGCCTCTAATCTGTGCACAGGACTGGGTCAGGGGCCTGGAGTGTGTGAGGTCAAATCCTCCACCTAGAGATGGGACTGCCTGCACACCTGGCCACAGATAGAGCATATAAACAGAAAAGTAGGAGAAAGGGTACAAACACTTGCAGATAATGTTTTTTATCTATTGGAAAAAATCTGGTGGGCACTCTTATGACAAGTGTTTTATCACCATGGAAACACTTTCCCCTCTGACTAATTCTACACTTCTTCCCATTAAAATTGGACTGGTTCTGGCTTAGCAGGACAAGAATGCTTAAAGTCCTCATCAGAGAGAAAAAAATGAAAATAATTGAAACATACTTCTAGATATTACTTAATAATAGCAAGTATCACAGCTTTCATATGACCTTAAATACTCAATTTAACTGATACTTTTATATTTTTGTTTCTCTTTTTTTTCAGCCAGATCAAGACATAAAAATATGCAATACGCAAAAAGTTATTAGAATTATGGAAATAAAGAAAAAATTAAAATTAAAAATAAATTTGGAATTAGAATTTTAAATTAATTAAAATTAGAATCAACCAAATGTGTAAAAACCTCTCCTGATTTTATTTATTTTACACAAATTTTTAAAAATAAATTTTAGATAAAATAACATCAAAGTACTAGCTTATCTGCATTTTTATCACATCTCATGTTTTTACAGGTCATTTTGGCTCATCAGTAGCATCCTACTTCATATTCTTGCGTTGGATGTATGGAATAAATATGATTCTCTTTGGATTGACCTTTGGTCTTGTAATGGTGCCTGAGGTGGGAGTCTTTTAAATTATCTTTGAGGATTGCTGTGTCGATGTCTGTCTTTGCAATGAGATTTAAAAAGTGGAGCTTTAAACAGTTTTTAGTCACTTTATGCTCCAGTTGTAAGTAATAGACTGTACTAAGCCTGTAAAGAAGGGCTTCCTTTGTGAACAGCTATCCCTCCAGAAAGAAGTCTTGAATTAGACAGGACAGGAAAATGTAAAATATATTTAGGTTTGTCTTCTGAAATTGTTTTTGAAGTCTGGGATGACATAGGAGTGGAGTTGTGTTTTTGTCTGGGGGAGTGAGTTTTTTGTTTGTTTGTTTGTTTGTTTGTTTGTTTTTGGTGGTTCTGTGAATAAAGTTTGGAGGAGCTGAAACTAACAAAAAGCCAGGGGGACTATCTCAATTAAACGTGAACTGCAATAGAAAGATGCATCTTGGGTCTCAGAGGACTCTTTCAGATGCACTACTCACATGCTGATAAATTGTAACAAGACTGTCAAGTCAGGAGAGACCTCTCATATTTTGCACTGTGCAACATCTCTGTTAAGAGTGGCACTTAGACCAGATATTGGACTACTCAGGCATGAATTACTTCTATTAGATGTAATACCTCATGGGTTTTTTGAGCCATCATATTTGCCTTCTAAACACAGGGTTTTTGTGGAATAAAAATTATTGTGCCATCTTCCTAATTTCAATATCCTATATGCCTCTTTTCTTTCTCATTTTGTAGTAAGCAGATTAGAAAGAGTCAGGTTAGAATTTCCAACAACTTCCCAGCTCAACATTTCAGTAGCATGATCCCTCCAACTATAAATCTATATGCTTTGATGGGGTTCATCATCTGATGTCACTGCAAAAACATCTCAATGGTTTTTTGAGTGGTCTTGGGAATGAGATGTCCCAGCTGACTGGATGGTGGCAAGTATTGTTCTGATTTTCAAGAAACGCAAGAAGGAGAACCTCAAAAACTGCTGGCCTGTCAGTCTCGCTTCAGTGTCTGGTAAAGTTAATGGGAAGAGTTTTCTGTGAGGTACTGTAAAACACATGAAGAATAATTCAGTGGTTCACTGCCACCATGGCTTCATGAGAGGATAGTCCTGCCCATCAAACCTGTGATCCTTTTATATGTTTACAAAGTTACCCAGTCAGATGATCAAAGAAAGCCAGTGGATGCACTGCTTTTGGATTTCAGTGAAGCTCTCAGTACTGTCTCTCTCCCAGTATCCTTACAGAAGAAATGTGCAGCACACAGCTGGATAAATACATCATGGGATGGGTGAGCAACTGGCTCGTTGGACTGGCACGAGGGGTTTCAGTGAAAGGGGTGACATCAACCTGGTGACCTGTCACCAGTGGGGTTCTTCAGGGCTCCATCCTCAACCCTGTGGTCTTCAACATCTCCATAAATGACTTGAACTTGGGAGTGGAAGGGATGCTAAGCAAGTTCACACGCGGTCCAAAACTGAGAGGACCTGTTGACTCCCTCAAAGGCCCTGCAGAGAGATCTCAGCAAATTATGAGCTACCACATGAAGTTCAACAGGGGAATATGACAGATTCTACACCTGGGATAGAGTAACCCTGGATGGATAGACAGTCTGGGGAATGAGATACTGGAAAGAAGCACCAAGAAAAGGGACCAGGGGGTCCTAGTGGGAAGTTGAACATGAGCTAGCAGTGTCCTGGCAGCCAGGAGAGCTGAGCATGTCCTGGGGGCATCAGGGACAGCATCACATCTGGGCAGGGGAGGGGATTGTCCCACTCTACTCTGCACTGGGGCAGCCTCACCTCAAGTGCTGGGGGCAGCTTTGGGTGCCACAATAAAAGACATGAAGCTGTTAGTGAGTGTCCAAAGGATCATGAAGGGCCTCAAGGAGGAGCTGTATGAGAAGCAGCTGAGGTCTCTTGATCTGCTCAGCCTGAAGAAGAAGAGACTGAGGAGATACCTCATCACAATCTACAACTTCTTCGTGAGGGGAAGAGGAGCGGCGGGCCCTACTCTCTTCTCTGTGGTGACCAGTGACATGGCCCAAGGGAATGGGCTGAAGTTGTGTTAGGGGAGGTTTAGGTTATATATCAGAAAAAGGTTTTTTACCCAGAGGATGGGTGGCAGTAGAACAGGCTCCCCAGTGAAGTGATCACAATGCCACAGTCTCAGAGCATCGAAGAAGTTCTCAGACAATACTTTCAGGCACGTGGTGTGAGTCTTGGAGATGATCTTTTGCAGGGCCAGGAGTTGGACTCGATAGTCTTTGTGCTTTCCTTTCAGCTCAGTGTATTCTGTCGTTCTGTGATCTTCCTTACAAGCCAAAACAGAATAAATGTCCAAGTGTTTTCAGGGTGAGCCTGGAAAGGACCCTGTGAGGAGATGTACCTGAACAAGCAGTTTGCCAGCAGCAGGGGAACTGTCAGAATCCAAAACCTGATTCCCTAGCGTTTTCCTGTATGTTTCATTTAAAACATCCCAATAAAATCTGTAATGCAAGAAAAAATATTTTAGTCTTTGTAAGATAAACACCACTCATTAGAGAAATATGGATGGACTTCTGTGTTGCCTTTGGATGTAAGAAGCACATTTTGGCACTCCATTGATACTACTGGAACTTTAAATTTAGAACGCACCACTGAATGCATATGCTAAGTGCAGTTTCAATCAGTAACGTGGAGAAGCAGTGAAAGGAATTGTAGAAGTAGGTCTTTCTCATTAAGGTGTTTAGGAGCATAAAGCCAGTCTTTCAAATAAATGACAGACCACTGTCCATTTTGTTCTTTGCTGTTATTTTACTTTCAAATATAAATCACTCTCATTTTTTGTTTTCAGGCTTTGATGGGTAAGCCATATGGCTCTTTGCCTAGAAAAACTGTCCCAAGAGCTGAAGAAGCAACTGCTATGAATTTTGCTACTCTCTGGGATTTTAGTGTAAGTGCATAATCTTGCAATATTGCATATCCAAATAACTTTTTTCACAATCACATCATTATTTAATGATCAGTTATTTAATATGAAGTCTTTCAGGACATAATTTGCAAGATAATTATTTACATTTTTTTTCACATGGTCTGTCTATAGATGTTTCTTTCAGATAAAACGCATAATGAAGCTTGATATTCACAAGAAAGTCTCAGTGTATGTAGCAATTCAAAGACACATGAGGAAATACCTCAAAGCTGGTTTGCCATTCTGGGGTGCCGGATTTCTACTTCTTAAGTGTGAATTTGGTCTTCTGCTTTTATATGATTGAGATTCTGAATTTTAAATGCAGTGTGAATTAGGAAAAAAAAAGAAGAAGAAAATACTTGAAAATAACAGTGAGTTCCATACTTTTTATCCCTTTGATTACATACAGTGCCAGTGATGGATTCCCCTTGGATAAAGGATTGGAAGATCTTTCTAAAAACATGTGTATGTAACATTTTGCAGTGACTATTTCTTGAAATAACATTGCATCTAGTGCATCAGAAGTATATTTGAGTGACAGTAAGAATAAATCTAAACATGTGGCTGGGAAGTTAGATAGTGATAATGAAATTATAAAATGAAAAATAAAAACATCAGGGAAATATTGGAGAAAAAAAGGAATTCTAGTAACTTGAAGATTTTATAAAGAGAATAGGCTAGAAGAGCTTTATACCAAAGATCAGAAAAGAGCTTGTAGAATAAATGTGTTTGAGAAAAGGCATGGTGGAAAGACAGGAAGAGTTTTTAACAATTGTCAGAAACAGAAACTGACTTGTGAAGAAGGTACAATAAGTAACAAAGTAGCAGTTAACAGAAGGAGCAAATGCAAACATAATAAATATTGAATAAGACAATGAAAGAGATGGATCCGCTGAAATATTGAGGGGAAAAAAAATTCTTGAGGCATGTCAAGCTGACAGGTATTCCCTGAAGGCAATGACATCTTTGTTTAAACAGCACGGGAAATCTTTCATCTGCTAGTAACATCTGTGTGCTGCCAGGTAAGTTAGAAATAAATGATCACACACCACCAATCAATATTTTATCCTAAACAAAACCTAAAGAACTCCAAACCCTATGAAAGGATGCAAAAAATGCAGCAGGAAACTCTGTCCCCATAGGATAAGCCAACATAATGGAACCTGAGATAAGCACAGATGCTTCAGTAGGAAGGAGGTAATTCCAGGCCTAACAAGGGTGAAGGCTTTATAAGTCTCTGGACAAAAATTCCCACTGTGGCAAACAGTGAGAAGGGGAGCAAGTGTTTATCCACATGCTATCCCAAGTCACAGGAATCTCATGGATCCCTGGAGTTTGGACTGTATAAAGGTGATACCATGGAATAATATCTTGGGACCCCACCACTGAGAAGACGAGGGTGAAAAAGGACTGGCAGGATGCCACATGAATCCCACCTGACTCTAAAACAAGTAAAGAAAAGATGAGCTCAGCCTGCCTATTCTGCTTTCTTTTGTGCTTGAAATTGTATTCACGTTACTGACATGGAAAAGGGAAACATATTTGGATTTTGATATATTCTACCTGGAATTCAGTTTTAACATGTAGTTTTCAGATTATAATTCAGGCATAAAATATTAGAGTCTCAAGTCTTGCAATAACACCTTCAATAAGTAGTCTTTTATTTTAGGCTCAGAACCACCTACTTTTGCATAATCTTATGGTGAAGTGCTATGGAATCAACCAACTGAATGGTACACAGTGCAGGAATTATCCCTGATTTGCAGAACACAGAGACTAAAAAAGCATTTTAACCTCCAGAGCTGCATTAGGCTATATTGAAACTCGAGCTAAAACGGAATTATAGGATGCTTTAGTGACCCAAAACATGCTATATGCATACTATTGAATTTGAATGTGTCCTGAACTGGTGTAGAAGTTTTACTAGTACTTAGCAAGAAATGTGTTCTGTTAGAATACTTGCCTTATTAGAGACAAGCACCTTTTTATCTGTTACCCATCTCAAATCTAGTCAGAGATGTAGAAAATGAGATATGTGGATCAAGGTATTTTGAATAATATTTGTGTTGCCATATATCAAAATTTGATTTTCAGCTTAGAATTGTGAATTAAGTTTTTCAAATAAGCCTGTGACTCATTTCATGTATACTAAAATCTTCAATAAATCAAGTTCATGTTTTTAAAAAATAAGTAAGAGAAAGATGTTACTAATTTTAAGGAAACTGGGAGACTGAATAACAGAAGAGAAGCAAACGGTTTTTTAATTCACCAACCCTTCATCTTGTGGTATTACTGTCAAAATTATGCATGGCCTGTCCTCCAATTGTGTGGTCAAATACTACATATTGCGCTGGAGGATTGTTACTGCTGTGCATGTGCTGAGCTGTCCTGGCAAAGGCTCTGGCTTTGTTCCTCTTCTAGGACATGAGTTCTTGCACTAACCTGAGATTACTAGGAAGTTATAGCTATTTGATCCTTGTAGGTGTCTGCAATTTCTTACAGTTAATAAGGCACTAGTAAACAATTTTGAAAAATCAGCTGTCTAATCAGTGAAAGAGAGGGTAATTAATATTAAGATATTTAGAAAAGAAGACCAGCTTTGAAATGCTGAGAAATATAGTGAACTTATATAGCATTTTAGAGAGCCTTGGAGTTAAGTCTATATGAGCAGATCTATGTACTGAATAATCACACATAAAATGTCCCTTCCTACTAGTTATCACATATACTGAATGATCACCCAATGAACAGCAGACAGCTGTTATTACACAAAGAAAGCATATGAGATTTTCATATCAAATTAATGCAAATAAATTTTTGAAACATGCAAATTAAGTTAAAAATATGAAATTTTATCTGCTAGTAATTTGAAAAATTTATTTTGTAAAACCATGTTTCTTTCTTTACAAGAAGTATGTTGATGAAGTTTTTACTCATGAAATTGTAGACAGATTATTAATTAACAGTTTTAAAAGATTTTAAAGTTGTTAAGAAATATTCAACATCTTTTTAAGTAAAGGGACACATTTTATATCCTGTGATCCTTGTTACAGTGATATCTGCAACTGATTTGAATTCAGTGAAATGAATGTTTTTATACACTACTATTGATACATTTACTGATTATGTTAATAATTAAGAAAAGTAACATTATATTTTTTTCTGACTTTTCAGGGCCTCGCACAGTATTCTGTACTCTTTTATGGTTATTATAATAACCAGAGGACAATCGGGTGGCTCAAGTTCAGGATGCCTCTTTCATATTTCCTTGTTGGAGTTGGGTCTATTGGCTATAGCTTTATGATTGTCACTCGAACGTAAGTTCTCCTTGGCTCTGCAAAAAAGTACATTAAAAAAGGCAGGTAATTCTACTGTTGACCCTGGAGATTGTTGTTTTAAAAATGTGCTAATTCTAAGTACACGACAAAGCAAGATCAAGTGCAAGGTCAAAGTTATGACTCCTTCAACCTGTGTTTGTTTATCTGTCTTTCTGCACTGGAAGTTGTGTTACAGTGTTGTGAAAGTGAGAATAAATCTCTATGAAAGTAGCAAAACACTTCTCTCCTGAAGTTCAACAATAAAAATGAATTCCTGAAGTGAGGAAGAGATCTGTCAGCCCATCTTCTCATAGTACTTGGCATCCAGTAGATTTTCAGCTAAAATCCAGGAAAATCAGTAATTCTACTTTTAGTGGTACTTTATGTGAGTTAAACTCTTGTATGAAGGAAGAACACGAGAGGGAAGCATGTGGCTAATAATTCTGCATGTAGCTCACAGTCCACAGTAAATGCTGCCAGTTAATATAATCTTTAATACCCTTGATTCAAGCAAGATGACCACCTAACACAGTTGTAGCCAGCTCTAGCAGTGATTTTATAAAAAGCTCATAGCAAAAGAAATAAGGAGCTGGCAGTTCAGGATTCAAAGACACTTTTAAATATACAGAAAAATGCAGTCAGTGTATTTCCATTATTTTGTTCTAATGCCAGTATTTCTCACTTTCATGAGCACTAGATAAATTCATGATCTGTTTTCAAATTGACTTCCTGCATAAGGCGAGAATAACTTGAGAGAAAAAAAAAAATCAGTCAAAAGTTTTTATGTCTTTTTGGAGAGGAAACAAACTAGTACAATAAAACAGCAATTGATTCATTTTAAAAATATATTTTAAAATATTTTTGATAAAACAACTGCCAAGATTAGAAATGTCTTAGTCTCAGGCAATTTTATTTCAATGACACTCTCTCAGACAAAAATGTATTCCTGATAGCGGGAAAACCCTGTAGCCCAAAATGAAGGAATAAAATTAGAAAAAAATTACATTGCATGTGCTAACTTTCAATCTGGCCATATGACACTAATGATGGCCAAGATTTAGGAATCATCTGAGAGTTCTTGCAGTATTCTGCTCTTTTCTATTTCTCCAGAAAGAAGCACAGTGAGCACAGAAAATAAAAGCAATATAACAGGAGGTGCTATAATTTTTCTGCTGTTGGCTGAGGACTGAGAAAGGTCTATGGGAAAGAGATAGAAAGGATTATAAGCGCTATTATTTTATTTAGGGGAAATATTTAGATATAGGGCTCACCTCTTCAGCTCTTGCAATATACAACATAAAACTCAAACATTCCTCATCTCAAAGAATTTATATTCTTAGTCACAAGGATGTGAATTATTTCATAAGAAAATCTTGAGAAGGAAATGTCTTAGTCTATAAACCAGAAGCAGGGCAGACTTTACCAAGAACCTTTCATGATCTCTGACTCTTCTGGGTATGACCACCCCTGGTATTGATTTTTGGCATCTCAGAAAGATTTTATGTATTATTTACCACTATTCTCATCCTAGATTTCCAAGCATGTATTTTATTGGGCTTTTAAAAATGTGGTACGTAGAACACATTAATATTAATAACATAACTCTGCTGCATTATTGAGATTTGAAATAAGTGTTGCCTTTTCCTGACCAGAAATACTGAAGACTATCACATAAGGTACATGATTTGTACCTTCTCAGAACACTCTTTCCTTGGGTTTAATGACTTGAATTAGGTGATAAAGTATGCAAAGCAATGCTATGCTTGTTGCATGAATAAAACCCCTCTAAAGCAGAGAACTTTGAAGACAAGATTAAGTTTAATCTGAAGAAATACTTTTCTGAAGAAATAATACTATGTTTCTGGACACTGTAATAAACCTTTTTGTATGTGCATCAGAGGTGATAGGGAAGATAGCTGTATGAGTGCTATTTTATGTTTTCTTCTGTCTTGTTGTTTTAGAATATTCCTTATATTCTTTGTTATATTAATTTTGTTTTATTTAGTTTATGTATTTGTTTTGTTTATTGTTATTTTGGAATATTTTGCATGTCGGATTTTTTTTCTGCTTTTTCTATTTGTTAACTCTCTAATAAAGTCTATTGCAGTTCAGGATGTTCTGCATCTTTCTATTTAAGAGATGTTCTCAATATTGTTTTTCTATGAAGGTTCTTATCCAGCAGAGTTTCTCTGAGGGGTTAATGAAATACATTCATTCTTTCTCATCAAAATATGTGTGGTGGGTTCATAAACTGTCTAAATATGAAAATCTCCATCTTGTTTCAAAAAAAAAAGATTTAATAAAGCATAACTGACAGAAAAAATGATGTAGAGTTTTTCAGAAAAGAAGTTAGAATTTAGGAACCATTTCAAAGTCATGTCCACACAGCAGAACTTTGTGCTAACAAAGTCCTCCTGTGTCTTTGTGGTTTTTGTAGAATGGCAAAGAATGCAAATGACGACGGTGGTGGGGATGATACTAGTTTTAATTTCAGCTGGAAAATGTTCACAAGCTGGGACTACTTGATTGGAAATCCCGAGACAGCAGATAATAAGTTTGCCTCCATCACAACAAGCTTTAAGGTAAAACAGAGTTTACTAAGGAGAGGCAACATGATTTGGCTTCACACTGGTAAGAATCAGATGGAATAACAGTCAAGAGTTTGGTGCACTGAGGCTCAGAAATGTATACTCAAACTGGCATCTGTATATCTTTCTGGGTCTCTGTGTCTTTCCATCAGATTTTTTTTCTTTTTAATTGTGAAATAAATAAAATTAGCATCTTTTATATCCTCGGTGCTGACAGCAACAGTTTTAGAAAACTGATTCTATTGTAAAAATAGTATTTTCCTTTCTCATCTCTGATGGCTTCCAGTTTCTATGGTGTTTGTGTGAAAAACGTTTTTAAAAATACTGCTCTCCTCTTGCCAGCCTCACGTTGTCAATGTCTCTTGTTACAGGAAAGGGATATCGTAAGACAAAGTAACAAAATAATCGGTATAGGGCTATTTATCAGAAGAACCAGCCCCAGAATTTAGTTTATACTTGCTTTCCAGTAAGAAAATGTTTCTATTTTCAAGTTAATTACAAAATATAGCCCATTTTGCAAGGCAATGTTCTTAGGTCTCCTTCCAGTGCATAGAGTATACTGATTTCAAGAGTAATTGTGTAAGGAATCTGGGGCAAGATGTAAGATGCAGGGCTGTGGAAACAGTGGCGGGGCGGGGATATATTCTGTATTGAATGTTACAGAAGTGTTTGTGCTGCAGGGTGGCTGGGACACACCCATGCAGCATGACAAGATTTAACTTTCAATGCAGTAATGTACAAGCAATACGCAGGTGAAGTGTTGTGAGACAATGAAGAGGACGCTAGGATTGCAGTCACACTGACAAGTGTGGCACCCCGGGAGCTGGAGCCCCAAGCAGTGGCTGCTCTGCTCAGTTCCACCTCTCCTGTCCACAGCAGTGCTGCAGCCACCACACACCCTCTCCCTTGCCAGCCTCCTCAGCTGCAGGAGTAACAAGGAACTACCCTCAAGTGTAAGGCATCAAGAGTAGATTTCAAGAAAGCAAATACTGGAGAAATACTGATTGAAGGTGCTGAATCTGTGTGAGCTTCCCTGCCTGCCTATGAAGAGCACATGCTGAAAGCTGTTTGGGAAAGAATACAAATCAGTTGAGAAACAGGTTTAATTTTGAGAAATAAACTCATGAAGCTTTACTGTAATTCTTGCAAACAAGCAAGCAACCTCAGAAAGAAAGGGTGAAGTCTTGGCTTGGGGGAGGTCATGGGAGATTTGTTGGAAAGCTGCTGCAGTCTCCTGTCACTTATGTGACAAACACAGGTTGTAGAAGGAGCAGAGCCATGCAAGGCAATTATTACAATGCAGTTCAGCTTCTCTGGGCAACTGATCTCTATACCCAAGTCAGAAGCTGCAGCAAAACTTCCTACAATGAGGACACTCCAGACCAAAATCTCTTTCACCTGGCAAAAGTGAAAAATGGAGATTATCGTTGCCTCAGAGTCTTAATATCTACCAATTATGATCAAAGGTAAATAGGGGGCAAGCATGTTGCTCTGCAGTCCATTTTTTGGGAGATTCCTTCATCTCACCTACCTTTTTGTTCTTTCTGAGTTGCAGACTTTCAGAGTAAAACTTTTTCCTCTTTTCACACAAATTTTTAAAGCACGACATTTCCTTTTCTGGCAGACAATCATACATTTATCCTGCTGTATCACTCAACTTGTATCACCTTGCAAGCTGAAAGAATGTGATGGGATTTTTTGACACCTGAGTACACATGGAACAAGACTCATTGGGACACACCCAACAAGGGCAAAGGAAACCCTAGGGACCCAAAACCCCAGAATGTGTTAGAACCTAAACAAGATTTTATGAGATAATATACATATTAGGATATATATATTCATATACATAATATATATGAATATATATATTATATATAATATGAACCCCAGATGTCCTTTTGCATCTTTGCAATTTGTTTAACTGATTTCTAACAATTGTGGAAGTGATGTGGGGCCTTGACCATTGAAGCATTCATAATACTCTTTTCTTTTTAACAAGTGCAGGAAGCAATCGTAGAGGAGCAGGAGAGCCGGAAAGAAGAAAATATTCATTTGACTCGATTCCTAAGGGTTCTTGCTAACTTCTTAGCCCTATGCACACTTGCTGGAAGTGGCTACCTCATCTTTTTTGTTGTCAGAAGATCCCAGCAATTTGCCTTGGAAGGTCTGGAGAACTACGGGTGGTGGGAAAGAAATGAAGTTCGTGCTACTTCTATAATAGATGTGGTTTGAAACTGTGTTCTTCTGCTTTGCATGTTGCCCTTTTCCTCCAGTAATTGAAATATTCTGAGTGTAGGTGGGAAATGTCTAACAAAAGAATTGCTTATGTTCCTCTGCTTCCTACTTCATCAAATTTCTTCTTTGCTTCTTTCAGATATCCCTTAGTATTTTGTTTTCATTTGAGGTCTTTACATTTCTTCTTCTGTGCTCTTATGATTGTTTTCCAGACACTCTGTGGTTCTCTTCAAGGAACCTGCTCTCTTCTTGCTTTTCTCCTGAGACTAGCCCAAGAAGAGTGATTATCTATGGTCATAGAGAAAGTTATTTGGGACCTCATAGACACAACTCTGCCATGTAGCAACAGGTTAAAATGGATGCCTTCCAGTTCCACTTGCCCTGTCTAAAAGTCCAATGCTATTTCTTTTTGGTGCCTAATGCTTTCCCCAAAAGCAGATGCGGCCTGCCTGATAGTGGTGTATAGTGAAGATGGTGAATTTGTTTGCTATGACAGTGCGTAGTATGTCAGTGTGTGTATGAAAACCTGGGAAGGTTTTACTTTCTTAGCAAAAATGCTACTGGCGCATGCTGTAACACTAGTTTGTTACTTCAAGTTTATCTTCTGAGCTGGAGTGTAAAGTGCACACCCAGTTTAAAGCAAGGCAGAAAGGTGTTAGCCTCACAAAGCTTATGAGGTGGGTAATGATAAAACAAGAAAAATCAATCCCATATTTTCAACACCAAAGCCTGACTGGGAAAATAACATTAAAATATGAAATAATCCAACTCTGGAATCCAGAGAAACAGAGCTGTTGAGAGCAGATAAAGTTACTTGTTGTCACATTTTAGTTTGATGGGAAAGGAAAAACTATGTAGAAATTTCTTGATTTAAGGCAGCACCATCTCTGAAATGACAGAGTTTGGAGGAATTCCACTTTCTCTCAGTTTAAAGGTGCAGTAAAAGATTTGTGCTAACACAAACCGGGCTGCCAAAGGCTGTTTTATTAGTTTATGTTATAATCTAGAAAGTAGGTAACATTTGTCTTTATGCTTATAGTTTTACTTTTGTATCTGGAATAAAAGTATACTTTTAAGGCAACTGAATTAAGACATGGAGCAAGTGTGTCTCTAAAAGAGTGGGTAAAGCAACACTGACATTATTTGGCTAAAAATTTTCCTATTGACAGAAAAGGAACATATTTGTGAATAAAAAACATTGATTGGATATTAATATTTAATTGCATGAATATATTTGCCTTCTGAGTGAAATTCACACATTTTTCTTATTTTATAGATCAAATTTTCTTAGGTTTGCATCATTACAGTAATTTCACGATTATAAGCCGCATCATTTTGACTAAAATTTTGGTCCAAATCCAGAGTGCAGCTTGTAATCAGGTGCAGCTTACATATGGACAAAGAACAAAAAGTTGCTGTTTTAGTTTGGAGGACAGGTGTCTGCTGAGAAAGGCAGGAACTTCTCTTTGAAATGGAGAATGTAAACCCCCTCCCTCCAAATTATTAGAATTTTGAAATCAAGGGGTTTTCAGGCAAAAATATGGGAATTAAGAATAACAGTTCTTTTCTAGGGAAATTAAAATAGAAATACAGTACTACAAAGAAACAAACTCCAAACCCTGACAAAGTCAGAGTACAACCTGACACCCCATCAGTCAGTCAGGGTGTTGGTAGCAGTCCCATTAAATGGTGGTTGCAGTCGTCCTGCAGTGACAGATGCAATTCAGTTGAAGCAGTGCTACTGTAGAAGGTGCAGTTTCCCTCTCCAAAGGTCCAGTGGTGATGTGGAGAAATCCCATTTTCCTCTGGAGCCCAGTGGAGAAAGGGGCTCCCTTAGTGTCCCAAAACCTCTGTTTTTATCTTGGTAAGAAATGTTGGGCTCTTCCCCCTGGCTGGAGCAACTTCCAACGGGATGAAGTAAATTTATCAGTCCCACAGTGGGACTCAATGGGCCATTAGCAGAAAATGACTCGCTGGAGGAAGGATGGGTTGTGAAAAGATAAAGAACAATGATCTGCCTTGTTTCAATGGATGGCCCATTAGCAGAATATCTGCCGTGGAGATAAGGATCACTGCCCCCACCCTCAACAGATGGTGATAGAATAGATACCTTTTATCACACTCTGTATTGGAACCTGCGGCTTATAGTCAGGTGCAGCTTATACATGGACAAAGAATGAAAAGTTGCTGGCACCTGGAAGTGCGGCTTATACTCAGTGCGGCTTATAATTGTGAAATTACTGTAATATATCAATAGGGGATTTGACCAGAAAAAACATCCCAGCACCTCATGTACAACTTAGAGTAAAAAAAAGTGCAACTCTTACATACAAGGCAAGAAGCAATATCTAAAAAATTGCTATTCTTCATAAACTTATTAAACTGCATTTGTAGAAAATGTCATTTCACTAGATTCATTAAAAGAGTGAACACTGTTTACGTGCAATTATGCAATAGATAAATCCATGGTAAATATGTTTTTTGTCATCTGTTCCTGAAGTGCACAACATAATAAAGAGCTGCTGATGACTTTGTGGAAAACACCTTTTTCTCTCTGACTCCCCTTTTCTCTCTTAATCTTGTAAATTTTTTTATATCTCTCTCCATATCAGCAGTACCTAGCTCTGTTAGAGCACAGTTCAGATGCAATTATCTAGCATGTCATGAAGATGAAAAAATTAGTCAAACTAGGCAGACTGGGAGGTGTGTGGTTTTCAACAACTTGTGACAATCAGAGTGGATTTGACTTTTTATTAAAACCTTAATAAAAAGTAGTAACAGAAATGTATTTTTCCACACAGATCAATTATAAAAGAAGAATTTATTTCTAACATTTCACTGTTATCTTTTTTCTCCCCTCCTCAGGTGAACACAGTTATGTCACTTTTAGGAATGTTCTGTCCAACTTTATTTGATGTAATCAGTTCTCTGGAAAATTACCACCCTCGAATAGCTCTAAGATGGCAACTGGGAAGAATCTTTGCTCTTTTTCTTGGCAATCTCTACACTTTCATTATCGCCCTAATGGATGAAATCAACCTCAAGGCAAGATATTTACCTTCCTTCACTATGTTTGACACATAGCTGGGCAACATTGAGAACCTCCAGTCAGTCATAGACACATAAGAGAAAGACATTCTTTTCCTTCCATGCTGTAAATTAAATCCATGCCTAAGCTCCCAATGGGAATTTTGGAATAGACAAGCTTGAGGGTTGATAACAAGCTCATGTTGATTTTTTCCCCCCAATTTATTTCTATTCTTAGTTGGAAGAGGAAAAGATTGTCAAATATAACATGACAATATGGGAAGCCAGTCTGTACAATGGTACTATTCCAGAGAATTCAACTGCTCCTCCAATACAGGTGGATCCTGCTGATGTCCCCAGAGGGCCATGCTGGGAAACAATGGTAGGACAGGTAATGTAGCTTCTTGGACTCATTTTTGAAAATAGGTCATACAGAGTCTTACAGGACATGATATTTAAATCCTCTTTATTTTGGCCAACAAGTGTCATTTACATGAGAAAATGTGAGGAGAAGCAAATGTGAGACTTCCTCTTGACCTAAAAGTTTTACAAAAATAATTTTATTTTCTTTGAATCCTGTCTTACTAGAAAATCTTTCTTCTGTAAGTTGACAGAATTGAAAGCATTTTTTTTGCCCTCTCGTTTCCTCCATCCTCTGAATTTATCTTCCTCTTCCTGATGCCACCTTTGCCTTGCTTGCCCACTAATTTTTAAAAAATAAAGGAGTAGCTAAAAAGGGACATGTATGCAAGACAGCTCTTACAGCAGTATGCTTTTGAGAAGGCATCTCTGTCTTTAGCCAAGCAAAATAATGCAAAAGAACAATAAAAGTTTAGTGGAAAATCTGCTCTATTTTTTATTTGATTCAGTTGAACATTTATTCTTATTGATCCACTAGTATAAAGTGTGGTTTCCAAACAATTTTCTAACATACCTTTTCCCTCTATTTGGTCCTACTTCATTGTTACTGATTTGTCCATACAACTAATTGAACACTGAATTAATTTTGCTGTTTCTCCATCACTCTGACAATCTGTCCTCCTGAATGAATAAATTACCAGCAGGGACAACATAGGTAGAAAAATCAGCACCTCTCTTTTCCTTGGTGCTGAATAAAAAGCTGAGAATACAAGAGTTCATAACTGAAATAATTTTACCTTTAGTTTCATATTAGGAGGAGTAATAGCTTTTTGGGTTGTCAGGGTAAGGCCTGCTACAACAGGCTTCGGTGAAACGTAAAAAACCTGAAATAAAAATAGAGGCATGAAAATTTGCATTGGGATTTTATTCCTTCCTCTCCACATCCACTGGACACTGAAACTCCTTGAGAAAGAAGCCATTCACTATTTATTTATCTATTTATTTATTTATTTATTTATTTATTTATTTATTTATTTGTAAAATAACCTTCTCAAATTCAAAGTGATCAAAAGCTGTTTAAGATATCAGCTCAGATTTCTGTTATAGCAGTGATCTTGGCTGTAAGCCTTTCCTGGTTTAATCATACCCTGGAAGTCTCACCTGACAATATGAGCACAAATTAGAACAAAGGATACCTCTATAAAATGAGGAGCAATAGTTCAGGTATGTTACAGAATCATTACAGAACCAGTTAATGTAGAAAGGTTAGCAGTTTTGTCTATGTTGAAGCAGGATAAGCACAAATATAGATTTAGTGCAGTATTTAATTATTATTGTAACTATTAATTGCTTAAATGTATTCTTAAAAGATAATACTGTTCTGACAGGAATTTGTGCGTCTGACAGTCTCCGACATGATGACAACATACATCACAATTATGATTGGTGATTTTTTGAGAGCCGTCTTTGTCAGGTTTTTCAATTACTGCTGGTGCTGGGACTTAGAGTATGGATTCGTAAGTATCTGATTTTGAAGGTCTTTGCTATACATTGCTTCACACTTGGGTAACAAAGTTCATTTTCCTTTCAATGATACAGAATAAACTTTTGGTTATATACACCAGCTTCAAAATCCCTGAACTACATGGTGTTAGATTTTCTTGCATTTTGCCCGTGTCTTATTATTTGTCTTCTTCTTTGGACTTCAGCAACTTTAGGAATTTTAAAATTTATTTTATTTTGAAAGAGCAAATTTTATTTTGTTGTAAGAACACATATTTTTCACACATTTACTATATGAGCATTTCACAGAATACAATCTCATTGATTGGTCTTTAATACATAGTTCTTGTGGAGAAAAATATGAAAAATACTGTTCTAGAAATTTGTCTCTCTATCTCTCTATCTCTATCTCTATCTCTATCTCTATCTCTATCTCTATCTCTATCTCTATCTCTATCTCTATCTCTCTCTATCTCTATCTCTATCATCTCTATCTCTATCTCTATCTCTATCTCTACTCTATCTCTATCTCTAATCTCTATCTCTATCTCTATCTCTATCTCTATCTCTATCTCTATCTCTATCTCTATCTCTATCTCTATCTCTATCTCTATCTCTATCTCTATCTCTATCTATCTCTATCTCTATCTATCTTTATTTTTATTTTTATATTTTTTCATTAGAATTAGTTTAGCTGATATAAAGTTAGTAAGACCCATAACATAAGCAGGCTCTGAACTCTTCACTTGGGAGTTGAGATTCACACTGTCCTGATCCAGGTTAAATTTACCTGCTACTCATGCTTCCAGGGGTCTGATGCTGTTCTACATCTTTTAAATAGTAGTCATGCTATTGTCAAAGTTTGTGAAGCTCCTGAAACCTCTTCTGTACTTATTGAGAAGTACAGAAAAGAGCTACAAAATTTAAGACTATCAAGGGCACTTCTGCATAAGCAGTCATTGTCATTGTTATTTTCACCTTCTTTTGTCAAAATTTCGTCTTCACACATGTGCAGTAATTTCACGACCATAAGGCGCACCGGACTATAAGGCGCACTGGACTATAAGGTGCACTTTTTTTTTGCAGTGAGGCTCCACCCCCAACTTCCCCCACGCGGTTGCTGGCCGAGGCCCTACCTCAACCCGGCAGCCATTGGCCCCCGGGGCCCACCTGTACCCGGCGAGCCTGGGCTATGCCCACCGCCGCTCCGTGCAGTGTCCCCAGGGCCCCGCTGCTCCGGGAGTTCCCTGGCACTCCGGGTGTCACGCGCTCCCCTGGCGCACCAGGAGCCCACACTGCTGGCACACTCCAGGAGTCCCCTGGCGCTCTGGGTGACCCAATGCTGGCAGGCTTGCCCCGTGCCGCTGCTGCCCCGATTCTGGCTGTTTGCCCCCTCCCCACGTGGCAACCGCTCTGATTCCGGCGACTTTTGCCCTCTCGGCGCAGTGACCTCCTCGATTCTGGTGGCTTTCACCCCCACCGCACGGCGGCCGCTCTGATTCCAGTGGCCTTCCCCCTCCCCGTGCGGGGGGGGCGCCCTGATGCCGGCAGGTCCGCCCCGCGGGGCCACCACCCCGATGCCGGCGGGCCTACCCCTCACGGGGGACGCCCCAATGCCGGCGGGATCGCACTTCTGGGGTGGCAAATGTCGCAACTTTGTACATCAGATAAAGCGCACCGGACTATAAGGCGCACTTCCGGGTTTGAGGGAAAATTTTAGTCAAAGGGGTGCGCCTTATAGTGGTGAAATTACTGTAATAATTTCTTGCATTGCAAAGACCTGCATCTTGGGAAATCCCAGTTTTCCAGAGACAGAGGAAATTTTTGTGCTTTCTGTTAAAAACATCTCGTTTCTGGTACAGCAATCTCATTCCTACTTGCTGACTCCCATGAAATTTCACCATTTCTAGGCTTTACATTCTGCCTCAAACAGAACTAGTGTGGAGATGGAGACAAATACTACCAACTAGTCAGGTTGCGGTGAAAGAGGTAATGATATCAAATTTCAATATCAAAATCAAATGGAGGAGCTTGAATATAGCATGAGCAGAAAAATTGGTAACAACACATCTGCCTGTAAGGGATCCTGAAAACCATTTTGTAATTGATGTTTTTACTTGGCAGTAATGTCATAGGAATGTCTGTAATGGTCTGGTCCATTATGGTCCTCAGCTCCAGTAAGCTGACTGAAACAACAGCTGGAAGTGGAAGTTGAAACTGGAAATCATTGAATTTTTGGAAATAGCTCATCTGAAAACCTTTCTTAGGAAGTAGCAATACTTACGTCTCTTTGGTTAGTGGCCATGGATATATATTCATTAATTTTCAGCCTTTTGCTACCAAAAAAATGCTTTTGCAATCAAAATGTTCTTTGGTGAAGAATCCCAGGGATTAACTTGCATGTTGTGTGGGAAGTCCTTCTTTTTATTTGTTTAAAAATTTGATTTAAAATTATTTTTTCTGTTAATTCTAGCACCTATGCTACAAAGAATAGTCGTATGTTTTCTGATTATGTATGATCTTATTAATATCTCCATATTGCGTTTGATATTTTATCCTGTACATATCTCTTTTTATCCTGTACATATCTCTTTGCTTTTCAAGTGTTGAATTAGCAACCTATTAATTTTTCCCCTTATACAAGCAGATTCATAAATACATATGACATGAAGAGATCAGTTCACTGTAAATGCACACATATGTATATGTATATGAACCAAATTACACAGAAAGAGTGCAGGAACTTCAAATACTCCAATAGCACATCACAGTACAAGTCAAAATTGTATCTTTAACTGAAGACTTCAGTAGAATGCCTGTCTTGTTTCAGCCTTTAAGGAATTGTTATTTTTGCATCTCATGCCCCTCTTACCCTCTATCAGTTAACAATATAATTACTACTTGGAAGATGTGTATTATTGATGGTCTTTCTGTCCATCATTAAGATGAATCAGGCAAAACACCAGCTATAGTACATAAATATATAAATGATATTTATATATGTATAAATAATATATTTGAAACAGGCATTCAGGTAAAAACAAAAAGTTTAAAGCCACCAATTTCTTAGCAGAAAGTTTTGATCTGGTGCACATGAATACAAATTAACATGTGTTGCTTCTAAATTGTTGCTTTGATTCAGTGTATTCACAACTGGAAATGTTCATAAATATGATATTAATAATTAAGGTGAAAGAAGAGATGGGTAAGTGATTAAAGATTTGAAAAATCAGAACAAAGGGTCAAATTATTGCTTCAGAAACAAAAGAATAAACAATTTTGGTGGTATTTACGTGTCTACACTGGAAAATAAAAATGTATGATACAGGGCTTTCTTCATCAAACAAAGAGATAATGAGATTCCATGGAGCTCTTAAAGTTCTGAATGTTAAAGGAAAAATTAGAATCAAGCCCTCAAATTAGAAATAAGATAATCATATTAAACAAAGAAAATTATTAGCAACCTCTATCAATGTTAGGAAAAAAATTTCAAAAGCACAATAACTGAAATATGAAAAAAAAAGAAAAAAGAAAAAAGAAAAATAGTGTTAGAGTTCAATTGGGTATTATTCAGTTAAATTGCATTCCTCATATTAAATTTCAGTGCTGGTGCTATACTGGATGATGCAATATTTTGACAGCCAGTAGCCACTCCAACGGAAATTTTCTGAATTTTTTTCTTTAAAATTTACCAAGAACTCAGAACAATTTTTAGTTCTCCATTAGCACCTGCCTCTGAGCAAATGTATAGGAAGATTTTCAGTAAAATGCTGCAAATATATTCAAGATGGCCTTGTGGCCTTGAATTATGTTATTTCATGATTCACTGATAAGATGCAACAGAAGGCCTTGTAACATTATACCTGTGTGCTGCTACTGTTCAAAGTGAGAGTTTTCATCTGCTCTAACTAATTTTTAAACCTTTGTGCAAACCTAATGAAAACACCCATGTCATTTCTTTCAGCCATCATATTCTGAGTTTGATATAAGTGGAAATGTGCTGGGACTGATCTTTAACCAAGGCATGATCTGGTAGGTGCGGCAAGCATGTTGTGTCTGCAGGATGGTGGGATTTACCTGTATCTGTGAAGGATTTTTCTAAAATTCTGATCATGTCCCATTTCTTTAATTTGATTGAAACATATGCAATATATACCAAACTCTGGTGCACTGCAATCAGTTGGAAGAGTTCAAAACTAGTTATTGTCTGAAATTATTGGACCACATACATCAGGATTTTGCACTGAGTTGGTAAAACCAACGAGTAAAATTCCGCACAGATTGAATTTATACTTGTGTTCACTGACAGCTTGCTGTAGTGCTTTGCTTTGAAATTTAGCCTTCCAGCATACTTTACTATTCTTTTCCCATATTCCTGTGCAAAAAGACCTTAAAGCAAATGCATTTTTACCTATCTGTGGGGTCACATGAATGAGTAAACAATGTTACTGCTGCTGCATTAGTCCTTAGATGTAGAGGAGAAAAGGTGTAGGTTTTCATTCTACTTTAGGTCTTCGCATGACTGGTAAAAACCACCAGCAAGTAGAATCCTCATGCAAGATGCTCAGTCTTCCCCTGGAACTATTCTCTGCAAGCACTGTTGGCTTCTCAGTTCTTGCTAAGGCCTGTTTTTGCATTTAATACGACTTGGTTGATCAGGCTCCTTGTGTCATAAAAAACATCACTTTTGCAAAGCCCTTTATCTTTTCATTTAAGATACATGAAAAGAGGAAAGGGGATATATTAATATAATAAAGCCTGTCATTTTTCTGTACTCAGAAGGTGTTTCCAACCCTAATGTAAATTTATTTCCTGCGTCTAAATAAAATGTCTGAAGCACTCAGGGGCAAAGCAGCACAGCTTTATCACCTTGTCACCTGATCACAAGGGCAAGGATTAAGGAAGAAACAGGTTCCTGATCTCTTGTATTCTCTACAATTGGGCCATGAAAATAACTGCATGAGACAAGAAATAGGGTGTGATCAAAATAAAAAAACCATGACAACTCTTTTGGTGTCATCATAATCATGTAACCATTCATAAGAAAAAACTGTTCAACAGAATCAATAAAAGTGTTGGCATGAGGCACTAAATTACCCTGGCAACAGCAGTTAAAATAAATGTCAATTAAGCAAAAATATCCTTCTTAAAAAAAGTGCTAGTATATCAATAAAAATAATAAATTATGAATGAAATTATTTGTTTATACCTAGCTGTAGGAATTGGTATCCTTTTTTCACATAACACAAGCAATACGCTACCTAGAAAAATTAAGAATTAATAATATTTTACCAAGTTGTCATTTAATTTGCAGAGAAAGAAGACTTTGAAACAAAAAGTTCGTGCAGATAATTCTCTTTGTACACCTTCAACCTCTTTTAAAAAGAGCAAAACAGTTAGAAAACACCATAAAGTTGGCTATATGAATTTCTGATTGCACAGTGTGCAAAACACATTGTTAGAGGGAATGTGTGGCATACTTGGGAAAAGAGAAGTCCCATAACACTGTGGTTGTTTTATTTATTTGCTTGTCTTCTAGGATGGGATCTTTTTATGCTCCATGTCTCCCAGCTATCAACGTGTTCCGCCTCCACACATCGATGTACCTGCAGTGCTGGGCAGTGATGTGCTGCAATGTCCCCCAAGAACGGGTCTTCAAGGCTTCCAGATCCAATAACTTCTACATGGCCATGCTGCTTTTCATCCTCTTTCTCTCCACACTACCTGCTGTGTACACTATTGTCTCCATCCCACCATCTTTTGACTGTGGTCCCTTCAGGTTTTTTGCATTTTAACTCCATTTTTTGCAATTGTTGTAATGAACTGCCTCCTCACATCACAGTGAGTGATGCAGAAATGAAAAAAATGCCTCTATAATAAGCATTAGCACCTGATATGCTGGGTGTTTGATTGTGATGTATTTCTCATTGTAGATAATTCTTGAAGTTGGAATCCTGACTAATTCTTTAGAAAGTTTTATCTGAGGTGTAGAATAGAAAATATTTTCTTTTTGTCAATTTCAGTCTAAAAAAATTATCACTACTGCTGCACTGAAGAAAAGTTATTTTTAAGGAGTAGTGACCTGCTGGACTTGAAAGAGATGGCTTTTAGGAAATGTCTGTGTGCCCTGTAGGAAGAATGTGTGAGGGTGTGATTGAATGTACTGTGGTTGTCTTTGAATGCCTCTCTCCAGTTCACAGAATTTTATGTGTCTGTACTACCTACCATATGAAGCTGAATTTGTTCCTGAAGTCTTCAAGGTCTCCATAGTCATCAATCTTTTCTAAACACCTAGGCCTGCCCTGCAAACACATCTTGCATTCAAGGTAGTTTAGACTTTGCTACACTTTCTCCTTCCGTGCACAGTACTTGGAAAATCTAGGATTATTTTCAACATTTTTTACCTGCCAGGTAACATAAGATACAAGTACAACGAGTTGTATCATATGACAACAGACAAGATAAAAAATTTAAAAATTTTAAAAGTCTTTAACATTTCTTTTGAATAAAATATTAGCAAAGCAAGAGTAGAACAGTAAAAGAGACATTCTGGTTGCAATGAAAGGTTTAAATAATACATTACTGTTGTGTGTAAAATGTCATCTGTAGGATCTCCAGTGCACTTTGTAAAGGAGAAGAAGTATCACCACATTAAATTTGTTCAAAGGCAAAATGACATAGATTGTCATTGCAATAGTCCCAGCTACCTAAAAGGGAGACATGACAAAAATTCTGATGAGACAGAAAATTGCTTGAATTTAGAGAAGAATTTATAACAAAACAAGAGATACAAATTAACTTTTTTTTTTGAGTCCTAGTACATATATATTGAGGGAAATATTTGACGTCAGATCTGAGTAGCAGCTGTTATTGAATTGGATATTAATTAAATGGTGAGATTACTCTTCAAAATGAGAAGGATAATGCTTGTCACTTTTACTCTGTCATATGCAGAGATATGTTGCTCTTCATCAAAAAGTGAAACCTTCAATACACTTGAAACTGATGAAGGTTCATTCAGCCTCAGTATAGGTAATGCTACAGTTGAATAGCTAGTGAATAAATACTGGTAGAGCATGCCACTACATTTAAAAACCAAAACATTTTCCTGGTAACCTAGATTGGTACCAGTGTCCCATCCTTTTTGAAATGTGTGAATCTTTTGGGGTTTAATTTTAGTTTGTTTGGCTTTTTTTTTTTTTTTAATTTTAGTCTGTTCATTAAAACAACATATGTAATTCAACAGAGATCTGCCAGGAGTAGCAATATTACAGTAGAAAAAGCTTTGTGCATGCTGGAGAGCATAAGGAGAACAGACGATGGAATTTCTCATCAACTGTGAGTGGGTAGGGTAGGTAGAGAGAAAGAACAGGTCTGAAGAATTCAACCTTCCAAATTTTTACATTACTTGAAACCATGTAAATATTGAGAATAAGTTAAGAAAAAGACCCATTTGTAATAAATTCTTTACCAGAACTGAAAAGTAGTGACAGGAAACTTCAGTGAGTGGACAATCGGGTGGTAATTTGGTAACAATTCCTGCAACGAAGTAAAACTACTACAGTAATTTCACAATTACAGTAATTTCACGAATACAAGCCGCACCAATTTGACCAAAATTTTGGTGGAAACCCGGAAGTGCGGCTAATATTCCGGGGCGGCTAATCTATTAACAAAATTCTAAAAGCTGCCAACACGGAAGTGAGAGCCCGCGGCAGCCCCAAGCCAAGCTGGAGCCCGGCCGGCCCCGGCAGAGGTGGGAAAGCCTGGCAGAGGCGGGGCCAGCAGGGCGGGGCAGGGAGGGTGGCAGAGCCTGAGCCAGCATGGCGGGGGAGCCCGGGAGAACTGGGGCTAGCAGTGCAGGGGAGCATGGCAGAAGCAGGAAGGCCGGCGGGTGGGGCTGCCTGGCAGCGGGGGAAGCCCAGCAGAATCGGGGCCAGCAGCGTGGGGGAGCCCGGCGGTGCGGGGGCCTGCAGTGCCGGCCAGGGCGAGGAAACGCGGCGGCGGTGCAGACGGGAGGGGGCGGCCGGCGAGCCTGGTGGCGGCGGCGGCAGCCCTGCCGGCGGGGCGAGCGAGAGCGGCGCTCGCGAAGCGCCGCCGCCGCTCGCGGAAGCGCCGCCGCCGCTCGCGAAGCGCCGCCGCCGCTCGCGGAAGCGCCGCCGCCGCTCGCGAAAGCGCCGCTCGCGAAGCGCCGCCGCCGCTCGCGGAAGCGCCGCCGCTCGCGAAAGCGCCGCTCGCGAAGCGCCGCCACCGCTCGCGAAAGCGCCGCGGGGCGGGCGCGGCGCTCGCGAGGCGCGGCGCTCGCGAGGCGCGGCGCAGGGCGAGCGAAAGCGGCAGCGGGGCGGGCGGCGAGCCCGGCGGCGGCAGCCCTGCCAGCCGGGCGAGCGAACGCGGCAGCGGGGCGGTGCTGACGGGAGAGGGGGGCCAGCGAGCCCGGCGGCGGCGGCAGCACCAGCCGGCCAGCCCCGCCGAGCCGTGGCGCTGAGCTGGGCCACCCGGCCCCGTCGGCAACCATGAGCGGGCCGAGCCTTCCTGGCCCCGCCCCGAGCCAGTAAAGCCCGCTATGCCGCGATCCTGTTACTAATTGGCCAATTTGTGAAAGCTGCGCACGGATTCTCGCGACGAACGAAAGTGCGGCTAATATTCGGGGTGCGGCTTATCTATTGACAAAGACAGCAACATTGTCGAGGCACCGGGGGTGCGACTTATAATCCGTGCGGCTTGTATTCGTGAAACTACTGTACAAGCCACACAGACTATAAGCCGCATCTCCGGATGTCGGCAACATTTCGTTCTTTGTCCATAAATTAGCCTCACCTGATTATAAGCCACTCTGTCATTCGCAGCGAGAACCCGGGTGCAACAAAGTTGCGAAGTAGTAACAGAACCATGAGATCACAGGGTTTACTGGCTCGGCTCGGCCTGCTCGGGGCTGCTGACAGGGCCGATTGGCCCAGCTCGGCGGGGCCACTTGGGGCCAACTGCCACTGCTACCGGGCTCACTCACCCCGGCCCAGCGCTGTCTGGCGGTGACAGGTGGGGACGGAGCCCGCTGGCACCCACAGCAGCAGCGGAAGGAGGGGAAGGAGCCCCCCCCGCCCCCGTGGCAGCAGGCGGGGGCGGGGGCCCCCCCGCTTCCCCCTCAGGCCGCGGGGATGGCAGCATGGAGCCCCTGCCTCCCTCCCCCCCTCCATGCTGCCAGCATGGAGCCCACCTGCACCGGCCGCGCAGCACAGTAACCAATTTGTAACAATCACGCAATCCCAGGTTTTACTGGCAGGTGCTTGGCTCGGCACCCTGGCTGGCACTTCCGGGGTTGGAAATTTCAGAAAATTTTTCACATATTAGCTGCTCCTGAGTGTAAGACGCATTTCTGGGGTGGGAGCAAAATTTTAGTCAAAATGGTGCAGCTTATAATCGTGAAATTACTGTAATTACAATTGATAAACAGAAACCCATTTTGCCAGTCTTGTCCAAGTTAAAAATGACAAACTTCTGTGCTCTGAGGCACAGAAAAAGGCAAAATAAACACAAAAGGATTTTCAGAACATCTGTTGATATACTTCTGAAGCAAAATAATCTTAAGAGAAAATAACTTTCTAAGTAAGCTGGAACAATTACATATGAAGGTAACTAGATTGCTGCACCACCAACAAAAATATCCTGAAACACAGTCACTGACTTGTGTAGCATTGGTTCACACCAAAGAGAGAGAAGAATTGGACTGAACAAAAAACAATTGCAAGCAGACCATTTTTTGTTTGTCAAACATAAAAAAACAGGATTTGAATTTTTTCCCCCATGTCTTCATAGAGCACAAATAACACTTCATTCATTGGTTGATGGTATGGAGTTCACAACTCATACACAGATTCACTGAAGAATAATTTGGGTGGTAGCCTGGTAAAACCTATTATCTTACAATAGGAATTTTGATGTCTATTTTCCCCCTTAGAATACATAAGTACTACTTTGGACAATATTCAGAAAGTAAAGTTTTAAATAATGTTAATGTACTGTATACTATCCCTTTTCCAGGTTTGATGTGATGTGATTAGCTTATATATTCATAGTTGCAAAAATATTTGTATGTGATATATATTTTCAATTTCTCTGTTTAATAGTGGGAAGACTAGAATGTATGAAGTCATATCAGAAACTTTGGAGCACGACTTTCCTTCCTGGTTTGGGAAGGTATTTGGTTATGCCTCTAACCCTGGACTTATCCTACCCTTTATATTACTGATGGTGTACGTATAGAACATTTACTCAATCTTGCTGTATCTAAGGTCTGCTGAGTTTCTTTCACTCTGAATCATCACTACCTGAATATCTAAGAAATGCAGTGTTGATTGTCCAGTGATGAGTGCTTGAACAATTCATTAGTCTTTTCTTGGTGCTTACTTCACGTACATTTGCAGAAAGGTTGATATGTCTTTTTTGATCAATGACTTTTTTTTTTTTTTGCTTAATTATACTTTTAAAACATGTTGTTTCTGCCACAAAAGATAGAAAATGGAAAAGGCCCATAGAGAATCTGCAATCTCTGACATTTATCAGCTTGTTCAGTATGCAGAGCAGCACGTCATAAATCCTTAGCCAGTTCAAGAGGAACATGAACATCATGGAGCAGAGTTATTCTCAGTAATTTCCAGTGAATCTGACCTTCAGTGCCTTCAATGGATAAAGACTGTACTCTATATTATTGAGAGAGGGGTGGGAGACAGGGTTTTGGAGACTCTGTGAAATAAGGCTAGTAAAGGCTTTTGTGAATGACTCAGTAACTGGTTAAGAAAAGTTACCCTGGAATATTTCCTCTTAGAGAACGTATTGAGTCCTGGTTTATCAAGGCATTTTAACCTGCTTCATTAGGTTATTATATCAGGTAATTTAGCATGCTGCTGAACTAAAATTTAATTCTATACAGAGATAAGCTGGAATTTAACTTTACACTTGCATTTACTTGCATTGCAAGTAAATGTAGAGAAGATTACAGAACACAATAGAAATTTTGAAAGATTTTATATGAGGAATATTAAATACTGAGATGAAATTTTGCCGAGGTTCACTTAATGCCATATTCTATTTTAACCCTTAACTATAAAGGGTAGGGACACTAAAGATAAATAGGAAAAAAAAAAAAAAAGAAAGAGTGAAAATACAAAGCAAAATCAGGCAAAGCAGAGAAACAGCATATGTTGATTACAGTAATTTCATTATTATAAGCCGCACCATTTTGACTAAAGTTTTGCTCCTAACCTGGAAGTGCAGCTTATACTCAGGAGTGGCCAATATATGAACAAATTTTGGAAATTTCCCAACCCAGAAGGCTGAGCCTGCAGCAGCTCCCAGCTGAGCCAGAGCCCGCCCAGCCCTGGGTGGCAGCGCAGCGCTGGCGCCGCGGCAGCGCTGCCCGGTCCTGGGGGGTGCAGCAGCAGCGGCTCTCCCTGACCCCAGGAAGCACGGCAGTGGTGCTGCCCGGCCCCAGGAAGTGTGGTGGCGCTCCCCAGTCCCTGGAAGTGCAACAGCGGTGGTGCTGCCAGGCGCCCGTGCACGCCTCACCCCTTCTTCCCAGCAGCAGCACCCAGGCATGCCACACCCCCTCTTCCTGGTGGTAGCGGCCGGGCACGCCACTCTCCCACTTCCTGGCAGCAGTGGCCACGCACACCGCACCCCTACTTCCCGGCAGCAGTGGCGAGCGGGGCCGGGGCTGCTCCCTGGTGGCTGCCCTGAGCGAGGCTGAGCCAGTAAAGCCTGTGATCGCGCGATTCTGCTACTAATTGGTAACTTTGTGAAAGTTGCACACGGATCCTCGCTGTGAACAAAATTGCGACACCTGGAGCTGTGGCTTATAATCAGGTGCAGCTTGTAATCGTGAAATTACTGTAATTATTTACTGCTTATGTCAGTTAAAGACTCCATAGCAGACTTTTTCTTATTATATCAGGATTTTGAAAACAACTACAGTAATTTCACTATTATAAACCGCACCTGATTATAAGCTGCAGCTCTGGGTGTCCGCAACAGTTTTGGGTTACAATACAGAGTGTGATAAAAGGTATCTATTCTAGCACCATCTGTTCAGGGTGAGGGCAGTGATCCTTATCTCCATGGCAAATATTCTGCTAATGGGCCATCCATTGACACCAGGCGGGGCATTGTTCTTTATCTTTTCACAACCCATCCTTCCTCCAGCGAGTCATTTTCTGCTAATGGCCCATTGAGTCCTACTGTGGGACTGATAAAATTACTTCATCCCATTGGGACATACTCCAGCCAGGGGGAAGAGCCCAACATTTCTTACCAAGATAAAAACAGAGGTTTTGGGACACTAAGGGAACTCCTTTCTCCACTGGACTCCAGAGGAAAATGGGATTTCTCCACATCACCACTGGACCTTTAGAGGGAAACTGCACCTTCTACAGGAGCACTGCTTCAACTGAACCACATCTGTCATTGCAAGAGGACTGCAACCACCATTTAATGGGACTGCTACCAACACCCTGCCTGATTTTGTCAGGGTTTGTTCCTTTGTTTCTTTGTAGTACTGTATTTCTATTTAATTTCACTAGTAAAGAACTGTTATTCTTAATTCCCATATTTTTGCCTGAAAGCCCCTTGATTTCAAAATTGTAATAATTTGGAGGGAGGGGGTTTACATTCTCCATTTCAACGAGAAGCTCCTACCTTTCTCAGCAGACACCTGTCCTCCAAACTAAAACAGCAACTTTTTGTTCTTTGTCCATATATAAGCCACACCTGATTATAAGCTGCACCTTGGGTTCAGACCAAAATTTTAGTCAAAATGGTGCGGCTTATAATTGTGAAATTACTGTAATTTAATGGCATTGTCACAATAGAAATTACATACACTAAAAAATGAAAATGTTCTTATGTTTTTTCTTAGTAGAAGAAAGAATAATAAAAAAAGGAAAATAATTCTGGTTCTTCTTCTTGACAGTATGTCAGATTTCTTACTATATTTGTTCAGAAGCTTTCATAAATATGATTTACTCATTTTTAAGGTATGTCATGCAACTTAACATTTGTAATTTATTTTATAGAAGTCACATCACAGTTTAACACTTCTTAATGAAACTTCTTTCTTAAATACTTTAAGATTGAATGTAGAATATTAATAGATAGAATAATTTTTTTCATTTCCCCCCCTGAAATAACAGTGCTTTCTCCGCACTCTAAGGAAGGACATAGATCATATCAAAATATTAATACTGGTTAAGCACAATAAATTAGAAAAGGATACAGGCCTTATATTATATCAGCTGTAATGGTTACTAAAGGAATGTTCTGAGTCTTTCCATTGTCTAACAAGAAACTATTGTTTTTTAAATTTAGCCTGAGCATTTATTATCTCAACGCAACATCCAAATCTTACAAGGAAGCTAACTTGGAACTTAAAAAGAAGTTACAAAGTGTAAGAATAGAGAATTATTGATTTTTTGCATTTTACTAAATATTAAAGAAACGGTTCGGGTCACTGAAAGTTGCCTTTTTTCTTCCTATCATTAGCAAGCTGAAGAAAATAAAAGAAGAAATAAACAAAAGGCACAAAAATCAAATGAACAAGAGGAAAATCCATTTGAGACAGAACAGCCACCGGCAAAGCCTAAAGGAGACAAGCAAGAAGAATACAGTCCAAACAAAGGTAAGAATTGGTTTGAAAGTCTCACAATGAGGAACTCATGTATGTTTGATCCTAGTCTTTCTCACTGCCTTGACTACTTCCTCTGCTATAATCTCCTGAAACACCTTCACAATACTAAACCACAAGTATTAGCCTAATCTCTTTCTTTGACTTGTTTAATAAATATTGCAACATTACTCCATACCTGGCGGCACCAAAGTGAAAAGCTTAAATATAATGAACTGAAAATCACAGTCCTGCTGGGAAAAAGCAATTTAAGCTTGGTCTAAGTGTTAGTGATCCTTCTTACCTATCACAAAACCCCAGAAATACGTAGGAAAGTATTTGTCATCTGTGCCATGTTCACATGGAGAAGGTAGTGAGAACACAGGAAGGAATTCTTATCAGGAAGCCTGGCTGAGGCAGGTGGGTGTCAGTCTGTCCTGAGGGATTTTGCTGGCTGTTTCCTTTCCCTCGTCATCCTCTCATGCCCTACAGCCACTCAACTGCCTCAAGCCTAGGAGGGAAACCTAGGTGAGAGATGACTGTCTTTGGGAAGAGCCAAGTGTAATTACTGCCTTCATCACCATTGATAGACGATATCTAAGTGCATCTTGAGAAATTGCCCACTTGCCCCCATGAGTTCCTTGCAGAAAAAAGTGGATGGAAAATACAGCACAAAGGTCATGAATGTGGATTACCCCAGGTTTGAGCAGGGGAAGCCCAGAATTTCTGCTGCTAGGTAAGGATAGTCAGACAGCTGCTGGATTTCCCTGTCAGGGAGCTTTGGACTTGCACAACCGTTTGTTAATTCTGTCCTCCGAACACATTCCAGATGGCAAGAAAGGACAGGATGGCAATGGATCAAAGACAGGCCAGCCAGATGAAGCCAACTCCTCTCAGACACCCCAGCACCCTGACCCTGTCCTGAATGGCCACTACCCTCCACAGAGCCGAGGAGGAAACCCTCCTCCACCATCCATAGCTGTGACAAGGCCACCGGGGCCCAGGAGGCCTGGGATACCAGGCTACCCACCTGGAAATCCATGTGTCCCAGGGATGCAGCCAGGAATGCCCAGGGGCCCTCCCATGTACAGATAAGGAGCCTTAAGAACAGTACAATATGGCACTGAAGAGGTGAAGCATGGTTCTAAACCCAAACACACTCCTATAAGAGTAGAACCTCGATATATTTGTTGTAAATCTTCATGTGCATAGAAGTAACCCATGTGCTCCAGTTTTTCATGGCGTGGGAAACATGGCATATGTTGTCTTGCATTTGAAGGCATTGTGAAAATGTGTTGTCTGCATCAAGAAATTGCTAAAATTACAGACTTTTATTGGGGATACTTATTAGAAAATTTGTATTCAGTTGACTTTTCAAAGCTAGAAATTTTGTCCCTAATATCTTTTCCTTTTCCTTAGAAGAACATTTTACTGAAAGCACAGCTGTGTATAGAGTTTATGAGAATCAGTGAAACCCTGCATATATCTTGTTCTCTGCAGGTGAAATATACTTAGCCAAAGATTTCAGATTGCACCTGGGAAAACTAGGACCAAAACTAGGGAAAGCTGCATTATTCCATCTGAAGTCTCTATAAATGTGTTATAAAGGAAAAAGAAAAATAATGGTTTGCCTGTAACAGTGAAGAAGATATAACTCCTATTACACAACCACTTTCAGCTAGTAATAGTTTTATCACATTCTTAAAGACTAGAAATAAATTTTAAAAATCAGAGTGGTAAAGGAATTATCTCCTGTGTGGGAAAATATATTTGGGGAATAGACATAAGACAATTATTGATTAATTTCTCCTAACTGTCCTAGTGGTATAGAGACACTTAACATTGCATAAAAGTATGTACTGCACAATCTTCTCCGTGAATTTATGACTGGATACTTGCATTGGTCATTATGTAGTCCAAAATGGAACAGGTTATTTTTCTGACAGGTCTTGTGGAAACAGAGGATAAATATAAGCCCAGGGGCAAGTAGATGTTACATAAACCAATAAGATAGGTTGATTTTTTTTGTTCTGATCTTATTTCCTTTTTCAGAAAATTTGTCTTTATAATTATTTTAAGGCTCACAAGCTTAATAACAACAGAATTAATCAACTTACTGTCTTCCAAAAAATAAATGCAATTCCATTGAGGGCCTTCTGTATAAGAGATTCATTTCGTGCAGTAGAAAAATCGTAACCATATCCTAGTGTAAAACAAGTCTGTGACATGACAAAGCAACCTCCACCTAATTAAATTGTGGATCTTATTAAGAAAAGGCTTACAAAACACCCAGTGTAGTCTATGTATCCCTGTAAGCCACAGTGATCCAGATACAACTTCCCTCTCAAGCAGTCTTTAACGCAATTGTCAGAGCTTGGAAGGATTAACCATAGGAAAGTTCATCTTATACTTGACTATTGTACTGTTTTCATGAGCAACCACTACACTTGTCTGCAACGAGGGTGCTGGGAATCTTATATTTTAAGTTCGAGAAAGTACAGAAAAGTGCAGTGTAAGGTGTTTCATCTCTCTCCTCATCTATGAACTTCAGACTCATGGAAAAAGTATAGTAATTCAAACTATTTATAAATTGGTAAATTTTCTAACAAGTTTAATTTTTAAACTGGTTATGTCTTCATTCCACAAGCAAAAGATTGTAGCTAAGCGTGGAACCCAGTATGGTAATTTTGTCATGCTTTTGGCAAAAACTTTTTCCTGCAAGCTGGGCTTGATCTATCCTGAAATACTGATTTACACAGAGATTTTAGTTCATTATTTGTTAGCATTTTGTAATAAGAAAATTTTAGGTATTCCTCAGAAAATAGAAAAAGGGAAAAAACTGACTTTAGAGATATTTTATAGCTTGGTGTTTTTCAAGAGGTGTAGGACACTTAGAGTAGTAAAACATTTTTAATGCAGTCTGGTTCCCTAAAAAATATAAAGGGATGTTTACAGACCTTAATAAGGATTCCTTGTTCTGTCAGGAGTGAAAATTTTCTGTGGATGTTAAAGGCTTTCTCGTTGTTAATGAGTTTAGTATTTCATTCTGTGAGATTCTTTTATGTTGTGAATGGAAGGGAGACACGGTAAAGAAACCACCAAGCTGAAATTGTTCTGGGGAGCTTTCTGTTAGATCTGTATGCTGTACTGACTTTCAACAAGGTGTTCTCACAAAATACATGTATATGAATAGATGAGCGTGCAATAGCCAGTATGAACAACAATAGCAAAGCTAGATGTTTTTCACAAGGATGCTGTGATTGAAAATGAGATATTTAGTTTTATTCTTTGGTGCTTAAGAGTAAAGGTATGTCATCACTCTGTTTTGTGATGCTTTGATTTCAGTACAACATGGAAATGCTATTAATGTTAGGATGTAAAAGTACTATCAGTATCATATTTGGGTGTAAACATTCTATGTGGAGTATTTGCTTGTACCTCCATTATTAGAAGGTTCTAGATTAGTGTAAAAAGCTGAAAGACATTTGGCATTAATAATAATTCAAGGGGGGAATAAATATAATCTCCCTGTGTGTCTGGGGAACAGATGAATGTACTGATCTGCAATTCAAAGGCCTGACCATTTTAATCTGCTCAGCATGAAAATTTAAAGAAAGGGGCTAGTACATGACAACAGAATATTTTGCTTTCTTTTGAGATATATAGCATTGCAGTTGCAGCGCATAGTTATAGAAAGTTATGAATCACATCTGTTGGAGTGTTACTAAAATGATAATGAAAAATACTATTGCACACTTCGAGGCTTGTTTTGGTCAATAATTTTTTGTGGAAATGTTTTGTACATTTTTACAAAATAGTGTCTGCTCTTAATATCACAGGTATGTAAATTTTCAAAAATATTGGTGATTTAGTCTGAAAATTGCAAAAGCAAAGAAAATTTATAATACCTCTGGTTGATTTTCTACTTTGATCTATTCTTATATGTGTACATTGGTATCATACACAACAAATTACATGTTCAATAAATAATGTTCATCACTTACCATTTGACTCTTTTTTCTGTGTCCTTGCCAGCTCTCCACAGTTGTGGAGAGCTTTTAATATTTCACATTCTTAATCCATTGTGAAGAACTTAATTTAAAAAAAAGTATAGATCAAGAACATTTTTTTCAGTCTCTTTGTTGGAAATAGATAAGAAAAAATCCATTTGGTAATTTGCTGTCAATAATAGTTATAACCAGTTGTCTCAAAACATTACCTCAGTTATATTATAACAGTTATATTTCCATAATTCTTAAGAGTTTTCATTCAATACCAATTTTATCTATCAAAACAATGATTTTAAAATATTGAACTTTCTGACTACAGAATGGTACACATGGTTATCTCAACTGATTGATCCAGAAGCTAAAAACAATTTTCATGCAATGATCTATCCAAAAGAGAGAGATGTGGCAAACAGAAAATTAGGACAATTAGGTTGCATCACTGCTAGGGAACGAGTCCTGGATTTTTAAAATGAAATAATTTTTTATTTTTTTTTAAGACCTGGAAAAATTAGTAGAAGAAACATAATAAGTGATATGTTATAACAATTACCAGAAACAAAATCTTCTAAAACAATTCCATAAACTCTCAAAATACGAAGGCCAGTTCTTGAGCAAAACAACAATAATCTAATAATTTATATAAAGTAACAATCTGATCCTTACAGCATGAAAAAATGTAGCAAAATTTCATTGTAATTAACATGGGTTAATTTCTTGCTAGCTGAAAGTAAATGTGATATTTCAAAACTTTTTTTGTTAAGTCACCTAAGAACTGCTCTGCAGATACAGCCATGGGTCCAGATATTTTGGATAAAAGATAATTTTAGAAAGCCTGCAAGTCACACTCACTTGTTTAAAGGGACCATATTTAAAACACTGAAGACATTTTTCCCAAAAGCTGCTAAGCCTGGTAAGCTGGTTGCTATGATCTGATTAGTGAGAGATGCCTCTGCCTGAATAAAAGTGCAAACAAGACCATATGTTGAAATAAATAATATTGCAGGGTCACAGAATCACAGAATAAGCTAAGAATATGGATTTTATTTAACACTATATGTGAAGTAGAGACATAAAAATTAATAGAAGGGGGTGGTGGGGAACTGTTCTGGAGATACCGACTTTATACATTCCAAATATTGGGTATCCATGGGGTAGTAGCCGATGCTGCTCTCATAACTTGTAGTATGCATATGAGCAGTTGCTTCCTTTCCCACAGTTTGCCACGCCGGGAATTTTTGTCCAGATATGTTAACCATAATGTGATAACCAGATCTCACCCCCTGGAGATTAGATTCTGGGACATTAGGCTTGAAATTAGTACCTTCCTGTCATAATTTTTTATCTCCAGTTACAGCTGTGGTGATCTATTTTATGGCCCATTCCTTCTGTGGCCTTGACAGTGTTTTGAGACATGCAACTGTGTTTTTAAAGTCCTTAAGGTGTAAATAACTAAGACTGAGAGACTAAAGTCTCTTCTACAATTTTTAAGGCATTTTCTTGTTGCCAGTGTATTGCACCATTCTGGCACCTTCTGGTATCTCTGATGACCAAACACAACAATAATGCTGAAGGATCACAAATCAGGTATGTTCCAACTGCAACCAGATTAAAAATAGAGAAGCGTTTGTTTGTTTGTTTGTTTGTTTGTTTGTTTGTTTGTTTGTTTTTTAACAAGTAGTTTCTTACTGTCAATATCGGCCTCAGTCCTCCCACATAAAAACAGACTGACAGTTCTGTCTGTGCCGCTGCTGCTCTTGTGTGCCTCATGCAGATGGGCATTCTTAGATTGTAAACTGGGCCCTCTAATATTATCTGCCAGAATAAGCTCCTTGGCATTTGGTGTTTCCTATCCTCAAATGAACTTTGCTGCACAGTGGAAAGCAAATATTCTGTCTTTTCCAGAAACAGAGAGAAGTGGCACAACATGTATTGGAAGTAAGATACTCCGGGTCATGGTGACAATTGACTATAAATAACAGCTTTTAGAGAATTTTAGTGCCCACCGTCTGCCTGTTTAATATGATGCTGCTTTCCAAACAATATTAAAGTGGTAATATAATGAGCAGTTTTTAAATGAAAGCTTTCAGATGCACAAAATATAGCTGTATGTGCATGCACAGTACTGGATTTCCACATTTTTAATGAGTTTAATTAATTAGTATATCTAGCAGGTACATCCAACAGAAGACTGGTTTTCCTCGTAACTCACCCTTGGACCTGTCCTACTGGAGAGACTCCAAGGTGTTCCTCACTCCATATTTTGTTATGTCTTCTAAATGCTGGTGCAAAACTGGGTGTCCTTGTTAAAACTTCTTTTCTTGAAAATAAGACTAATCAGAATTTCAAGAAGGTGGCATAAATGTGTGAGAAAGGTAACCTACTATTCTAGAGTAAGTAAGTGTCAAAAGCTATACTGCTATATATAAAATATACATGTATTTTTATTTGTATATAAAAATATACAAAGCTACAAATATATAAAATATTTATAAAAAGCAAAAAGTACTTAGACATCATCCCCTTTACCCCAGCCATTCCCTACACATTAGGATGCTAAGGACGCCAGGAATCCTTTAGGCTCCCATCGTCTAAGCATTGACTCAAATCAAGGACAACTCAAATCTCTGGGCCATCTCCTGCAGATTGGTTTAGAGGAGATGTAAACATATCATTGTCAGTATGGAGCTTCCTCTAACCTGGACATGGTTTCTGGTTTGGTTTCCTTTTGAACCAGTCTTTTAGAAATACTTCCATGAAAGGCTGCAGCACATCATTGAAGAGCAGACAGATACTCATGAGAAGAAGGAAGTGACTTTATTTCCCTTTTCTATGCAGCATTGTGGTGGTAGCTGTAGTTCCACTTCCTTGGTAATAAGCCAGTCTAGATATGTCCTATGTCCCAGTCTGACATAGCAGAAGCAGGATTTGTTTTTGTTCCTGGGCTGCCACCAAATCTGCTTGCTTGAAGGTTTGTCACCCTTTTCTTGACCGGCAGCTACTGCTCCCTTATGCCCCGTATCAGGGAAAGAAAAGGCACAGTATGTCTGCATATCCTCTCAGTTCATGGAACATATCCATGCTCTTTCTGTGAAACTGGCAGTCTCTGTGTGTTAGGCATGCATATTACACCAGAGGCACTGTGCTGGGATGGTCATGCCATGGCTGAGGCAGAGGAGAGGCTCTGTGTGTAACCAGTGTGGTTGAAAGTGCAGGCAGTGTTTTTCTGACTGCAGGACTTCTTTTACACATGGGCTCCATCATTTCCTTCTTGTTCTGACGTATAGATGACAGAAGTCCCAGCAATCTTCCTTTTTCTCTTAAGTCACAGGCTAAAATAATATTTGCTTACTAAATGTTTATCTCATTGTCCTATATGCAGTTCCATATGCAATTTTGCAGAATACCACCAGAATGCCACCATGTATGATTCAGGCCTTTACCTGAGTGAACCTGAGCTGGCTATGTTTAATTTTAAAGATTATATGGTGTGCCTGAAAAGATTTTAACACTTTCTAAAAGACACTCATTAACACTTTGAAAACCTACCTTTACCTTGTTTCTTTATTTGAAGGTACCTCTCACCCCAATTAAATTTGGTTGGTAAAATGCTTCCATATTTTTATAAAATAACCGAAGAAAGACAAATATGTCACATTTTTCTTGTCAGCATACAGACTTGATGAAATTGTCCCTCAATTCTAATTTGTCTTTCTCTCTCTCCTGAAATCTTGCTCTTCGCCTTTCTTCCTTGCTAACTTTGGACATCACTTTTAGTTTCTCTTCTACCTCATTCACTCTATCACTTAAAAATAGAGATTAGGAGATCATAATCCAGTATTTATGTTCATTGACTGCAGAAGGATGCCTGGTGTCCTCACTTTATTAATTGCTGAATATAAGCTGAATTTAACTTACTAAAAATCCAAACTTATTGCCTTTATCTGCATAGCTACTTCTTTATTTCCAACATTTTACGTTGTGAAATTTATTGACTACATCGTGTCCTGAACTAACTATGAACATTTTGAGGCAGCTTGGGCTTTTTATCTGTTTGTGAAGCTCCCATTGCAAAACTGCTCCAAATCTAACTAGGAGCTACTAAGTGAGCATCAAGGTGTGTGAGAACCTAACCATTAGTTTCACACTGATATGGGCCATCAGATATGTATTAATCTATTACCTGCATGCATAATAGGAGGTGGCTTTATAGCTTACAGTGAAGTAAAAACGGCTTTTTTCTCTTTCCCTTCCACTTGCTTCATAAAAAAGAAAAGAAAAAAAAATTACACGTACCTTGGTCTTCTCTCCGGTAGAGGTCAGAACAACATAAGATAATTCCCACCATCTGTGTGAGTAATTGCCTTAGGAAAGAGTAAATCCTTCCTACTTGATCCTGTAAAAGTCGACAGAATTAAGGCTGTTAATAGTTTCAGATCAACTGGGAAATTGTGTAAGTGCCAGAAACCTGCTGATGTGATGTTTCAGCTAATGCCAGTGGTACATGTTTGCTGTTCTGTGGCTATCTAAAAGAAATAAAAAAATTAATAGACTGTTGTGGGTTGGCAAGGTTTAGAAATTTTTCCCATTATTATGTTAAGCTAGCCGGGATGGCTCTCCTATTAGCCGTTAAGAGCTGGAGATAAAGGACTGCTGAAGCAATGATGGCCCATTAGGGAAAGGTGGAGTCCTGCTTTTGTGTTCCGCAAGTAAGAGGACACTGGGGGTAGGAGAACTACACAGCTCGCCGGCCGAACTGGAGGAGAGAGGTTCTTTTTCTCCTGTTGGGATCAGGCTTCTTGGATTTGGACTGCTAAAGCTTCCTGCTTCCTCTGAACAACTGGGAACTGGGACGCCCACGGTGAGCAGAATTTCCTTCCTCACCCTTTTCTTCCACCTGGGGCGGGTGAGGTCACCTGGCCCCCTCCCCTGCCCCTGCAGCAGCCGCGACTGAGACGCCGCCCACCCTGGTCCATCGGAGAGCCATCGGTGACTGACAAAGGGACTGGGACTGAATTCCATTCTGTTCTGTCACTGGTTTTCTTTTTTTTTTTTCTTTCGTATAGCTGATGCTGTTTTTGTTTGTCTTGTAGATGTTTCGGTGGAGAACTGTTGTTCCCAACCTATACCTTTTTTGTGCCTGCGAGTTCCTGAGTTCCCTTTTCCTGGCAGTGCTGTCCCTTTGAACCGGGACATAGACCATCTGAAATAGTGCATAGGAAAATTCAGGGGAAAAAGATCCTTCCCAACATTAATGTGTTTTCCAGAGATGATAACTGGTACTATAACTCTTTGGGAATCACTCTTTTGATTTCTGCTTTTAAGTCAACATTGCTGTATCATATAATCTGGCCTATAGGCACTTTTCAGATCAAAATAGTCCATCTATTCTCTCACTGCAAGTATATGACAAAATGTGATACTTGCTCAAAAAGCCAGACTTAAATATAATGCATAAGTATAGAGAAAAGGCAAACTCCAAACTCACTAAAGCAAATTTTCATTTTAAAATCTTTTATTTGGTCAAAAAACCACAATTGCCTCTGTCTTACATGTCTTGTTTAAAACAATTAATTATTAATTCAGTACTGATTTTTGTTTTCCTGGATAAATACATAGATGAGTAGTAATATTCAGATAGATAACTCGTATGGAAGATAATTTGGGAAACGTTTTCACAGCAAACATGTACAGATAAACTGTAGCTCCTTCAATAGAGGTAGCAAATATCTCTGCAAAGAATTCATATCATGGTGTCTGGGTAACAGCTGAAACACCACAGGAATGAGAGGTTACATACAAAGATATGATAAAAGAAAATTCCACAACCTTTATTTATAAGATGTGATATAATAGCGCAGAAGGGTTGTCCTGTCTCACACAAACTGTCCTCAGAAACAGACAACAGTGCTTTAAAAAGCTAAGACATCTCTTTCAAGAGGTATATGAAGGCATATAACCCTTCATTTTCTACATCATGAATGAACAAGTTCAAGAATACTTCAGACTTCACAATTCCATTCTCTAACACAAAGGAAATACGAAAATGTGGAAAGGATTCTGTTCTCAACTCAATCTAAGGCAGAACAGTCATGGACTTTGACTTTACCTATAATCGCAGGCCTCCAACTCTCCCCTGTGCCACTGATTACCAGCCTTTTACTTCTACCATTCAACCAGTTCTCCATCCATCTCATTTTCATTATCAGGAGATTTTTTTCGGAAATTTTACTACTTATGTAGGATTATCTGTCCTACTGTCTTATGGCATTCCAAAGATACTTAGCAGAATCACACATTCTACATTTCAAGTCATGATATAATCCCTGCACCTGTGATGAGCTTGGATAAATTCCAGCAAGGCTGCTTGAATCTGCTCTTTTAGTTCAGCTTGTCTTGCTAGGGTTAGTCTACAAATACATGGCCATCCAAAGTGACTCAGCTGATATCTCTCTTAGATGGTCAAGGAATTGGTGGATGGTTTCCTGTGTCAGCTCCAACTGAGAGATTCATCTGAGGGTCAATAATCAATTCCACAACAGGCATTTAACTTCCACTTTCATGGCTTACATTCAGAATAACAGAGTAAAATATTTCTTCTTCTGACTACCTTGTCTGAAATCAACTGAAGTTTCTGTGAAAACATCTTTCCACTAGCAAAATTACCCTGGTAATACCCGTGTGTCTGCTAGAGTATTCCTAGATGTGCTTAAAACTTGTTTCAAGTGACAACAGCCTGGTGTAAACTGTACAAGGAGTAACCAGCTCATCTTCAGGCTGAAATCCTGTCAAGCTTTGCAGACCACAGTGTGAACACTCAGGCTAGAGCTCCCATTTTTCTGTCCTATGGTCCTGGTGGCAAACAGATTTTGTTGTGCAGGATGCCAGTGTCAAATCTTTGACCCCAGATTTTTCCCAGTCTTTTGCCTCTCCAGAAAATGTCACTACAGCTACCTGCTTTGTAAGATGGCACTTTCTCCTTTTTTCCTGTTTCACTAGAAGCAAAACACCAGTGCCAGAGACAGCAATGATGGTAGGAGCTATTTCCCTGAAAATACTTACCTGTGTGCTATGTTTAGTTGTCTATTAATCATCAGTTTTGCAATTGTTATCTTGGCACTTAGCACACAAGATTTTTCAGATTTCTTCTCAATGTTCTTAAAATACTCACTTGGATATTGAGAGCTCAGGGTGCCTCCTGGAAATGTTCACAGACAGCAAGGATGTTTTACTGGTAACATTTATGCTATTTTGTCAGTATTCTAGGCATTCACAGGTGTGTTCTAGGAGAGATTATGATGAAGAGTAAAAAATAAATTTTAAAAATAACCAATTTTTACTGTAGCTCTGCATATAAATTATATGAGATTGTGGCATAAAACGTGTGATTAGCTAGCTGACAGATTATGAAATAAAGAATATTTCAATCCTAGATTAAAATGGAATCCTTTCTTGTTCTGCAGTACTTATATAATTTTCTTTCATGTGTTTCTTATTGCACTGACAGAAAAGGTAAGATGAAGTATTGTTGGGCCATTGCGTCCTTGAGGCTAGGAACATTTCATTTATAGAAACCCTTCTGCAGGTACTCTTTTGACAAATTATTTATCCTTATCTATATATTTTTTATTGCTGTTGTTGAAGAAGTGTTTGCATTGCATTATGGCAAAGGAAATATGTATTTACCATGAAGAGGAAATAAAACCCATCTGTCACAAATGTCTCAGCAGCAGAAACACGTTTCACAGATGTTCAAAACATTCTTGAAACCCACATTAATATCTGCATCAAAGATTGAGCGGAACAGCATCCTACATATTAGTAGGTTATCTTTGGATTATTCTGCTGGGGTTTTTTTACTTCTATTTAATAAGTATTGGCAAGAAATAAAAAAATATAATAAAATAACACATAAATAAACTATTTGGTCTACCTTGCTCTGCAGGTTCACAAATGTCTTCTTCTCCTTTGCTAGCTATGGAGTGTCCGTCAATATTACTGATGTCTGCAGACATTTACGTCTTTTAGACCTGCACTTCATGTAAGTTTATTATTAGCTATGGATTCTCTGAATCTGTTCATTACGCCAAGGGTAAATTTTTTTCTCAAATTTAAATTCTTCACATGTATATGCTGACCTCTAGTCTTCCTGGAATAGCACTTCTAAAGGAAATATATATGAGGAAGAACAATAAATCTTAGGACCTGAAATTTTTAGGTGATGGTTTGAAAATATCAAGGAGATGGAATGTTTAATTTAATTTTGCTTTCAAATATTATAAGTAAAAATGCATTCTTACAAATGCTAAAACTTCATAATTGACCATATTTTAATGCCCATTAAATTTATTTCTACCTCTGCAAAGCGTTCAGTGTGGTTTTCTGCATCAAGCCCATATTGACAGTACAAATTTTCTTTTGACGTAAAAATATATCCCTCTTCAGCAGGATTTTTTAAGTTTGTAAAGCTTTTTGTAGAAAAAATCTTGTCCACCCTCTTCCCTGGAGTACCTCTGTCTTCGTCTGATTATTGCAATGAGACTGGACCTTGAAATTGTGGATTTAACCAGGTGGTCATAATTCATTGCCACACACATCCACAGGTTTGTGCATCAGTACATTAAGAAGAAAAATTTCTTACAGAGAACACAATGACAAAAAAGTAAACAGATTTTTTTCATGTAATTATATAATGTCTTATTTATACAGTTTTATATAATTTTAAATATTTAATTTATTTCTGAATGCTCTAAAATTATGTGCTCTTTTTTCTATGCCTACATTTCTTTTACATTTTCCTGGCTGAATACCAATGTTATTACTCTAATCTTCAAAATAATTTAGTCCATGAATCATTCAACACAAAGATTACTTTTAAAGATGTGCATCTTCTTTAAGTATAAGGGTTTAAATTTGTCTTTCAGACAAAACCATGTTTTTGTAAGTTAAAGCAGTAATGCCATGCAAGCTGTCCTGAGGAAGCAAAGCACCAGATTCCAATCAAGAACTTCTGAGCATATCGATGTTCATAGGAGGTGTTTGTCTGAATGACACAGTTATCTGAAGCCATCAAAATTGATGTCAGTGATAGCTGACATTCCTCAAAAATACTCTGAAAAACCTGAGTAGGTGGAACTAAAAATTTTGTATAGGCTACAGAGTGTTCAGAAGTGATCTCTGTTATTGATAAAGCAGTGCCAGCTTGGGCAATTCTGAAAGCTAGATTTAACAGTGAAAAATACCAGACTGCTAGATTTGGTGCTAGAAAATTTTGGACTCTAGGAGTCAATCACTTTAATACACAACTGGCTTCTCCCATGTCTTCTTATATGAAGGAACTCCTAATGATCTGTGAATCTCTTCTTTCCAGCTGCAATAGCGCTATAAACCCCGACTAAAATCTGCATCAAACTGACTCACCCCACTTCTTCTCACAGGCAGCAGCTGGTTTGCTAGAGAAGTAGGGAAAGAAGGAGGCAATGAAACCACTGTGACCTTGAGCTGGACAGGCATGTTTGCTGAGACAGAGAAAGCATATGTCTCTTTCTTTCTATATATCTGGTCTGTCAAAAATTTTTATTTTATAATCTCCTTCTATGAAATAAAATTTTGCTAGGTTCAGTTCTTGTAAATATATTCCATAATAAAATTACGTGCATAGGAACTCATATTTGTGTTGCACAGGATTAGTACTTAAATATAGGTTTCAACAAAGTATAAACAGGGAAAAAAAAGGAATAAATAACATGTGCAACAAAAAGAATCTCATAAAAATTTATTGATTTGGATAAAAAGTTTAAAAAGAGGTATTCTGGTGTCTATAAAGCCATATACCTAAACAACACAATTTCAGCGTTAAAAAAGCCAATGGAGGTTAGCTACAAAGCCTATATATTCTCAGAAGGAAGGAAAAATGAAAGATTAAATATTGAAGATTTTAGAAAGGCTGTCTTAGCGGTGGTTAGTACATCATATACAGAAAAGAACACAGTCCAGGTGGTTCTTGAGATAATGACATGTTGTCAGATATGATCCATTTTGTATCAGTGAATGCATGGACATTTTTCTTTTAGATATAATTTTTTTAGGTTAATGTAGACCTCACTGAAAAGGAGTGAAGTTACAAAGTGCAGAAGAAAACTATTGTGAGGAAAACACATATCCTGCTTTGCTGAGTGTAAGGTATAGGCTCCTAGGATAATTTCTCATAGAGCTGGACCTGTCCTTACGGTTATTGGCATCCCCCTACACACACACCCCTTTTATTTTAAAAGTAGAATAAAATCATTAATGTTGGAAAAGACCTCTAAGACCATTGAGTTCAATTGTTTTCTTCTGTTTGTTTGCTTATTAAAGTTCATGTTAAATCTTTCAAAATTATGAGATCTTACAGTGATATATTTTAAAATCTCAGGGTGATCCTTTGCACTTCTACCTCTTTAAAATCCTTATACTTCTGTTTCTGCTCCCTTCTTTTTTCCCTCTTTTTCTTGCACTTGTTTTTTCTGCGCTTATCTTTTGTGTCCCAGATGGCCTACTCTTCTCCCCAAAATACCTTTTGTCTGCCAAGTTCACATCTTTCAAATTCCTCCTTAAAACCTATTTCATTGAGGAATTTTCACTTTTTATCCAAGCCAGATGCCTTTCTTTCTCTGAATATTTATTTCCATATCTTTTCTTGTCTGTCTTAAGGCCTGCAAATATGGTAGTCAAAGATTATCAGTAATTTTCTTTCTTAAAACAGAATGAGAATTCCTTACAAAATCACTATTTTGACTGAAATAGCCTAAGGGTCCCCCTATCCTTCTGTTACCATTCAAAAGCTTCCTCTCTCTTAAAAAGACAGTCTCAGAGGCAGGGGTGGAGGCAGGGATCACCTCATTGATAGCAAGAAAATGGCACTAAGGAGTACAGGTTTCTAGAACTTGCTTTTCTATGTTGAATAAAATTGCTTGAAACAGATACTTTCCAGCAAAACTGCAATATCATGTCCTTGGTCATACTTCAATGAATATTAAAGGTGTTAAGGGGATAGAAACAGAGTTCACTAGGAAAATAAATAGTCCCACTTAAATCTGTTGGAATGCTCCTCTACATTACTTACCTGGACAGCCATTGCCTTCATGAACAATCATGAAAACATCATGGTTTCAAAAATAAAATAAAAATATAATAACTGCTGCTGACACTAGCAGTTAGTTTTCAGGAGCCTTGAAAGGGCATGCAACAAGCTCATTTCTCTTGTTAAATTTCATCATCTGTGAAACACTGACTCCAACTTTACTAACATTATAAGCAATATTTGCATAGAGATCAACTAACGCTCTTCTTGTGTTTCATGCCAGTGAGTTTCAATGGTGCTGCTTTGGTACAGAATGGGAGTAACACAATAATGATTCAATCCCGGAAAGAAAGGGCCTCCGCAATCACTTGTGTAATATTTGCAGAGTTTAAGTCCTCATTTATTCCTATTCAGATCAGAAGTCATCATACCCATGCACAGAGGTAATTCAAAGACAGAGCAAAGGTATTTCATCATCTGATGGAGACTCTAATACTATGACCATAGCTACAAACACACCTAATTTTGAAAGGATATTTCTTTCATTAACAGTGTTATTATTCTTTTTTTCTTTTTTTCTCTCGGGCATCATCATACACTGTGAACAAACATGCCCATGTAAATGGAACTGGACTATGAAATTTATTGAGGCCCTGTTTTCTTCCTTCAAATGTATTTCAACTGTCTAAGGGAATGAAACACATATTGACATCTTTAACTTGCCAGCTACCAGAGCGGGGATCTCTTTGCATTGACATCTCTTGGGAATAACTTCAGTGTGCCATCAGATCAATCCAAATCTGTACTTGATTGATGAAAACTTTAGGTGTTAAATCTTGGCTGAATGACAGTCTTTGCCTCTCTCCTCTTCTCCCTCTCTCTTTCTCCTCCCTTGTCCCTGCCATACATAACATGCACACGAAAGCACTTCTCTGACTCAGGGCATTTGAAATAAGGCAACTTCAAGTTGCTACTAGATGTCACAGTTTGATCACATTGAAACAATAAAATTGACAGAACAAGACCATTGTCATCTTTCTTTTACCCATCAAGACCATCAAACAGCAGCTAAAGTACATATTTACTATAGTGTTGCATGCACTATTAAAATATTTTGGACATTCTAATGAGAAAATATATGTATTCATACAAGGGTCCAGTTTCTCCTTCTATTATACTCCTGTATTGTGCTGTGTTTTCCCATTCCTTGCATTGTATTCCAAAGTCATTCTTTTCTTGGGCTTGCAGTCACAGGCACTGTGGGTAGGACTGGATTTGCAGTCCTGTGCTGCCAAAGGACACTGACAAGAGGGGAACCAGCTGCCTACATAGCACTTATTCAGAGGAGAGTTGCTTCAGACTAGCCCTAGTCTGCTTCTATGACCTGAAGGTTGCAGTGTTTGGACCGTACCAAAAACCATGTATGAGTCTGCTGGCTTAATGTCACCAAAAAGGAGCCCCTTTTTGCTCCCTTCTATCCTTCTTCCAGGTAAAGAAGGTAAGTTGGGAAGATCAGAAGTGTAATTTCAGATTTGCCTCCTGATCCAAGACAAAATGCACATGTAGGCTTAATGTAATTTGGTTTAATTATCCTTCTTTGAGACTTCTGCTCATGAATGCAAAAGCAGAATTTGGATGGTAGAGGTTTTTGAAAACCCACACTAACTCTACTGATGGCTTTTGATTTCTTTTAAAATATGAAATTCATCACTGTATCTACATTTTTACTGACACTAGTTCATTGTGGCTTTTAAAGACTTCCAGATAATTTTGCCATTCTTTTCTCATCTGCAGCTTATTTTTTAAGATTTTTTTTGTTGTTGTTTTGACCTCATTTGGCACTTTTTTTTTTTCTGTGCTTTCTTCTGTCTACTATCCTCTGCAGAAAAATCTCTGCCAATTATTACACGGTACACTATTACTTTCGATTCAGTCTTCCTGCTTTCCCTGTATTAGTCTTTCACTTGTTTCTTATCTGGGACCAGAATTCAATTTGTTTGAAAATGATGTCTGATGAATATGCTTTAGAGGCATGAATATGGGATTTGGAGTGGATACCTTTCAAAAATAGATAATGTAGAGGCTGTGGAGAGAAATACCTATGCCACAAATTTTAAGTCCAGTTCTTCATGGGAAAAAACATTCTAAGATGAGTCATAGGGTGAAAGTCTCATCTGTATTTTGTTTCAACTATCTTATTAAAAAGCAAAATAATTAAAAAGTGACAAGTGAATCCAAACGAACAAGACCTTATTTCCTTTTAATACTGTGCAAATTCTCCATATCTGCAGCTTAAAAATTTTGTTGTGCCATGTTCTTATTAGTGGGTGGGACTTGTACTATGCATGAGGTTATTTGTAAGGCTGAGCCTGTTGAGCAAGAGTTGACTTGTGGCTCTGGATTTATTCCTGAGAAAATATGAGCCTGTCAGCAGCAGGCTGTGTACTGGCTGTCTCTGCCACTGTCCCAGAGGTTTTTGGTGGCTGCTGGTGCTGAGAGGCCATCAGAGGGTGCTGGCAGCTGAGCTGCTAGAGAATTGTGAAATGCCAGAGTTGAGTTTATGGTTAGCTTGGGACACAGCTGCTTAAAGAGGGCTTTTATGAGAATAAGCAGCTTTAAAGAGAAGATGAGGAAAAAAGATGAAAAGAGACAATGGATTAGAGGAGGAAAGAAAAGGGAAGAGACCAGGCAAGATTACTCACATACAAGTATGTAGCAGGTATAAATCACACAGGAGATTGCCTTTCCCCTCCTCCTCTTCTTTCTCTTCACTGTTTCTTGCTCATATGTCTGTTGAGTTTTGTTTTGCACTTACCACTTCAAAGCCAAGTGCTGGCTCTTTGCAAATTTTCTACTGTTCTGTGCATTCATGTTTTTCCAGTCATAATTCTGGCAAAATATTGGTATCTTCAGCCACCATGTAACAGATGTAGTTTATTTCTGATTACTGGAACACTCCACTGGTGCCTCTGTGGCACATATGGCCCAGTGGTAAACTGGTGTGATAGAAAAAATTAATGGGAGAAGTACTAGGTTTTTTGCATTAATTTTAATATTTTTAAACATTAGACAGATTACATTCATACAGCATGACGAACAACTTTAATAGTCTAAGTAATATATCTAGAGAAACATAGACACATCTGCTAACTACTCTTAAGTGCTTTTGTTTAGGCCACAAATAAAATGCAAGAGAGCTTGCCATCTAACACTTACAAGAACACATAAATCCAAACAGTACTTGTAGAATACACTGAAAAACAAAAATTCTCATAATACTACAGAACACTACAAATGCAAACAAGAGTGGATATTTCTGGATATGAATTTTAAAATTAGTTATCTGTGAACCAGACATTAAAGATTTCATAATTAATCACATCAATTTTTTTCTATGCTACTCCTTATATTGTTAATGTAAGAAGGTACCTGTTATACAGTCAGAAAGCAGAAAACGTAATGAATCACTTGGACAACAAAACATTTAAGAATTCAGATAGCCTTTTCAGATTCATTTGAAGATGGTAATTTCTGCACCTCAAACAGCATTACGAGTTCTTTTGAGGGATTTTGATTGTGACAGTCTTAACTTCTGTATATTCATGAAGTCCATATTCTCCCCTAGAAAAAAGAGAACCAAGAGCAACATTGATGCTAAATGCTTTTTACATGAGTTTTTTTCTGGATGGGATATTCAGTGGTAGAGTGCAATTGGTTGGTTACATAGCAAGTACGCTGGACATATTTGGAAGACAGCTGTGCAGTTGGACTGCTGCTGGAAACCTTTAGGAAAGCTACAGCAGTGATCTCTTGAGAAAAATGGGGGAGAGAGTAGCTTTATTTCTGTGAGTGGTTTTTAATTTAGAGCTTTTCTGATCTGGATTTCAGATCAAGAATATGTTAGGTCTTCACAAGCGTTTTCAGCAAGTTATTTGTAAAGCTCTTCTTCTGATGTCAAGAGCTTTCTCCAGAGTCAAAGAATAGGAACTTTATTTCAAGTAAATGGAGGACAAAATTATTCCATAATGAAACCTCACACACAGTAAAAAAGAGTTAAAATCTTTGACATGTTACAAGCATGTTTCACCTTTATATTTTCAGTGGTGAGATGAAGTTGTTTGTGTTCCTAAATATTTAACATCTGATGTCAAATACAGAGTTTGATGTAGTCAAACTATTTAGACATAACTGATTGCTTTATGGAACAAGGGTTTACTACAGTATAATGTTACACAGTTCTCACTGCTGTCTTATTAGATAGATATATAAGCAAAACAGAAATCTGTGCTCAGGACACTTATGCTGGATAAAATGTTTACTGATTCCCTTCATTTTTGGAGAGGAATTTTGTTAGTATTTAACATTTGGCAGCTAAATTCGCAATGGTATTATAACTCCAAAAATTACAAAGATAATTTTGTTCTGGGGGTCAAGAAAGCCAGTGGCTTAAAACAACCACATCCTATTTTTTTCAGTGTAGGTTTTGCACACATATTTCCACTTGTCGTAAAAATGGTTGTAACATATTTACAAATTTTCTCATGGTAGACATCTAGCTGGTGATAATTCTTTCCTTGTCCTTTAGTGGGAATATTTTTATTGGTCTGATAATTGTGACTGTGACCCCAAAAGCTTTGTTAGCATGAAAGATTAATTCCTTCAATATGTACTGTTATAGAGAGCATTTTTAGTAGTCTGTTATTTCCAACAAATAAATAAAAAAAAAAATCTGAAAAAGGCTGTAATTCAGAATTTATTATCTCCTAGTTATTGGCACCCAAAAAAGGCAAAGCTGTCTTTGATAAAAAATGGCCTAAATTATTGAAGCGTTTCAATTTCCAGTTTTCTAAAGCTCTCGACATTGGCTTGTCTGTTTCCTTTGAAGTCAGTGGGAGCTTTGCCATCAGAAACAGATTGTGTCCAGTGATGAGCAAATGTGAAAACACTAGCCTTTACGCTGAAGAAATTATGTAACAAGAAGGTCTGAAGTGCCTCACCTATAGGTATATTTTTTTAATCACTGCCATGGTTCATTAGAAGTGTTATGTATTTATCTTAATAAAAAAAGAAGGCTTACCTGTGCCGATTTGTAGTCATTGCTTTAAAAATAGTTTTTCTCATATATATGGCATTTTTAAAAAAGAATGAATACAAGTAAGACAGGATATGATTCAAGTTGAAACTGGATTAAAACTTGGAAGTTTGAAAAAATTTGATTAATTTATACTTTTTATATGCTACTCTGCCAGTATTCTGGGAAAAAACAAAGGTCCAAAGACCACAGAGGATTATTTTCATCACAACTTTTGATCTGGCTGGCAGATACTGTAAAAACATTAGTTTCACACACTTTTAACTGAAAAATTTTGATTAAACAAGATTTCACAAACTACCTGCAGATTTATCTTCATGAAAATGACAGTTTCTCTATATATGCAAAAACTGTAAACTATAAACACAGTGGTCAGTTTTGCTTACCGGTATACTGTAACCACAATACACTACAAACTGGTCATATTGAAAAAGTGTCCATCTAAGAAATTTTCTTATTTATTTTGTAGAGGAATTGCTGGTTGTCATTGCCTCTGTCAACATGATGCCTCTAAGCACTCCAGAGACTAATTTGACAAAATCCCAAACTGATCATTCTAGTTATGCATATTTAAAGTCGGGGTTCATTTCGAATTTTCTGTGAATCTGCAGTTTTAAAAGTATTTACTTACATTTCTCGTCCATTTCCTGACATCTTAAAACCTCCAAAGGGACATTGAGCAGACAATGCACTATAGCAGTTAACCCTGGAAGAATAGGAAAATTATTTTTGACAGGGTGAAACAATTTTTTCTGTTCTGAAAAATCAGTGTTTTTCTGTCACCTCTAAAAAGCCTGTGGTAATAGTCACAAACAATATCTAAGGACATATTTGAAAAAATATATGTAGTTTGAAGTTCAGATAAATGAAGCTTCAAAAACAACTATAGCTATTATCAGAGTACTAAAACTCAGTAAGGGTCTTCAAGCAGAGAGACAGTCATATTTTTCTCTGATCATTGCAATGAAATTCCTAATTTGTACATAAGCTCTCTCACAAAAGATTATCCACAGATAAGTGTTCTGCAGAAAAGTTTATCTACCCTTCTAGGAGGTAAACTCAGAGTAGCTTCACTATATGTTTAGGAGGTTTTGTTTGGTTCTACTCAGTTAAACCTTGTTCTGTATTGTGGTTGAGAAGAAAGGCACAATAATGAAAAATAAAGGAATTTCATAGGAGAATTTTTAGGTATGAAGAATTTGGCAGAATGTGCATCCTATTTCCTAACTGAGAAGCTCTTTTTGTCTTACAGCCTTGTCAAATCAAATATTCCCTATTTTCATATCTTTTATTCTATTCTCCTGCCAGTCTAGTGGTATCAACAAAAGAGATTCTGTTCATAGTTAAGGATTCCTAGACCACCAATCATGTAAGAGCAAATCCCAAACACTCCACTTCTATTCTAAACTTTCTTCCATATAAAGAATAGCACCTCTGAAATCAAGACTGTTAACTTATTTTTGGAAAGCATATGTTCTTAGATCACAGGGCCTGGGCAGGAATTTGTGCTGGTTGCAAGTGCTTTTAGATAAAATGTAAATTGGACACAGATTTTGCATTCAAGCAAAATGGGTTGTTCTCCTTCTGATGCACTGAAATAACTGTAGGGAAATACAGGTCTTTGTCATTGATTGTCATTAGGCCCTGTTGTGCCTCCAAGTTTTCACACTTTCCTTCTTTAGCTTTTTCTTTTCCAGCTCTGTGTAGGTTACCTCTTCTTTTCCATTGCTGGAAATAGTTGGCCTTTTAGTAGTTTTCCCTGTTGGTATATTCTTTCTTTGCTCAATCACATTTTACCAATCTTTCCCATTACAAATGGGTTTTATGCCTAAGTTAATGGCTACTGAACTTCAGATAATTGACTTCTTTATACAATACCAAAATTGATCTTGCAAATTATCTTTTGGGCTATCCTTGATCCTAAAGTAAAGGACACTCCCAGAGCATTACCTTTTGTTTCCTTCTCTTTTTAACAAATCAATTTCCTTTTATTGACTAAGTTGATGGAAAAATTGTATGAATTGTATTACTAACAAGAAGTAATTTTTGAATAACACACTAAATAGGGAAACATGTAGGAAAAATAAACAAAAGAGACAAGGATCTACCTCTATAAAGATGACAAGGAATAAATATGAAGACCACCCAAAATACTTTGAATAATGTATTACAATCAGTGCCATTGACACCTGCAGATCCAAAGCAAGCATTTTTAGAAAAAACGTAGCTTACCATACTGTTCCAGCCTGAAGGGCAGCTGCAAACGTCAGTGCTTTGTCAATGTCTTTGGTAAAAACTGCTGCTGCTAAGCCATAAGTGGTATTATTTGCCCTCTTGATAACCTCATCTACAGTTTTAAACTTCATGATTTGTTGAACAGGTCCAAATATCTGTATCAAACACAAGTAAATATATGAAATGAACTAGAATTACTTACTATTTGAAGTAATTATTTAATTTTAAGTTTACTTCTCTCAGATGGCCTTATTCCTGAGTTCATTCAGTCAAGAGTTAATAAAGTCCTTTATAAATTTTCATAAAGATTTTTGCAGTATGAAGGAAGTCGAGATTACCTCTTATAAATAGTTCATAAAAAAATAAACAAACACTGAAAACAAACAATGATTAAAAGGCACCCATCACAAATGTAGTTAACATGGCGTCACAGTGTGCTATCTCTCTGTACTGGTTACCAACAAACTCGTGTTTTCTGGACAGGCTCCATTTTTAAAGTCAAGAAAGGTTCAATCTTTCCTTCTCCTAAATTTATTATTAGACTTCTAACCCTGTAGGTAGCTGCACAACTGAGCATGTGCTCCAAGTGAAACAACTAATTCTGCTCTCATGTGGGTGTCAGGTAAGAGAACAGTCCCTCAGTTTTGGCTTTTCCTGCTGACATTGTTGAGAGTTCTCAGCCAGAGGTGCCCATACCTATCACAGAACACCAAGACTGTGTCAGCTGGGGGGATATTACAATATCTAACTAATTCTGTTCCTACAGACTGTGAGCCTTCTTCTTGACTTTAGTGCTGGTTTCTATCTAGAGTAGTAAGGATTGATTTCCACAGATCAGAAAAACACCAAAAATTCCCTCAGTTGTTCCCATTTTGAGCTTCAAAACTCAGACATTCTTTAAAGTCTTGGTTATCCATAGCTTCTTTGTTCATGACACTTGAAATAATGTCAGGGGCGGTTCTTGTACTGCTGACCAAAGGGTAACTAACAGAACTGTGAAAAAATCACCACTGTGCTGTTTCCTACTTGTTTCCATAGTACAGTGGAAACAATCTGAATTGTGTCTCATGCAGTTCTACCATGTTTTACAACTCTCTCCCCGTCACAATTAATTCTAAATGCTGTGGTGTTCATTTTAACTCGGACTGTTGATTCTTGATGGATGTAGCATGTTTAGCAGACTGCATCAGCTTTCTAGTATGAAGTAGTATAATGGACACCGATTGCAGCTCAATTGCAGCAGTTATTAATTAAGATAAACATAAAAAAGACAAAGCAAAGAGGTCATGACTTGACTTTGAGTCTTTATGTAGAGAACTTAGGAGATGGTAGCTCAGCATTCCCAAATATCCCTCATTCCTTCAGACAATCACTGGTGCCCTAGCATTGTCACCTTGGTTGGAGTAATAGTAGACTCTTCAATGATGTGTAGACACATCTGCAAACTGATCTAAATTAAATAACCCCACAGAGGCAAAACAAAATGCCACCAACAAATTCCTCTGGAAGCACAGTCCAACTAGTTTCTCATATTGCAAAGTTGCTGCCTGGTGCATACAAGCACCAAGTGGCTCCTTAGGCAGTGTAAAATGTTCACAAGTTGTGCCTCCAAGGTTTGCATCTCTGTTACAGGTCACTGTGACTTTGATATGTGAGATATGGACCGTATGGAGCAATGCAAACAATCCAAATCTCAGCATTTATCTACTTCAGGAGCCTTTGTTGGCAGGGCAGCCTCATACTCCTCTCCCCTCCTCGAGCAATCTGGTGAAATGAAAACCCCAGAAAACAACAAAAGCACTTTAAACTACACCAGGGTGGAACAACAAGTTTAATGAGAGAATTTTCATATAGTCACTGGACTTTCTAAATGGATACAGACATGGAAACAGACAACTTGCAGTGAGAGAAGAGACTGCTGAAAATTTGTTTACCTCTTCTTTGGCGATGCGCATGTCATCCGTAACATTAGAGAAAACTGTGGGCTGGATGAAGTAACCCTTGTCTCCCCATGGACCACCTCCACATTCCAGTTTGGCTCCTTCTTTTTTCCCACTCTCAATTAGCTCCAGGATTTTTTTAAACTGCTCCTTATCAATCTAAATGAAATACATTTCAGGAATGCAAACAACACACGCTGGTAACAGTTGGTCTACTAGGTCCGTGTGAGCTGGATAAAAATATGGTTTTTTTCTCTGTGGCAACAGACCACAGTGAATAGACCTGCTACAGGTCATCTTTATTTTTTTTTTCCCCTAGAAAGAATTACTCAAAGCATAGAAATGAATCTGAAGAAAAACAAGGATATGTAACATAATTACATAAAAGAAATACAGCTACACCCCATGATAACAATTTTCCATTAAATGGGATCATACCAGTTCTAAAAGGAGTAACTTTTATAATCTGTAAAATAATTACAGTAATTTCACGAATACAAGCCGCACTTTTGACCAAAATTTTGCTCCCATACCGGGAATGTGGCTAATATTCAGGTGCAGCCAATATGTGAATAATTTTCTGGCTTTTTCAACCCTGGGAGTGCAAACCAAGTCAGTGCAAACTGCAAAGTCGAGCTCCTGCCAGTAAAACCCTGCATTTACGTGGTTGTTACAAATTGATACTCTGTTGCGCGGCGGGTGGAGCTGCTCTGTGCAGGCAGCACAGGGGGTGGGGAAGGCGGGACAACTCTCTCCTCGGAGGAGGCAGGGGCTCTCTCCTGCTTGGCCCCGTGGCTCGGGGGGAAGGCGGGGCAGCTCTCTCCTGCTTAGCCCTGCAGCTCGGGGGGCTCCTGTCCCCGTGTGCTGCCGCCGCAGGAGCAGGCAGGCTACATCCCCGGCTCGCATCGCCGCTGTAGGTGCTGGCGGGTTCTGTGCCCCACCTGCCGCCGCGGGGTAGCGCCGGGCCGGGGTGACCGAGCCCAGCAGTGGCAGCGGCCGGCCCTGAGCAGTCCTGCCGAGCGGCAGTGCTGAGCTGGGCCACCCAGCCCTGTCGGCAGCCCCAAGCCCTCATGGCCCGAGCCGAGCCAGTAAACCCCGCCCTGCCGCGGTTCGGTTACTATGTGGCAACTTCGTTGCACCCGGCTCCTCGCTGTGAACGACAGAGCGGCTTATACTCGGGTGTGGCTTATTTATGGACAAAAAACGAAATGTTTGCCAACACCCAGCAATGCAGCTTATACTCAGTGCGACTTGTATTCGTGAATTTACTGTAAGCTTCAACTGAAGGTTGCTAGGGAGAAAAATAAGTCAGAAAAGAAAAATTATGAGACTGGAGGAGAAAAGAGTCTTAACGTTCATTCAAATATTTTCATTATTGCTTTTTTTCACGTGTTTAACTTCCTTAATTTTTTCAGTAGGAATGTATTTACATTTACATCTTTCATTTAAAGTGTTAGAATTAAATTAAAATTCAATAAAGCCACAATAATATGGGAGAGGATTTCTGTTAATTTTGTATTAGCTGTACACCAGACACATTTTTTTAACTTAAGTTTTTTAAACTTCCTGCCCTTAGACTTTTAAATTTGAATTTATTAACTTGTACCCAAAAAAAAAAATAAAAATTTTTTTCAGTTTCCCAAATCTTGTGTGGCTTGGAGTGCATATTTTTCCAGTATACTGGCTGTCTTTAATTACTCACAATGATTGTGATAACCAGTAAAGAAATGGGAGTGTTTTTCTCCCCTATTTTTTCTCTGTCTCTACTACAGCACTTTTATTCCATATCCTGCAGTATAAGGTGATGTGGGAATAAGACAAGATGAGAACTATTGTAACAGTGCTCTGAAGTGATCTATTGAGTCCACAGCATTATGATAGCAATACTTTTTAATACTGCATTTTCACATTCATTTGATGGGAACACTGTTGGTGTAATCTTATAACAAAAGGGGGGGAAATGAGACTTCTTTCATTATAATTGTGTAGTATTCTAAAACTGAGAGCAGCATAATAAAAGTCTAGTGCCTTGAAAAAGAGGAAAAGATATTAAAACTTATTTTTCAAGCTAGTCACTCATCAATCTAGGCACTATCTGAAAGAAAAATTAGCGATGTGAGATGGGTGATTGCACTTGCACTTTCACAAATCTTGCATTTGAGCTTTCTCAAAGCATTTCAATTTTTATAAGTGTTCCCCTTCAATAATAAAAAGAACTAGAAAAGATAAAGAGACCTTGGACTTATGATATCGGCACAAATAGCAATCACTCTGATTTCTTCCTCATACTGTAGACTAACCTCTACAAAACTGTACTTAGCCTTAAAACTACTGCAACAGTAGGTTTAGGAGGACATCAAATTGTGATGTCATGACAGAATCATGCTGGAAATATGTAATATTACTCACTTGAGGGCCTTGCTGTACACCAGGCTTCAAAGGATCCCCAAGAGTATATTTCTTTGCTCTTTCAATGCTCCGGCGAACAAACTCATCATAAATAGGCTCTTCCACAAAAATCCTAGATCCTGCTATACAACATTGTCCCTGGTGATAGAACAGACCAATATGGGCAAATTCCACAGCAGCGTCCACTGCAACAAAATGCAGAGTTTGTCAGAACATGAACCTGAATTGTCACATCATAAATTCTTCACTAATCTTTGTCACCCATCTAATTTCCCTTTCTAGCACTTTTTATTTTTATGGCCCTTTAAAACAAAGATACACAGCCATTTACTTATGACCAAACTACTCTCCTCCAGAGGATCATGGTACAACTAGCCGAATACACATTCAGGTATTCTATGGGAAAGGTAGATTTAACATTATTTACCCTGTCAGGAGTACCAAGAAGAGCATTCAGACAGAAAGTTAATGATCCTGTTTAAGATCCTTCTCTCTGCTTTTCGTTCTGCATACATATTTCATTAGGATGATCATTAATTACATTAAGAGTGAACAGGTTGTCAGAGGTTCATATCTATTCAGGAACCATTAATTTTGGTGGTAATCTAACTTAAAATTATGGTATGATCAGAATACCTTAAAAAATACTTCTTTTTTGAAAAGGTTCAAATAATTTACTGACAAAAAAAGGAGAAAGCACATTGGAGTTGCAATAGTAGTTGTTTATGTAATAAAATTGCTACTAACAGTCTGCATCTGCAAATATAATGTTAGGACTTTTTCCTCCAAGTTCCAAGGTAACTCTCTTCAGATTGCTCTTCCCTGCTGCTTCTTTAATCAGTTTGCCAACCTAAAAGATAGGGAGAGGACAGCTTAATGTCAAAAAGTTTGTCATGACTTCTATAATACTTTTCTGATTTCCTCAAAAGTGAAAATCTGTTAAGAGATTTCTACTATCCTAGTAACAAATTGAAAAATAAGTTAAAAAAACAAACAAAAAAACCCCAAAACAACTGAAAAGAGTCAGGATGCATAGGGTCATTTACCCTATGAACTGGAGACGTTTCCTAGAAGAGTCTCCCCCTGTAGTGTTAACTGCCAAAGATATATGGTGGATTTTTGGTTACTCCCACTCTGCTTCCATATACCTCTAATCTGAAGCAGGTACAGATTGCTGCTCTACTGGTTGCTCCCATTAGCCTAAAATTCCTTGAGTTTATGCATGAGAAGGCTCTTTAATGCACCAAGTTTATGAGAAAATCCACACTGGCTGCATGGACATTCTCCCTTGTTTCAATTTCTCTCCTAGATGAATGAAGAGGAGGAAATGGAGACTGTAAGCTAGAACCTCTGCTCTGCTTTTTCTCTGATGACGTGATTAAAGGAACTAATTACTATGAATTTCCCTGGAAAAGCTGTGAAGGAAAAATCTGCTTGTAGCTCTTGTGGCTTTGGCTACCTATGTCTAGCAACCATCAGGTTGCAACTTCCTCCCTCTGCCAGCCTTCCTACCATCATTTCTCATTGCTAAATTGCACAGCTAGAAAAGAGCAGTCACCAAACTCTAGAATACTCCCTCTGGTCCATCTCCCTGCTTTGGAGGGCTGCTGAGCACTGGGAGCTGTAGTTGTCACTGTCTATTGGGAACATCTGTGGGATATTTCTCAGATGTCAGGGTTTTGGGTTGTTTTCATTTCCCATTACTGTAGAGCTGAAGGTTTCTGAGAGTAAACACAGCTCTTGCACTCAGTGTGTTCTGATCCCTGACATGAGGCAATGATATTTATCTTTGGAGTCTACATCCAAGAAGTTAAGAGACCATATGGCAGCTTTTCCATTTAGCATGCATGTAGACAGACAATATAACGAACAGTATCAAGGATATAGCTAATCCCTAATCCTCCATATATCTTGCAATGAGAAATCTTCAATTATAGCACTCACAGTTCTTCAGAGCCAAGGTTAGGGAAAATGAACAGCAACCTTCCTTTTAAACAGATACATATTCAAAAACTCTTCTAAGACCACCCAGATGGTACTAAGTATCACTGAAATACCAAAAATCTGTCACCTCACCTAAATGTGTGCTGACCAAGGGATGAGATTTCCTCGGTACCTTCCTGTCATACCATTGTTATTAAACTTAACAGAACTTCTTGAAGAAAGAGGTAAGCAGTATTATGAAAAATTTTTGGTTTAAATGAGTAAGACTTAAAATACCCTTGGTATACTAGAGGCCACTGTATCTCATGGACTGCCTTTGTTTGAAGGGCTTTCCAGCAATACAAACATTGTTTAAATATGTTTAAAGTTAATAATAACCAACAAATCATTAAACAGACTTTGTTTAACAAACCAGCAGAAAGAAGAGAGTTAAAACAATTACACAGAATAAGTTAGACATTAAATCATTGCTGGGAATCAGAGGGGGCACATTTCCTGCTTATATTTTCTTGCATTCATTATAGTACCTCTGTAGAGCCTGTGAAAGCTACTTTATCTATATCCATGTGGTGAGAAATTGCTGCTCCAGCGGTGGGTCCAAAGCCTGGCACAATATTCACTACTCCAGGTGGAAATCCTGCCTGAATTGAAAGAAAGAATCCTGTAAATTTGGGGAAGAATAATAACTAGAAGAACAGGTGTCACATGGTCTTACTTTCCTTTTCAGTTTTCCAGCACATTTTCTTAACCATATATTTATTCTCAGCGCTAGAGTCCCCAAAGATATCATTCTCACATGATTTACACTCTCTTTCTTTCACCTGTCTTTTAGGCTATTGAACTACCTTTATTTTTTTCTTTTTTTTTTCTCCCCCAAAGAATATGTTACTTTAGTTCTTTATCAAGGCCATTTCTGAAGAAATTTTTTTTTTCATTTTCTGATTAAGATGTATAAAGAAATATTGCTTACTTTCATATCTTCTTCATTAAAACTGTTCAAATCAACATATGTTCTTGCTGGCTTCTGCACATTAATATCCATGCTAGATGGAATTTAATTAATGATCTACTACTGAAATTCTGTTAAGGAAAATGATGGAAATCTGGATGTAGGTTGAAAGTACAGTGGGCAACATGAGAGTTTACAGCAAAAAAGCTGCAGATCACCTACCAAGCAAGAAAAACCAGGTTGAGATATATGCAGTTTCAATATCTTGCACATTTTTAAGCAAATAAGCTTTTCCTATGGTTCAAAACAAAGGCATTGTTTCCCATAAATCCTGTATTAGATATGCTCTATTCACAGCAAAATAAGCTATTTTCTTCCAGCAGCTTGTCAGGCAAATTCCGAGGGTGTGAGAAGAGTAGATGGAATTTTGTTGATTTATGAAGCAGCTGTACAATCTCAATGACACTTGCAGAGCAGAAATAGAATTAATATATCAAATAGATCAATTATCACTTCAATAAGGCTCTTTATAGTACTAAATAGGACTTTGGAATTACATGCAGAAGCTCCATATTTTTTGGAAAACTGTGAATTTCAGGTGGTGAGTTGGGGCACCTAAAACTCATGTCCTGCATTTTGGATACCAGGTTGTTACTTTTGTTCAAGCAACTTTTATTCCTTACAGTTTCATGATCAGATACAGTCTGTCAGTGCTTGCTATGATAATTTAATTTTCCAGATAAATCTTTGCCCTGAAATTGATTAGACAATGAGGTTCTTCCCATTTGCTTAGCATTGTGTTTCTTACTTAATTTGTGTAGAGAAGTAGAAAAATCTCACTTTGAGCATTTAATTTCCATGTTTGTTTTAGGAGCTCTTCCCCATATAAGGTAGTAAGGGAGGCTTGTGAGTGCTGTTAAGAAAGATAGTGAAGGTTACCAGAAGTGACTACATATTTTTTTCTTTTTTAAAAGAAAATTGGACATTTAAAGCAGTTGTTAAAGTGGTCATTAGCAGCAATTTGGGCTCCAATGTTTTTTGATATTTTGGATACTTATCACATTCCCACTTCTGAACCTTCCTTTCAAGAAATCAGAATATTAGAATAGATATTTCATTAGATCACAACAGAATTGAGTTGCTGTCCCTGTAAAGTTACTTTTTCCAGAAAAATACACTTTCACAAACTTATTGTTAAAAATTAATGGGGAAGGTTTCTCTGATATTTTTTAATGCTATTCCTCCTCCACAGTATTATCTAATAGCATTTACTATGTGTTGCAATAACAGCAGGATTTAGTTCCATACTGATAATAATTTAATTTCTGTGTAATATTAACACACAACAAGTCAGTATTTTCTGCTGAATCACTGTTTCAAAGGAGAATTAGAAAATGTGCCAAGTCATTTGCACTTAAACTCTGAAAGGTTACTGCACTGGTGATTATTGACACCTGTGCCAACATTTGAAACAGATTGTATTTGTTGACTTTACTGGGAAGAAAGCTAAACTGTTTTTCTGATCTCTTTGGGTGTTTGTTGCACTGGAAACAGTAGTTAGCTTTGGAGACACTGACTTTCTGAAGAAAGTGGCACACTCGGGAGCACAAAGTGTCTTCTCATAGTTGCTGAGGGAAGAGCAGTCACAGGTTTGGCAGCAGTCACCAGCTTGATTTTACAGCTCCCTGTTAATAATAAACTTAGGTGGATGAAAACTTTGTTCAGTTGAAAAAAAAAAAGCTGTACAAACACATTCTTTTCTTTGATAACTATGCTAATAAAGTCATTGCCATCCACCTCCAAGGACTGTGCACTTGACTCCTTGTTTGCCTTTGAAACGTGCTGTTCTTTTGTAATACAAATATATTTGCTAAAGAATGAAGTTTACTAAACTGTTGTTGTGGGGGGTTTTGTGTCTGTACTAGGTGAAAGATACGCATGCTTTTGCCCTGGTTTGGCTTCACTGGTTTACAGCAGAGTAAGTTCCACAGCGCAAGGCTAAGCATGCAATGACCCTGTCTTACATTACCTTTGTGCCATTTCAGCTGCAGTATACCCTTACATTCCTGAGAGGGGCAAATAACTCTGTTGTTGGTGACTTACCTCTTTAATTAAGGAACCCATGTAAAGGGCACTGAGTGGAGTTTGTTCTGCTGGTTTGACAACCACTGTGTTTCCACAACAAAGGGCAGGGGCAATCTTCCAGATGAGCATAACCAATGGGAAGTTCCACTGAAAGACATGTGAGAAAATGTATCCTATTTCTAAAATTACCAAAATACCTCAGCTTTTCCTATTACAATAGTGCCAATTTTCAACTGGGTGGTTGAATGTATTGTTGAACTCCTTTCAGAGTGAAGATGTTTTGAAAAAACAATTGGCAAGCCAGGTAATACAAAGACTGGGGATTTTTGTGTATGTATAAATCCAGGGGATCCAAGGTTTTAGTTCCAAGCTCAGGAGACAATGAGTGTACTCCTTTAATGACGTGTTACAGGAAGTTGTTGGATTACTGGTGCAGTTGAGAGTTTTGCTATCTTAAATGGTCACATCCATCATCAATTCAGTTTTCTAAGGGAGACAAGGTAATAACACATAATGCTACCCCTGCCCTCTCCCCTGGAGGTTTCACTGTCAGCTGTTGAGGGCAGTTCAAACAGACTAAAAAGCAGCTGAATGCTTTGGATACCATGTTCTGCAGTATAAGGGACAATACGACCAGGGGAAAACAGCTTTGGCCCTTTGAGAATATTTACAATAGTTTGGGTAGCGCTGAGGCCATGAACCTCAGTTCAACACCTTCTTGAAATGGGGAAAAATGCAGTTAAGAGCTACCCATTATGTCAGAAAGGCTAGGAGGAATACACACACAACATTTCTTTTTTTCTCTCCTTGTCTCCTTTCAGACTTACTCCACTCCCAAAAATAATGGGAGCATAAATAATATAAAGTAATCTGAAGATTCATTGTTAAAGTGGAACTGCGTAAGTGAAAGAAACTGGCAATGGTGAGCTATCAAAAGTGGTTTGCAACATATACATAGTCCATGGTTTTGGTTTATGTAGAAACCTGCAGTCTGCTGGTTCATATTTCAATGGAGAGAAAATGAAGATATACTCAGAAATACTTAAAATTTTATAAGGGAATTCACTGCTTGTACTAACTGCTGCTTGTACTTCCAGAAGATAATTGTATTTTAAATGGCCACATCTAGTGTTTCTAGGTCTTTAGCATAGCTTGACTGAATCTTTTACTTGAAATGTCTTGTCTGACCTTCAAGAGTATCTAAAACAACAGTTTCTCAACCTCTCCTAGAGACTGGATACAAACATATTCAAGCAATGTTCTCCAAATCAATGGGGTGGTCTGAAGAGATAGCAAATTTTCAACATCAGCCTAAAGATATCAGGCACATGAGCAGCACCCACATGTCTGAGCAGACCTTACAGACAAGATGACTTTTTCAGAATCTAATGAGTTGTCAAGCGGATCAGGTGAGGTTGCTCATAACTACTGTGTGCAAGGGGGTGGGTGTATTAGGAGAACCTAGTGCATACGGCTATTCTCACAGACACCCACCAAAACTAAATTTAGAACTCGAGTGTTTTGAGTGATTAGGTAGGCCTTTTGAAACTTCAGTTAAAAAAGCGAGTTCAAAACTGGGAATTTAGCTCTGTTAAACAAGAGCTCTATTGGACACATTATTTGTGTTTTAAGTTGTGCCATCATCATGGCGAATGAGTCTTAGCCACAAATAAAGACCCAGATCTGAATGCTGTACAGAGCAGAACAGATATTCTAGATCTTAAAGAGCTCATTTTTATAGGATTGTAGGTGTAAACATAGACTGCTACTATTACGCTCTCCTACATGTTTGTTTCTATTTCTTTCAGTTTCAACAAAACACAATTCCATTTTCCAAATTAGTTCATAAGTCAAACTTCTGGGATTTATTTTCGTTCCATACAGAGGAAGGAGAGGGACAAGGTTGGACCTTCACAAGGCTGGACACATCACAAACTGAGGAATCAGAATCACAGTACTCAAGATAGTCTCTGTCTTTGAGGACCTGAAAATTTCTGGTTAGTAACATTTCACAAATGCACTTGCCTAGCAAAATTTCAAAAGCGTTTCCATCTGTAACAAGGAACATTTGTGTTTATATAAGTGTTTCCAACTTACAGGAATAATTTGGCCACACACCCCAATGGGCTCATGTCTTGTAAATGTAAAAAAGTTTCCATCTGTGGGAAAAAGAAATAAGTTAGGCATTTAGACAAAGCATTTTTGAGAAATAGTTAAATCAGAAAGATGATAAAGTAGGATACCAAACTTATCTGGATACAATTTTACTTAAAAATGATATTTTCAAAATCTTAACTATGTAAAAAGCCATAAAGTACATCTGGATTCAATGTCTGCTTTTTTCATAGCTCCAAGGTTTGATTTTTCCAGTCTGACTGTCTTTTTGCAGTGACAACCTTGTTTCTCAATATGGGATGCACAGGACACAAATAAGCATTCCTCATTTAATTTTTCTTTTATCACCTTTTTTTTCTTTCAAAAAATTCTCTTTTAAATCCTAGGTACATATCAGACATTTTTTAATATTAAATCTTAGCTTAGATCAAATCCATTAAATATAAAATTCTCTTTGATTCAAATAAATATGTGTTCCATTAAACCTAGTATAGAAGTCTATATGAGGCAAAAGAGTTGGAAGTATTTATCACTCTAGTTTTCCTTAATTCCTTCTTTATTACCTTTCCCTTAATTCCTTCTTTATTATTTTTTCCTAATTCCTTCTTTATTATCATTCTTTTCTTTGTCTTTCTGAGAGAAGGTAGCTAGAGAGACAATGTTTTCATAAGGCTGCTTAATGGGAAAGGGAATGGAATGAAATTTTAGCAAATGTTGTTTCCTCATTCCTATCTCTTAGTACTTTTTGTAACACATTATCCAGTCACTGAAGTAAATATTACTGCTTTGTGCTAATCTTTGCTTAAATATGTGGACACCCAGGTCTCACTACTGTAGTCTTGTATAAACTGTACATTGTTATGCAAAAGTAGCCTATCACATTTCTTAGATGTACATACAGGTTAAATTTTTTTGGTCCATAAACAATATTTGTTAGCAGTGTATAGAACAAGAAATAAATGTGAAGACCTACACTAAATGTTTAAACTCAGAACTATGACAAATCTTTTAGAACCTATCTTAAAAACTTTCTAAAATAGTTTCCATTTAAGGTATTTTCTGTGTTGCACAACTTTTAGATAAAAGACAGCTATTTACAGCTTGTGTTGGCCTCAGTTCTGTAGTTTTGTTATCTCAAAACTACTCACCCATTGGAACAGTACGTCCATGGATTTTATCAGCCCAGCCCGCACAGTAGCGTAAAGTTTTGATACAGGCACCCAAATCCATTAGATAGGCTGTGGAAAAGAGCTTCCCACCATCAACGGTTTCCATTGTCTGCAGACAACACCAATTAAAAAGTTACTATCAAATATTAATAATGCTTATTTTGTTTATGCTTTGTAATTTAGCTTTTGGTAGCTCACTTTGAGGATTTCAGCTTTAGATCTTTTAGATTAACTCCCCTCTGAAAAACACATTTTGAAAAACTGAATCTAGCAATCTATAAGTGAGAAATTTTCATGATTTTTTTTTTTGTATTGAGCTATGCAGATAGCATGATCACAATGCATTGTTAATGGTAAGATTTGCTCAGAAAACATCTCTCCCATTTGAATCAGTTACACAGTTCTTCTTTATGTTAAATATTCTGCAACCACAGACCAAGAGATCGGGCAGGAGACAATGCCAATAACTGATGTAAATAAAATTTTCTCAAACTAGCAGGACTCAAGCCTTATAAAAATTACCCTAAACACACCTTGAGTGTTTGATGTGCAAAGGAAAGACCTGAGCCATCTAGAACTCTTAAGTGAGAGAAATAAATGATGAAAAAGGAATGATTATACAGAAGAATAGGGCTGCTTTTCTGCCAAGTCTGCGGAATGTGGTTTGGATTAATTTCCATGCCCCTTAATATTTGGAAATAAAGATCATGAGCAGTTCTTAATAGTGTTAACATATCTGGCATTTCAAGAGCATTTTCCTCAAGCTGTCCAAGACAGAGAGATTGAGTACCTTCAACTTTATGAACAATCCTGTTACAATATTCAGTAGGAAGAGTCCATTTAATATCCAAACTATAATTTTAAGATGCAATCAGATTGGTATTCTTTAGCATTTCAGGTTGGATAAACAGACTCCAAGAACATTTTGTCATCAACAACTCCCCTGTGAAGTCCACACTTTTAGTTAACTGGACACATTTTAGATACCTCACTTGGGAAGAGAACAGAACAAGCAGTGAAGACAGCAGTGCCTGATGGCTCTTAGCAGTAAGGAACAGATGGAATGAGATATGCCCTTGCCATTCCAGGCAATATACGTGGCACTGTTTTTGTTCTGTTTGGACGTGGAAGAGTATTCTTCCCTGACTTCAAACTTATGAAATCTCTAGTTTTCAGCATCACAGGAGATTGAATCCTAAGCAACAAAATTTTCAGTGATTCTTTCAGTACCTTGCTTTGACTTACTCCTTCAGTTGCCTATCTACAGGTCTGTTGAGCCTCTGAAGCATTTTATTAACAAATAAAGCACTGAAAAGGAATAATTTTCATCCTGATCGAATGCATGAACACAGGAAAATGACTTTGCAATGAGCTTTGGACAACTATTTTGATCTCTAGTGTTCAGGAGGATATGTTCCTCTGTAGTACTAGTATTACAGGTAGGATAAACTGTGAGTGGAGAAAATCTCTCTTCATCAAAGTCTGGAAAACACTTTACTCATACATACCTTTTCTGAAAAGGGAAGTAGTTAATAAGGTGACTAAGTTGCAGGAAATATAAATAAAGTCAGTAAAATAGAGACTTGGGAATGGCCCCAGAGAAAAGCAATTCTTTCATACTATGAAAATGGCATATGTGAAAATAACTTATTAAATCTTTCATCTTTCCTGTGGAAAAAAGATTGTATCTTAATCCTCTTTGCATTTGTAATACCATCGACTGTGCAATATAGAAACAAATGCCAGCTAATCCAATTATTTAATGGACTAGAGGGGATAGTGCTCTGTTTAGAATGTAACTTTCTGAAAATTTTGTCTCTTTCAACTCAAATCTAGCATTTTGAAGGATATAAGTTCCACCCACACAAGGTTTCTCCTGAGAAACTCTACTACAGTCATAAGGACATATAATGGGCAACAGATGCTTTGCAGATTTACACATCTGAAGGTTTAAATTTTATGAGCTTATCTACAGTGTCTTTTGTGGCTAATGGCTAAATACTTCAAACTGTAACTAGATCAGTCTGAATGATGATCCTGGATGTTGGATACTCCTCCTTCTCAAAGTTTTCATGCTGTTTGCAGAAAACCAGGATTCATCTTCAGCACAAGCAATTATCCCACCTAAATTTTTCTTCCAAAATGTGCTTGAAATAGCAGAAAAATCACCTTAATAATATTATCGTATGTGGAGTTTAAAACAAGGAGGAGAGGATAGAAGCCTTTATCAAATTGTTGGTGTATTTTTGTTTTACGTGTCATTTCTTGCCTTAGTGCACCGTCTGTAGATGAGAGCATTACAAATTATGTGCTTTCTTTTAAATGCACTAAAATAGCCAATACACAGTGGTTTGTAAAGGGAGAACATCATTCCCCAGCACATATTTTTCTTCTTAAAATAATCTATTGCTGCCTTTAGTTCTGGTTAAGTTTTATCAATCATTACTAGTTCTAAGCTGGAGTTAATGAAGGACCAGTGATAAGAAAATACAGAATCATGAAATTCAAAAATTTGTCCCGGTTCTCTCTTGAATCATCTATAAACTTGGAGCCAGGCTTTCAGTTAAGGCCTTGATTCAGGCTTTGGTTTAGAAGCATTAACCATGTGGCCAATGTTAGCGTGTCTTTAAGAATCAGAGAGTCACATTGCTGTGGTTGTAAGTAGTTTAAGTATCACTTCAAAGCTAATCAGATGCTCAAGCACTTTGTGGATGTAGGTGTTAATAGACCAGAGTGCAAGCCGGCTTAGTGAAGGCCATTTGGTACGGAGAAGAAAACCAAGTACTGAGACAGACCAGCTTTCCAAAGAGTTGGCATGTTAAACTTGCTAGCAGCTGTCTTTAAAACCAGGGCTTTTCTCCTTGTCCTGCTGCTCACATGTCATACTCACAGCTAAAATCAGACGGTCTCTTTCGACTAAGTCAGCCAGTTTATTCAGGAGCCTTCCTCTCTCTGAAGCATCCATCGTACGCCAGGTTGATCCCAGCTCAAAAGCCTTCCTGGCTGCTTTAACTGCCTCATCTACATCCGCCTGTGGGGGTAACAGAAACATTTACATGATCAACAGCCACTTCTCCCACAAACCTTTCTTCTCTGTTAAATGTGTAAAGTTTAGCGTAAGTTCAACACAAATTTTAAATGAGAGAAACAATCCCATTCTAATCAAAATTAGTATCAGTAATGTTAAACGCATGGGTTATTTTCTTTCAAACACTTCTGCTGCTATTTCAGCAATGTAAAGTTCTATGAGAAACAGATGAGTTCTCGAAGTTTCCAAAATAAAAATTTATTAAATAACTCTATTTTTAAAATTTGTATTTTTAAGCCCTTTGTGTAAACCAAACACTTACATTGATGATACAATTTAATGTCTTTTATTTACAAAGGGATCCTGGGTCTGTAAGACGAATACTTGATTACTCATCATCTGAAAGTATCTCAAAGTGTAGTGAAGACCAGGCTAGAAAAGCCTGTTCCTTAGGTTGTTTCATGAAATGAAGACAAATTTGTTATTAAGGAAGACAAATCAATAAATTGAAATATTTATGTATAAAATCACTTTAAAAATAAGCCAGGCATAAAAAGCTAAGCCTAAATATTTTGAAGTCTAAGCATTGTCTTTGCATATACCAGTTAATTTGTCAGTCCATAAGTGTTTTTGATTGCATATTTTTTTATTTATCATTTGGTTTTTACTATAGAAAAAAAAAAAACCCTACAATGAAAGTATTCTGGGCATAGGGTGTTCCAAGATTGAAGAAGAAGCAATTATAATTTCTAGAAAAAAGACTTTTGGTACTTGGAATTCTTCTGTATTTCAAAATCCTTGTAAAATTTACTAACAAAAAGAGTGGCATAAAAAAGAGGTTTATTCTAGTTGGTTTTTTTTCAGAAATAAAGAAATTTCAAGGAAAAAAAAGAAAAAATATATACACTTCCCAGAGAAATTTCCATGTAATGTTTGAAGGATATCTTTCAAACATATTTTGGCCTGCTATTTGCTCATATCTCCTCCAGGGAAATCATTATCAAGGTTGACAAATCAGCAAATTCAACTAAGTCAACACTATAGTCAATTGTTTAAAACCTGATCTTGAATCTTTAACTGATATTGGCAGCCATCAACGAATTTTAAGAAGCTGTCAGTGGGGTGTGTTAGTGGCTTGAAAAGCCCAGCACGCACCTGTGGGGCAGAAAGCCACAGAACTTCCAAAAGTTTTTCCAGGAAGTTTGGGTAAAGTTAGGAAGCAACTGTATGAATAGCATAGCCATTACTATAGAGTAATACTGCTCAGTCACCTACACCAGGTAGGTGAAATCTACCAAATTAAGAATTGCTTTTCTTCAGAATCTTTCAGCATATTGTCAAGCACTTCACCACTATGTGTGACCCCTATCATAAATTTTCTACATCTTTGGAATAGTACTCAAGGGCTGTGGCTTGGCTTAAGTGGAAAAGGAGAAGGGGTAAAAATGTCATATAAATATGAACTATATAAATTAAAGCTCTTTCTGTTAGAAGTGCAGAGGTAATTAAAACTGAAAAAAATAATATAGAGTAATACAGGGCTATGAATGAAAAGTAATGAAAAAAGATTTTTCTTTGTATGAAATTTAATTTCATTACATAAATTTACACTATGAATATAAAGACTCCTTTCTGAGCCAGTTTAGATTTATTAGAAAAATACATTTAGTTTACACATGCTGACCATTTGGTGAGCTGCTTTGTTATTATTAGGGGCCTTCAGGATTAGGAATGTAACCTGAAAGAGCCATCAAACTGGAAGAAAACAGTTCCCACCCACATATACGTCTGTTCTTTGTAATCTCCTTTTGTTTTGTAAAATACCATTGCAAGGCAGTGGACAACCCTTTGTCAACCCTATTGTATGCACAAATTAAATTCCTAAAATCTCTTGGCTCACTATCTGAAGTCTAGCCTCTTGCATATTAGGTTCATAATGGCTGTGTAATTTACTAGATCTGCACAACTTACTAGGCTATTTAGTTAATAGCAGTTGTCATTGCATATTAGTTTGCAAAATTATTGAAGAGAAAGTAAACCTGTGTTTTGAATAGTATTATCTCTTTATTTAATGAGTTGTTAGCTTGTAAGGAAAGGAAGCTGCAAAAATTTTGAATGGAAATGGAACAGTTTGCAAGTTATGACTAATTTAATTTAGGGATGATAAATTATCAGTGTCTCAGCACTATTTATAGATCGTTGGCATTAAAGAAAAGAAAAACCTTTGAAAAATTTCAGTTTTTAAAATTTTAAATAATTATTTCACTTCAGGTGAAATAATTAAAAGTCAGACTTTCACAGCCATGTTTTTCTAAGAAAATGTTTAAAATCTGTCTTCATTATGACCTTCTTAGTAATTTGTGGTCATTATGGCTCAAATACTAGACAATATTAGAGGCAACGATTTTTAAGAGAACCATGATGAGATTACAGACCAGAGTAAAAAAGATTTAATGCAAAGATGATCCTGAGTGTACTTCTCAAAAGAGAATTTTATTTCAGCATGAATTTCTGTAAATTAAAAAAATTTTGAAAGAGCACTTGCTTATATTGGCAATATTTTTTTTATGAACTAATATCACAGACAAACTTAATAGTTTTACATTGCTTCTACTGGATAACATTTTTGATGCTAAGCTTAAAAAATGTTTTTTTATACATTCTAGAGATGCTTATTTCTTGATTAAAATGAATATATAATTTTGTGAGAAATGTAAAAAAAAAAATTTACTTTGGGACGCAAGATTGACTCTGAGGTAGAAATGCAGAAAATTAAATACATATGTGCAGGAACCAAATCAGTAATTATGAAGCCATTTTTACTTCCAGTTACAGTCATCTTATGAACTGGAAATACAACCTTCACTTCTTGTATTTACTTTCTAAGAATATATTTAAAAAACACTTTCTTCGGTCAGCGCTTTTAATTCTGTTAAACACATTGCTTATCTTATTTTAAAAAACTACCACCTTCCTTACATTTAAACTGTATAGTATCACTAGGCAAATCCTGTTTTAAAGAAAAACACATTACATAAATAGAGAGAATAGACCTTAGGTTTTCATTATGTCTTTGATTACATGGCATCTATCTGAAACTTTTTAGAACAGAATCCCATAAATATAAAAAAATAATGTTTCTTTACAGATTTCAATAATTTTTTTGGTCATCTGCTTCATTGATTCAACATGCTTTAAGAAGATCAGTTTTGGAGGAATTAGTGACTATTTGATAGGTTATATTCAGCTTGAAAGTAATTTTTAGGACTATGTATTTATTTAATTGTTTATAATTTATTATTTGTTCATTATTTCTTAAATGTTTGTCCTTTTTATATTTTATATAAGGTAAAGCCTTATATAAATGTGTAATGAACAAAATTTTATTACTTTGTAATGAAGAAAACATAAGAGGGAAAAGAAAATCCCAACTAAATTTTTATATGTCAATGATCACAGATAAGAAAAAGGATCAATAATATTAGTAAAACAAATCAGAAAAAAATATTTCTTCAAAAATTTTCTCATATAAACCTATGGTAAAGCAGTGTTTCATCATCTCTTTAAAAAAATCATAGCTTATTAAAAAAGTTTGGGAAAGAAGGTATATGGGATGAAGTAGGTCCATCTGAGATGATGTTTTACATCACATTACATTATATTTACAAATGATTGCTTGCCTTCCTGCTTTTAAGATACACTGAAACAAAAGTGGCAGTTAAGGGCAAGAAAGAAAACCCTACCTTGTCACCTTCTTCCACCTCACAGATTTTCTCTTCAGTTGCGGGGTTAAAGACTGGAAATTTTTTACCACTGATTGAATCATGCCATTCGTTGTTTATAAATATCTGCAGGGGACGAAAGAGTGCAACTATATTAGTAACACATATATAGCTGTTGTCTGTTTTGTGTTTTGATGAATAAATCTATCTGTCATAGCTGAGAGCTGCTGGATTCATAAATGTCTGAACTAAAGCTGGATAGCTGTTTCTACATTATTCTGAATAATTATGAATTATCATATACACACTTAACCAGGATCAGTTTTTAAAAATTTATTTCCTTTGAAGAGGCAAACTTTCTTCTACGTTGCATTTTTACTTTGTTTCATGTCATAAAAATATGCTGCTGTAAAGAGGCCCCTCCTCTCTGTGAGGTACAAGGGAGGTACAGCCCTTAATGACCTGTGGAAAACTACCTGAGTTTCCCATGGTCACAGGGTTGGTAACATTGGAGGCCCTTTCTGTTACACAGCCTGACAGAAGTAAACCCAGCCCTTGGATTTAATAAGTGGATTTAATATTGGATTAAGAGACCACTGTTGTATTAATCTTTGCTTTGATTTATCTTCACTCCCTCCTGCCAAAAAAAGAAAATCCCAAACAAAACCATACCAAACCAAAACGCCCAAACATACAAAACCAATAGCAGGGTTTTTTTGAAATTTAAGCTGAGACTATAAAAAACCTTGCTATTGTCATAGTCAATTGAATGAGTTAAAGAACCATGGAGTGGATACAGCTGGAAGGGACCACAGTGGGGTCATAAGGCCCAATCTCCCTGCTCAAGTAGGATTATATTAGAGCACATTGCACAGAATTGCACCCAGAAGGTTTTGTGCGCTTAAAACATGCGTAAGGACCTCTGTCTGAAATTTGAGGTACTTAGCTCTGTTCACAAATGCAAAATAGATCCTGGGTCATACCTGTGGGCACACAAGATCTGTCCTACTCTAGAGCCTGCCCTCTCTGGGGCACTGTAGGTAAAATGGTCAAAGTGGTTTAATTTCGTTAACCTTGAAACAGAAAGGAAATGCTCATTGCAAAGACCTGATAAATGCACAGTTGTTGAAAAGAGCAGGAAAAGTTGCTAATAAGTGTTTGTTATGTACATGGCTTGTTGAAGTGGACATGATTAAGGTGTACAGTCCAAAGTTATCAGCACCTGTCCTTCTGTGCCTGACTGTCCATGATCTCTGGGTCCAGGTCAGTGCTGAATTGAGTATGCCATGCTAAGCTGTCCTACCTTGAGCCCACCCTCTTGATACTGGTGGGCTGGTGCCCTCCCTTCTCATGCCTTCCATTGACATTGTGTTCCAGGAATGTGTGTGGGATCTCAATTGCACTCACCTGTAAGTATATGCCAGGCTCTGATGCACTTTGAGCTCTAATTTTGCTTCTTTCTAGAGTCAAGACATCTTGACCCACAATTAGTCACTCTAGTCTAGCAGTGAGACCAGCTAGCACTCTCCATTAGGACAAAGAACCTACTGCTCCTGCTTAGAGTAACAGGAACTTTGAAGTAGAAAACCAAATAATACTTGGGTGTAGGCAAAGTAGATGATGGTTGACTTAGGGCAAGACATCAGAACTGCAGGATAATTGCTTTTTGTCACAGAAACTTGAGGAAAAAATCCTTTCACCACAACCACATATGTTATTAGAATGTGACTTTCAGGGAATAAATTTTCTGCATAATATTATAACTGGTTGAGTTGTTATTAATAATTGGTGACTAGTTTATTATATATCTATCAAGATTGATAAAATTAATATCTCTAAATCGACATGGTAGCAATCTGTTAATATATTAATATAATCCTGTGTTATATTAATACATTCCTGTATTATATTAATACTGTTCTGTATGTTTCTTCTTGTCTTTTTGTGTACAGTGTAATTGTCACCTCTGACCATCAGGACTGACCAGCAAACTTCTGATTTAACTAAAGCTGTCCGTGAAATAAATATCTAAGTCCATGGAAATTTCTGATAGGTGATGAAGCAAGTTACAAAAATATCCACACAAAATCTCAGTTGTGGTGGAAGGACAAAGACAGCAGTTAAATGGTTAATATGAAAAAAGTCATTGCCAAGAAAAGAGACAAAGTAAAAGGTAAATATTAATATAACACTGCTATGATGTTACAGTATGCCAAATTCATATCTGTCTGTGAAAGGAATAACAGAAAAACATACCATTTTTGGAAATATTTAAAATGCTTGTTTAAATACTACATTTATTGCACCAATCAATATCACCCATAATATTAGTTTGGAATATATTTCTTTATTAATGTTTCTAATACCATTCCTGTTTAAAACATAACTTCATTACATTAAATACATATACAATACTGTATCAGAGTTGTATAAATCAAGCCACCCAGATGTCTTTCATAAGCCAGATAGCAGCCTTCCAAAATGGGGGTAAGAAAGATGGGAAAGAAAAAAGTTGAAACTCTCATGTAAGCTGTATTAATACATTTCAGGCAGCTGTACTCATTAATGTGCATGGAGCCATGGTCCTAAAATGCTGTGGAGTATTTGCTACATAGAGGATCTCTAAATTCAGGCAACACTGAACTACCAGCTGAGAGCAACCTCTAGCAACAGCCTTGACCTGCTGAGGAAGACAATGTCTGGGATGGTCCTGCAATGGTTACAGTATTTTCCAGTGAGTCAGAGCTCCACTGACAGCTCTCCAGACACAAATGCAAAGGACCTACCCCTCTGTGGCAAGTGCTGCGTGTCGGGGTGTCTGTGGTGACTGGCTACTGCCCATGAAGTTAAGGGCTACAAGTTTATTCTGCAAAGATTTAGAAATATTGTTACAGATGTTTTGTAACTGTAGCTTCACTGGAATTTGAGAACTTTTTTTGTTTGTTTGTCTGTTTGTTCTTTAATTATTTTTTAAAATTTTATTTCAACAACCCAAAGAGTTAACTACTGCTCAGATTTCTTTGCAGTAGAAGTAGAGATACAGATTTCCAGTAGATGAGACTGTACACTGTAACAGCTTAGTATTCTAAATAAAGCACAGGCAGCATCAGTTAAAAACCCTCCAATGCGTTTATTCCTCAATGTCATAGGGAAATAAAATCTTGTACTTCTGAAATGATTGATTTCAGTTGAAATTATCTAATACCATCCATTTGGTGTAGAAGTTACCTGTAAAGCTACAGTATTTCTGTCCTTGTTTACAGAGTTGATTTCATCACTCAGAAGACCTGAGCAGAGAATAGAGACACAAGACCTGAACTTTGCCTCTGCCAACAGGGTGGGTTCCTTTCTTTCGCTTCTGGAGTACTTTGAAAGAATTGTGAATTCATTTTGAAGTATTGCTGGATGGGAAGTGCCATATTTGTGTCTGTGCTGCATGAGGGAAGAGCACCATAGCTCTGCTGAAAAAAAATTTTAGGGCCTTTACAGTAAGTGTCATCATCTTATGAAACATAAATTTTTGCTTAATCTTCCTTGGAATAAGGATTGCCTTTTTTGTGGGTTCAATATTGTGCAGTCTGTACAGGGTTTCAGGCTTCAATGCCTCTGCAAAATAACTTTAAAGTACAGCTGAAAAAGAAAATTTCTGCTGTTGCATTGATCCCGTATTCAGCATCTTTCTATAAAGTCACTGTTTGTTAGGAGGAATATTTATATAATTCACTAATGTTGATTTGCATCATAGTTTATACAGACATGTAGTCAAGAAAAGTAATGGAACCAAATGAAATGTGGACCTTCACTAACTTAGCTAGTAAGGATAGCTTTTTAAACATGGAAATAAAGGTCTAAATTCTCTTCTGTGTAGATATCAGAAACTTTTATAAATTCACAGTATAAGAAAAAGCAAATCCTCTTCCCACCTTAAGTCTGCCCCCGGCTACTGCAAAATATTTCTTGACAATACTTTTCAAATAAGCCCAGTTTCCTGTTTCACAGAGGGAAAAGTGATCATCAGATTTGAACCTCATCTGACTGCTCTTAAGCTTTCTTGTGTGTACTGTGAATGGGGGAGTTACACAAACAGCATGTTTTTACAGTCCAGGAGCAGTGAGGAGACACCAGGGCCAAGGCTGGACACGTGCTTGAGGCAATTTAGCATCACTTGTGTGAGGTGGTGCACAGTGCAGAATAAGTGTTGTACCGGTTCAATCCTGCTTATACAGAGTGTGACAGACATTCAGGTACTCCTGAGTACAATGACTCATTAAAAAATTTACCTGGCAGCAAATTTTACAGATACATCTAAACCTCAAAGTTTTGTGGCCCAAGAGGAAGCTCATTTCAAGCGCTACAAATTCTAATTTACTAGTCTCATAATCTGGCATGTATTCCTGGAGCAATACAATTAAAATATGTGGCCTTTCTGAAGGTATTAGGTAGTACCAAAGAATGAGAATTTAAGCTTTAAACAAATACATCATTATAGGTGCTGCTGTGAAATCTCTTTCTTTTCTCCCCCTCAGATTTTTCCTTACAAGAAGTTTATATTTAGCTAATATTTAATGTAACTTTTTTTCCCCTCATGTGCTATTATTTTACTAGGAACATTTTACTGCTGCAATGGACTAATAATCAGAGAACATACTCTTTTTACTAATTTTTTTCATTTTCCACTTAGTGACTGTGTCTACAAAGTGACCTGACCTTAGAAAGAGTAAGTTTCTAGCTCATTACCTTTCCCCAGATATTCCAATTGCATTTTTAAGCTTTTATGTCTCCCCTTTGTTTTTGTGCAGCTACTGGCTGCATTATTTTAATATTCAGCCAAAATTTTTCTTTACTCATAATGCCTTACCTTCCACACTTCCTGATATTCCACATGTAGCTTAGCAAGAAAATGTTCAGCTCTTTTCTCCCCCTTGTGTAATTTGACAACCTAATAATTAACTAATCTGAGTTTCTCTGATTAAAGGAGTACTACAGGGTTTAGTGTATGTGAAAGCATCATGACAGAAAGCATTTGTCAAGCAATCATTGTCTAATTCCTCAGTGTTGACTAAGTAAAATATTTACTAACACATTTTTAGCTAGCTACCAAAATTTATTGGGTTAATGGAAATATCTTTAAGGGAGGTTCATGTATAAAACCAGTTCAAGATTACTTTCTGGCTCAAAATCCAAGCTAATTTCAGTGTTTAAAATACATTTGATTTGGTGCCTGAAAGTCAAATTTCATGGAGAGGGTTAAGTGTCATACTATATGTAAATGGCTTACTCTGAGATAGAGCTATATCAATCTATACATCATTTAGTTAAGTGAAACCTGTGAAAAGCCACAAATAATCCCAATAATGGAAAATAAAATAGAGAGACTGTTAAGTAGAGTCCTTTGAGCATCTCCTGTAGATTTCTCTTCAGATCCTTTTATGATGACTCTTGGTATTATGAAATGGTAGAAAAAGAGAAATTAGAGGTTAATAGAATAAGGACCTGGTTCTAGGTGATTTAGACAGAAAGGTTAATATATCAGCAGTAAGTAGTGCTTCCCTCATCTTGACCCTTGTATTATTAGTCACCCACATCCCATGTTCCAACTTGCGTGGGACAGGGAGGCATGGGATGGATAAGAACACAAGAGTGCAAAGGCCGTATTACATTGCGGGATAAGTGTTGCACATGGAGTGATAGTTCTATTTTCCCAACTCCCTATCCCTCAGTATGCTACTGGGGTTTTCAGACAATCCTGTGTGCTATTAGAGGAGAGGAGGAAAGCATTGCAAAAATCAAGCCTCCATGGACATGTGCTAGATTCTGTAAGCAAGTGCATTGCATTTCTGCACAGTTAGAATTTATATGCAGCTTTTAAGGTAATGGTACCTACTGTCAAGACAAAAGAAACATTTATTATGTGATACTCTCCTTGATTGCACACTACAAACCAGACTTATCAGCAATGCTGGCTGTCTTGTGGTTGCTTTTTTTGTCTAACAGAATAGATTTTTGATAATGAAATATTTTAGAAGGATGGAAATATTTACAGGAATTTGTGTCTTGCATATTCATACATTAGTTTTTTTTTTTCTCATATTAGCTGTTTTCCTTTAAAAAACTAAAAAAATCAAAGAGTGAAATATATATTTTTTGAGACAGGAAGAGCAGTAGCAGGCTATCACATGGTAGAACTACATATCTTTCCTCTTAAATATTTACAGAGTAAGATCCTGCATGATTTATTCAAGAAAGGCATGCAGTGGGAACATGGTGAAGATTTTTCCATTAGACAGAAAGGATAGCATGGAATTTAAAATAAGTAATTTAGATGAATACCTGCTTTAGGAAAAGAAACTAAACAGTGGTTCTAGAAAATAAAATTATTTCCCTTGCAATGGTATTAAGAAAAATAAAAGAACAGTAACCAAGAATCTCCAGAGCTGAGGTCCTTTCTGATCATTTTAAAACTGAGTGTTTCAGAGGGTAAAGTTTCTGGCAACACTTTTTTTAAAAAATTCTGGCAGATATCTGTGTATTATGATACAATATTATAATATAAAATGAGCAAAGGCTCTTTTAAACCTGGAAACACAAGTCTGGATTCAGACCTTCTTTATCTGTGCATTGCTAACTCTATATGGAAAGAATTTTCTATTTCAAAAAGTTTATGGTAATATTGCGTAGTTATATTGGTAGACTATATCTAGTTTAGTAGCTACTTACCTGAAAAACAATTTCAAAACCAGATTCATTTTCTCTAATGTAAATATGGGACCAGAATTTATTTTATTTTAGTTTCATTTTCACACATCCCTTTCCGTCTAAGTTTATGTGGTTTAATTGTTTGAATCTGAGTATAACAAAATGCAATATGCTAACATTTTAATTTGCTGTTTTAAATCACTGTTCTGAAAAATAATATGGTAGAAACATTTCCTTCTTTGCTCCATTTATGCTTTCTGGTAAACTTATCACTGATGAAAACTTGTTTCGGGAGAAAAAACAACACCCACACCAAGTGAAATATGGAACTATTCTAGCATGTATACACATATAGGTGCTTTAACTCAGGTTAAAAGGATCACTGAACATCAGTTGCTAACATGCGTAAAATCAGAATTCACCCAGAATAGACATTTTAAGCATTGATTTACTACGGCTTCCATAGTTCATATAAGGTTAAAATGAGCACATCCTACTGTCTGAAGTGAATACATGAGCAAGATTAGGAAAAGCAAGTGCTACTAACCTTGGTGTACTTAATTTTCAGGTCCTTTAATGGTTCTGGCAGTGCTGGCATGACTGGAGCAGGATTGCCATCCGAGCCTTGCTTCTTCATGTTTTCAGTTGAGAAGTTTGAGGATGTTCCTGAAACACAGGTGAAATGAGATATAAAGGGAATACAGTGGTTTTTGCCCTGACTGAGCTCTTGGCTTTATTTGTGCTTTTTTATCTGAACCAGCCTTGGCATATTTGCATACAGGAATATGATTGGATGAAAGAATTCATTGCAAAGAGAAAATGACACTACTTATTTTTATGACCAAAAGCAACAGCCTTTTCAGTGAGCTGAGACCTCGATGAAGCACATGCTGCTGAAACAATCTGCCTCAGCAGACACTGTGAATTCCTTACTGGGGAACAGAGCTTAAGACCTCCTCATCTGTAAAATTGCTTTCTCTCAGCAGGCAGGTATCCACATTCTAAGGGAACTTCTTCACGTACTTGAAGGCAGGTCTGGAGGTAAAGACAGACTTGTTAGCTCTGAAAAAAACCAAGCCCTTCTTACTAGAAAGTTGATGAGAATAATTGCCAGAGCTAGAAAGCATTCATTAGAAAACAAGCCACCTTAGGTTATATTTTAATATGTTCAAAGTACATTAGAAGTAGTGTAATTAATGTTTGTTTTGTAGCTCACAGAGATAAGTGAAGCCTGTGGTGATAAAAAATTCTTCATGTTTTTTTTTCAAGAAATGTGAAGGCAAAAAAAAATGATCAATCCAGAAAAAAATTCTCTCTGGGTAGAACTTAGCAAAAACTTGTAGTTTTTTTTCTTCTAGACAGCACCATAAATTTAAGGACAAAGTTTTTAACACAGTGCCCTTTGGAATATCTAAGTCCAAAACAAATTGTTCAACAGACTAGACTTTTCTACCCTGGATGGAGTGCACTTTTCTGTTCTTATTACGCAAAAAATCCCACGTATCTTGCACAGGCAAAAAAATTTATAAAATGCAAGAAACTCTTTTTTTCATCAAGTCCTCTCTTCTGATTAGTGGTCTGTCAGAACTTTTTATATGATAGGTTTCTGATTAATGCACAGTAGATCCATGCCATAGAAATAGAATGAAATGATCTTATTGCTTTCACTGAGAACACATAAATGCTTGGAGAATTCACTGCTCAGAGTTATTTCATGAATCAGGCATCATCTAAACCATCTGTCAATGGAGGACCTGCAACTGACAGATGAGACAGGACATATCATGAGCTTAATTTTACCATGCATTAATTTTATTTCACGTAATTTCTCAATTAAAGTGCATGTCCTCATTATTATTGATGATTTTTGTGTCTGGACATATGGTTTGAGCAAGAGTTTCTGAAATTTAGATAAGTTCAAGTTATTTCTGGTAAACAGAGAATTTTACTGTCACAATAGTTGTCTCTCAGTGAGATGTAAAGAGCTGCGTGGAGTGAAACAAGTTTCCGTCACTCACATTATCCTGTGAATGAGGGGCATCCATTCGCACTGCTAAAAGCACTGTGATATTGAAGGTTCCTGCTCGATTGTGTACTTTGGGATGCATCCATCAGCTTTTCTGCCTGATTTGCCTGACTGAAGACATCTGAATGTAGAACAGTACATTTGAAAGTTTTTTGAGCAGCATTTTCAGAGTTTAATATATTGGGTTACAGTGTTTGCCTGCCTTAGAGAATGTCTTTGAGTCTCATGTCTCATGCAGAAAACAGAATGTCTAAATAGGGCTTGTTCATTTTTATCTGGAATATTACCTTTCCTGTGTGGATTTTTTTTTTCCACTAAAGTCTACTCTAGCAATCTTCCTGCCACTTCCTGCCAATCTTTCTCTATTAACCACAAACAGTTTGTTTCTAGTTAATTTCCCTGAAAATTTCTCAGATTTGCCTAACTGGAGATGCAAAACAGAGATCACTGGATTTCTCTGGTTTCAGTTAAAGTGTAAGTCTTTCTCACAAATAAGTGCATTTTAAATGCATTCTCATTTAGGTACCAGTGAATTCCCAATTTAAAAAACAAACAAACAAACAACCCTGCATTTTATCTAGAAGCCAATTATTATAGCTTCTTATGAAAATGATAACATATATCTTCTTTCCATATCTATAAAAGAGCCTGAAATCTCTGTAGTCAGGCTTTAAAGATGCTGGATGAAAAATTTCAACTTTTCCAAACATGCTGGAATTCACTGCTTTGTTTTCCACTCCATTTATTCATTTAAGACATACTTTTCTCTTTCTGTTTCCCTCTTTCACCCTTGGATTTCATGAATCACTTTCACTCTCCTCTTTATTTTCAGCCTAGGAATGCTTTTAGTCTATTGCAGGAAGTATTTTATCTCCCTCATATGCCATTTTCCTGTTTATTGTAGCTTACTACTATTTTCATTCTAGGACATTTTTTCCCATCCTGAGTCACAATTCTTTCACATTTCACCTAAATAATGATAGGCAATTCAAGATCTATAACTATTTCTAGTACTGTACTATTATTTCAAGTAGTGAATTATACAACAATGGGATCTTACAGCTATTGGAACATACATAGTTTTGTTGTTAATGTTTTCTTGGAAACTATTTTCTATGCAATTCTTTCCTTTCTTTTGGTCAATAATTTCATTGTTATTGTTGCCTTTCCACTGCTGAAGGGAGGAACCCTAGTGAAGTATGTGATGTATTTTCTGACTTTGTGATAGTGTTTTCTATATTCCAAAGCATAACATTTATTCCAGTTCAAAACCACCAAGTTCCCCTGCTTGATACAAGTTCAGAGAGGAGCAAGAACAAAGGTTCACCATGCAAGTTGTGACTAAGCTGTGCTGTGCCTTGCTGAACCACACACTGGCTGTGGTAAAATACGAGAACAATGACTGCATGAACTGGATTTATGTCACTTTGTGTCAGGAAGTAAAATGCTAGATTTTTTTAATGTTAGAAAAAATTATAAATAGTTTCTCTATGTGTCTCTTCTCTAAGATTAAAAAAAAATTAATTAAAAACCACACAGCATACCAAATTGCAAGTTCTCCTCATACAGTGGGACATCAACAATGTTGCAATCTTTTCACTAAGTTCATTGTAGCCTAGGTGAGCAAACTATTGGACCTGTACCAAAAGTGCACAGATGAAGGCAGAGCTTCTAGTTGGGCTAACTGGAACTCCAACTAATGAAACCCGTGTGTCACAAGAACAAGCCAGATGTGACCTGTGACTGGATTTTTGTCCCTAAACATAGCACTAGTTCCATCTCTAATGCCCTGCCCTTTCCTTTCTGCCCTGAGATACCAGTCCAGTATCAATGTTTTATTTTATCTGGCATTTTTATGTCAGTGTATGATGAGCTAATATTGTCTGAAAGCCATGATTTTGTTCTATGCCCTTCTAAAATTTCATAGAGAAATGTAGAAGAAGATTATTCTGGTAATTTCATTTATCCAGAAATTACTTTGATTTTTCTAAAGGCCATAAACTCTTGGTGTTTTACACCCCATAAGTAGACACAAGCTTGTATTTTTTCTAAACAACCTTTTTTTAATCTCTCCTGTCCTGTTTTCTGGTTTTTCTTTGGGGGGCGGGGGGTGTTTGTTTTTTGGGGTTTTTTCCTTGGGTTTTTTTTGTTTTTTTGGTTTTTTGTTTTTTGTTTTTTGTTAATGAGTGCCATATTGTCTTTGAAGTTCCCACAGTCCAGGTGCCTTCATTCTCCAGCAATAGGGCACAACTGACAATATTTGTATAAAGCTGAAATTGTAATCATAACAGTAAGAAAATCTGGTCCATAGGTTTCTGTAGAAAACAAACCTTCATATATTTGATCATTAAAGAAATCTAATTCTCATTTTGTTCTTGACATGCTCAAAGGTGCATAGATCAGATAAGATTGCATATATTTAGCTTTAACTGCCTCTAAAGTCAGAGGGGCATTAGAGTGCAAGGACTTTATTGCAAGTAAACAGAGTAGATATTCTGTACCTTTGGATTTTGTCACTTACAGCTCTGGAAACTTTTCAAACTGAATAACTCTCTCATCCAATGATCAATCAGAATTACAGCCTGAATTCCAAAATTACTTCTAAAAGGGAGCATAACAATCTAAGTAACCTCTACAAAGTTGTTATAATTTATAACACTGGAGGTAAATAATTTTCTTCCATGGTGATTTATACAGTACTGTCCAAAGTTCTCTGGAATAGGAGTTGCACAGGATATCCTGCTGCACTCAGTAGTTGTATTGCATCACCTGTCCTGAATACAGACCGAGTCCTGAAGGCTGAAGCACATGCCTAGGATTTATAAAACCTCACAATTAAAAAAAAGAAAAAAAGGAAAATCCCTGTTGAGACAATATCACTGTTACTAAAAATGTTGATTATCTGAAACATTTCTTCCAAATTCAGAATATCCAGGGAGTTCAGAAGGGGAATTATTCAGGGATTTGAGCAGATCTCCCATTGATACCGGCAGAAATGAGCTTTAAGTTAGAAGGGGAAGATCTAAGGATCAAAAGCACCAACGCATGTTTTGAAATTGGAAATCTCAGAGATTTGCAAAATCACTAAATTCTCATTCTGAAATTCTTTATGCTCTTTGGCAATCTTCCTTATGACATTGCATTAATGGCAGTAGAACAGAAACAATGGTCACTGTTTAATGTGATATGGAAAGGCAGACACATCAGAAGTGAGGCAGAACTTTTGAAATTCATGCTTTTTTTGCCCATCCAAATTAGGAGCCCAAATCTGGGTAGAATGTGCAAGTTCCCGTAACTCTAATTTCAAAACACAGAAGTAAAAATGACAAGATTTTCAAGGCTACAGAGCAAATTCCTTTGCCTTTTGCAGGATACTGACTATCCTGCATTTCTGAGAATCCAAGTGTTCCTTTAATGTAACTACCAGTATCTCTGAGCACAACTAGTAGTTCTTCAGTCATTATAAAATTTCTGTGATATATATACTCATGGAATGAGGCAGTAGACAGATGCATTTCTATCTATTTGAGTTCGAAATTTGAACTCTGTTAATGAAAAATCTTCCCCTTTTGCAACATGGACAATAACAGTGTACAATGAAAGACCTTGGAATACATTTCTCCATTCTCTTCATTCTCGTGGCAAGTGATGGGATTCAAGGAAATGACATGAAGCTGAGTCAGGGAAGGTTTAGACTGGATATCAGGAACAGGTTTTTCCCCTAGAGGGTGACTGGGCACAGGAGCAGGCTCCCCAGGAACATGCTCACAAGCACCAGACCTGTCTGAATTAAAGAACCATTTAGAACATGCTGTCATGCACATGGTGTTGCTCTTGGGGTGTCTTGTGCTGGGCCAGGAGTTGGACTCCATTGTCCTTGTGGCTCCTTTCCAACTCAGCGGCATCCCTTCTGTGCTCCTGTGATTCTCATCTCACAATGACATTTCAAAAGAATAAATTGTGACAGTGGATATGTTTAGGCTGTTGCATTTCACTGTGCAAGTTGGAGGGAAGCGATGCTGTCCAGATGACTTGAACAGGCTTGAGAGGGGGACCTATGAGAGCCTCATAAGCTCCAACAGTCTTGCATCAGGGTTGGGGTAATCCAAAGCACACAAACTGTATTGGCAAAGAGTAGATTGAGAGTAACCCTAAGGAGAAGGACTTGAGAGTGTTAGTGGATGAGAATATCAACAGTTTTGACAATTTACCCTGGCAGCTCAGAAGGTTAACTGCATCCTGGGCTGCACAGATAGAAATGAGGCCATCAGGGTGAGGGAGGCATTTCTCTCCTCCCCTCAGCACTGCTAACAACCCAGCTGCAGTGCTGCATCCAGCTGTGGTGTTCTCAGCATAAGAATGATGTGGACCTTTTGGATCAAGTCCATGGAGATGCTCAGAGGGCTGGAGCACCTTCTGCAGGGAAACACACTGCAGGGAGCTGGAGCTGTTCAGCTTGGAGAAAAGAAGGGTCTGGGGAGATCTCTTTGCAGCCATCAGTGCGGGGGGCCTGGCACAAGAAAGCTGGAAAAGTGAAGTTTCATGAGGACAGGTAGTGACAAGAGATAATGGCTCTAACTGGAAAAAAAACAGGTTTAGATTAGGTATCAGAAGGAAATTCTTTACCGGGAGGGTGATGAGACACTGGCACAGGTTGCTCAGAGAATTTGTGGATGCTTCATCCCTGGAAGTGTCCAAGGTCACGCTGGATGAGGCTCTGAGAACCCTGGTCTAGTGGAAAATGTCCCTGCCTGTGGCAGGGGGTTGGAATTAAGTGATACTTAAGGTCCTTTACAATACAAATCATTCCATCATTTTATGGTGCTAAATGCATTTGTTGAACTATTTGTTTCTCTTTTGGCTAGTTGTACATCTATTCATTGTCGCCTAATTTTTTTTGGCAGGAATCACAACGTATAATGGTTTTTGGAAACAGATGTTTTATTTTTGTATATAGGACAATTTGCGCATAAAATAATGACTAAAATGTGACCATAAAAACATCAAGCTAAAATAAAAGGAACTGGATATTTACAGGCCAATAAGACAGTGAGTAGTGATTGGGGAATTATTACACCATTTTAAAAAAACATTTATCTGTAGAACCCATTTCAGTTGCAGGAAGTAATATTTTTCATAATGTAGATTTAGTAGACTATTTCATCATTACAGTATTTCTTCAAAGTTTCAGGAATATTTGGTAATAAGTAGTACATTTTGCATCCTTAAATTGAAATTATTTACAATTTTTTTCCTTTTTTTCAGTTTATCATTAAAAAATCATACAAAAATAAAAGGTTTAAGGGTTTCCGTCGGGAAGATAATTAAGCAGAAACAAAATAAAAATAACTCAATGTAGTCTGATGCAATGAAAGGGTATCTATTTCTAGAGAAAGAAGAAAATTCTCACACAACTGCTGTAAGACCTGTAAAAAAACCATAAATGGCTTGTAAAGGTCCATCTCTGTCTCTGCATTTGCCCTAAAATATGGACCATAAGCACCTCTATTTTATTCATATAAATAGAATTTTCCATACTCTCCTAATTCCTACATATTATTCAATCCTATTCAATATTATTCATCAAATATTTGCCATTAGGGTTATAGAAACTTATATAAATAAGTTATCATATGACCAAATAAAAGGGGGTTTTCAATTAGGATAAATTAGTTTTCATATCAACAGGAGAATTCTAATTAATAAATGTCAATTGCTTTTCAAACTTTAAGACAGAAGTCAACAATTATACTTTTTTTGCAATTCTGGACAGAATATCTGGTCTGAGAAAATGAGAACTCTTAATAGCACAGTATTACCAGAACAATGCATTAGTTAAAAAATTATTGCAGTTTTATTATAGTCTGTAAGTTCAGTCTTGTCAGCACAGAATGAATTATATTTAGAGTATCTTTTTGTGAACCAGAACAAATTTATTCCTGTTTTTCCTGCTAAAAATTAAACTTATTTAAAAAAAAATCTGGTACATAGTTCTAATGAGGGGGCAAGTAATAAGTAAAGCAATAATTTGAAGATTTCTCAAATAATTGATTACAAATAAAGAGAAAGATTTATGACACAGGTCACAATAAAAGCTCTTATCAGTGAATTTCATGAATAATTTGACACAAATCAATCGAAAAATCTGGTCAGGGTTAGATCAGAATCAGATTCAACACTAGTTATTAACCTACATTAGCAACAATTACTGCCAAGTAATTTTCAGCATTTCCTCCATAAACCTTTGTTTCAAAGCCAAGTTTTAGACAGCCTCAACTGATTTTACATAATTGCTATGCGTGCTTTTTAAGCCTTTGTGTAGTAATTGTGTTCTTCAGCTATGAAAGACTCACAAGTGAAAACAAACCTTTCTTTCTAATTTTAGTTTTGAAGGGGGTCTAAAAGAAGCCTCTGTACAGCTAAAATTAAAAATAGTCAGAGGTATATTTAATATCTACTTCTTTACTTGATATTTAGAAACAACTCTATAAATGAATATTCCTTAATTTCTTTACATCCGTCTTTATTATATTAATGTTACTTTCTTGTATTAATTATCAACACCATCATAACAACAGTAGTTTTGAAGGGCTTATTTTTGTATGTTTTGATATAGGATTTATTAGGTCCTGAGTTCTCTGCAGAGTAAAAATACAAATCTTTTTACTCAAGATGAGTAACTTTTTCATACATCATGATAGTTAACTACTAGGACAGAATTTGGAACTTGCGATTAACAGAAGGCATCAAGAAAATGTCTACTGAAGTTGCAACTGAACTGATGTAAAACTAATACAGTGTCCATGATTATTCATTTTTGTCATCCTGTCCCCCCACTCACCACTCTAATTCAATATTTATTATTTATAATATTATTTCCAGGAAGCTCCTACAGACCTAACAAGAAAACAGATAATCAATCTTGAGGTCAAAACTGCTCTTTATAGCACTTGAAATGTAATTAGAACTGCTGAGAAATAACCATATTTGCAGTAGGAAAGTGACTTATTAGGAATAAATACTTGGCACAGTGACTGTGAAATCACACAGCATTTCCAAATTGACTGTGACACTCAAGTACTTTGCTTGTATTGTAATGTCAGCGGAGGACTTTGATAGATTTCCAACTCCTCTGTTTCCCAACTTTTTAGTTTAACTAAAACAAACAAACAAATAGTATGAAGCAAGACATGCCTTTGTTTGCAAATTTCAGGGAGGTTTCTGTGGATGCTGTCAGAGATTGCTGCTTCTAATGAGAAGCGAACTTTAACCAGGTTGTAAATCTTTGCATCTCTGGTCTGGGAGACTAGGAGTCAGAATTCCAATATAGGATAAAACTTTTGCAGCACATTAAGAAGAGTCTCTGTTTTCCAGCTGATAGAGTCTACTCTGTTTGTAAGGTAATCAGTAAGATTTACATTATCCCCTGTTCTTAGCTAAAGTCTTAAATCCAAGTTCAGATGTAGTGAGATGGCTATGTTATCTTGTTAATTGTTATTCCCATTTTTTTCTACTTTGTCATGATTACAGAATCATGGAATCAGCTATTTTGGAAAAGACCTTTGAGGTAATCAAGCCCAACCTGGGACCTAACACCTTGTCTCAATTAGACCATGGCACTGAGTACCACATCCAGACTTTCCTTAAACACTTCCAGGGACAGTGACTCCACCACCACCCTGGGCAGCCATTCCAATGCCCAATTGCCCTTTCTGTGAAGAACTTCCCAATGTCCAAATGGTTATAATCCAATTCCCATATGTTTGCTGGTAGAAATATTGTGCTACTGTGTGTGTCTTACTCATTAGCAACCACTGGAGAATGAAAATTAACAGCTAAAGCTGTCGACTAGGATTTTTTAAAAGATGATGTGATCAGTCTAGCATCCACTGAATTCTGTCAAGAGCTTTCCTGTTGTTTGGCAAATCTTCTGAAGGAGCAGTTTTAAGTCCTGGTAATCATCTAATTAAATAACTGCAAGTAAAAAGGAATATGAGTTGTGAGAAATTTGAAATGTATTAGTAGTTTCTGTGAGATGCCTTGAATGCATTTTCAGGATGGAAAATAGATGATAACAATGTAGCACAGGAAATCAGGTCAATAACATGCACTTTGGGAACTAATCTTTTAGCTTTGCTACAGAAATGTGTTAGCCAGCAGAATTACAAATGCAAACCCAGCAACAGTAAATCTTGGAAGGAACCAAGCTTACAATGAAAAACATACCCCAGTATGGGGTGTGTGACATTATTCACTTTTCACCTAAAATTAAAAGAACAATTTGTGGATGTGCTACCTGTGTATGCATTTATTTTTTATTGCAGATAGATAGAAAAAGATTCACTTTTTTGGACTGATTCAATAAATATATTCAATAAATATATTTAGAGGAAGATTAGAAAAAGAAGGGAAATCATTTCTCAAAGGAGTAAGATTGTTTGAAAAGGGAACATTTTAGTCCAATAAAATGTTACAATACTTAACTAACTTATTGTAATTCTGAGGTAAAAAATGCCTGCAAGTATTTTCTGATTGCTACAGAATTTATAAGAAAACAAGACTAACATTTGTTGGGGTTTTTTATGTCCAAGAACGTGGCATGTGTTCTGCTTCTCTTTCCATAAACGCAGGAGATCCTACAGTCTCAGAGTGCTTTTCCTATTTGATATTTTGTGACATTAGGCTAATGCTCTGATCATCTGTGGATGCAGCCCTGGTAATCTATGTAGTTAAGAATGTAAGTAAGCCTCTTTTTTAGAATATTTTTGTGTAACATCACCTGCTGCCAAAGTGTCCCAGCAAAGAGAGCAAAGTTCAGACCTCTGAAGCAAATCTCTGAGGAGTTTAATGTATTGTTTAAAAATTAAGTTAAAATTACATCCATTTTAATTTAACTGCACAAATTACAAGGAAGTAGGATAATCAAAAGACTCCTTGTTACTTTTAATTTGTGTAAGAAAAATGATGAGAACTGAGAACGCCAAAGTTTCTTATCCCTGAGATAAATAAGTATATTGATAACATTTTACTGCATTTTTCAACATCTTGCTGAAACCTGCCAAATATATACTCTCTGACATATTGCTTTGGTAGTGAGAATGCTGGGGTTTATGTGCAGTAATTATAATAAGTACTGAAAAAATGCTTTGTGTTATACATTTCCTGGATGACAGTTGTATTCTGGGGTGATAAGAACAGCAGTAAACTGAAATTTACTTGGATGATCAGCACATCATGCTGGAGACAGAGGAGGCAAAAATAAATCAAAGGCAGGAGACAGTGGTCAAAGCCAGAGTTACTATTTATTCCTTACAAATTTTCAATGAAAAACAAGTGGCATACTGTTATAAATCTGGCTTGAAAAATTAAACTATTGCTTGTCTTTCTTGGCTTAGCTTGCCAGACTCCACTGAGACAGAATTTTTGCAGGCAGTGGAAGACAGTACTTAATCTTTCATAACCAACATAAATTCACAGATGTTTTGCTCAGGATAAGGTTTAAATAAAAATCCTTTATTATTCCTTTTATAATTTTCAAGAAAGATTTAAAATTTCATCTGAAAGCTAAGTAAAATTCTGGTGTTTACTCAAAACATCCCCTGAAATCTTGTATTAATTTGGTATAGGCAGGTAGGAAAACTTTTACTTAAACAGATGGAGAGTTTGCAGGGAGAAGCAGCAGAGGAAAGAGAGATTGACAAACTACATACAAGCTAAACCTTAGAACACTAATCAAAATTAAGTTTTGATGAGATGAAGATTTTGCTACTATGGGCTAAGATATGAATTAGAGTAAGAAAGAATTGTAAATATCGATCTACTTAAATAACCTGAGTGAATGTAAGCAAACTTATTAGGAAAGATCTCAATAGAAAACTTCTGTTTTGTAATTTGTACTCTTAGTATTTTCCCATTCTAGTTCAATGATGGCTAAATCCTCCTTTTGCCACCTTAGAGAAAGCACAAGCACACAATTTATATTTCCTTGCAGTGGGTAAACATCCATACCTCTCTGGTGTGCCTTTTGAAGAGGAATTTTCCCAAAGCAATTGTCCAAGTTTTCAATTGCTGGAAGCTGGAGACTGAACTGCAGTTCCACTTTTCCGTGTAGAAACCAGGTTTTTTTTTCTGGGCAGAACAACTTTTCTTCCACTGTACTCTAGTCAGTTAATCACAGTAGTTAGGGGCATACAAGGGCACTCAATCTCTTTTCTAACTATGAAACTTCTCACTTTTTTAAGCTGACAGCTAAATACTAGGTGCACTAAAATATGTTCTTTTTTATTCTCTCACGGGTAACTGTTGTACTGATGAAATTACTGTCTATAATCCTTACACTTTCTTGTCTGTTTTTCACAAGATTAACTTTTTTTTTTAATTCTTTCATCAGTAGCAATTCTTTCAGCAAAATGCACATAGCAGATTTCTTAGAAGAAATCAAATATTTCGAAAAAATTAAAAATATACTTGCAATAATTATGTAGTACCTGTGTAATATCTGTCTAATATCTTCCAACATTGTAAGTCCTTATAAATTCAAACAGCTTTACACATTCCTTTTCAAAGTGTCCTTCATTGCCAAGGACACTTAATGATAGAAAATAATACTGTCTTATCTTTGTGAAAGGGGAAGAAAATTTCTACTCAATAGTTTTTCTCAAAACACTACTCAGGAGTGTTCTGAGAAAAACTACAGAATAGCTGTTCACTGAGGAGAAATGAGATTCAAGTGCTGTAATTTGCAACGAAGAGGAAGAAAAATTTTAAAATGAGAGCATGTTCATCTAGCTATGAAGTCATGTAAGTTCATATGAACTCAAAGAATACTGTTAAATTGCACAGGATGGAAGTAAATTCATCAATACTTTTGCTACTCACAGTTCAGAAATGCTCAGTGGTTGAGGAACTGCATTTTCAGTTTCCTTAATACAATCACAGCTATTTAATCATAGACAGCAGCTTTTGGATGGAAGGACAATCAGTTTAAGAAGTTCTGAAAGACAAAGTACAAAAGTTGCTTTGACAATATTTTTCTCATGATTTATTTTCCCATTTCTTCTCTTTGTGATAAGACATAAAGCAAAATAATATAAACATTTTATTCTGTTGAATTATAAAGCCTTGTCATGTTTCAGTGTAGCTACAGTTGTACAAATAAAGCATTTTAAAACAAGACAACATCAAATACAAGAATTGCTTTTTTAAGAGGGTAGAGAAATAGCATCTTGCCATCCTACCTCTGTGACAACTGTAAGAGTGAATCAGGGTAAAATTGCAATATTCATTTCAAATCCATCTTCTTCTTTCTTATCTAATCCCTAATTCCATCATGAACTGAAGTATAAAACTAGTTTATTATGAAGGCTACGTACTTTTGTGCAATATTTCATTGTTCATTTTATACAAATATTACAAAGAATATTTCTTAAAATTAGTCATGGTCATTTGTTTTAGAAAAGGTTTTAAAATTTCAAATGCATAGAAATGCCATAACTTCGCAGATGCCTCCAAATAAGAGTTCTGTGTTCTCTTTTATTTTTCCCCAGACCTGACAAAAAAATAAGAAAAGCTGCCTCCTTTGATCTGAAAAGATATTACTTCTCAGGGCTTTAAATTTTATTTACTACTAAATTTTCTTTAATTTTTGAATAAATATTAATGCTAATAAAAGTTTAAAAGAAGACAAATTAAATTCATTGACCCAAATAAAGGCTTAAGAATGACACTAGCAACCAAGAAAAGATACTAACCTGAGTATTGTTTTTTCAAATAGGTTTGTGCCTGTAGCTGTATAGCCAATATGGAAAATTCAGAATGAATATTAATGATATAAAATACTTTGCTTAATGATGGGCATTTGCAGAAGCCTGCAGTCTGTGTAATGCCATGCAATGGGAAAGTATTTGTAAAAGGAAGTGTTTGTGAAAAGGGATGGTCAGAGTTCAAAAACTAAAAGGATATTTGAGTAGGTAACTCCATTACAGTAAGAATATGCTCACTTTATCCTAACAATTTAGTTATCTATCCCCACAATTAAAACATAAAGCAGTTACATATCTCTGGACAGAAGATGAAAAAAAATTTGTATGAATATTTAGGTTGCTATATGAACATGAAAAAATTTCTGTATACAGCTAGCTGTACTCACTCTCAGTAAATCTTTTTCCAGCATTCCTATTAATAGATTAAGGCTTATGAATCATCCAAATTTCCTGCCAAACCTCTGGCTTCTGAGAAAATTAGCAATACAAGCAATACAAGCAATACAATTTATATTCTGCATGTGCCTGTGCACAAGTTGATTCTGTTCGATCATAATTAGCATTTTTCTGTATAACCTAAACTAATTCTTTTAGTTCAGAAATTCTATTGCTACAGTTCAACATTATAAGCTTTTTTGCCTTTATTCTTTCATTACCTCTTTTCTGTTTTTCTGGATTTTTTTTTCTTTTTTTCTTTGGTTTAACTAGCAATATCTGCTTTTATGTACTTTTTAGTCTACTTTCATGTTTAGTTTACTTTTTATGTACTTTTTTAGTATTACGTTTGTCTAAATATGTAAGCGGTGAATTTTTAAATAATACTTAGTCTGAGTTTTAATTCTGATATATATTCAGGAACTGTATCAAATCCAAAAACGTCATTTCAAGTGTCGAAAAACCACTGTTTCATGCTACCAGTATATCTGTGAATCTACCTCTATATGTCTCAAGAGTAAGTCTAAACCAACTGCAATGCAAGCATAAGCATCAGCAGCACAAGATAAACTGTCATCATGCCAAACTGATCTAGAGCTGTTTTTAGTATAAATACTGTTGATCCACTAGGAGCAGTGCCTCTTACAGGATAATTTATAAAACAATTTGCTTTATGCTTTTGTAATATCTCTGGTTAAAAAACCACATGTATGAAACACTGTGCCACTAACACCTACAGGACACAGACACCTTTGTATTACCAGTGCATTTTAGAAGCTTCTTTTCTCCTGGTTCTGTAGCTGTTTATTATCTTACCTTGCATTCTGAAGCTTTCACAAAGTGTCATACTGAACGTGGCTCAAGCTGAGCTTGCATGTGTCTGAACTGCAGAGATAGCAGTGAACTGAGAGCACTTGGGACAGTGGATCCTGCTTTGTTACATAACAACCTTCTAGTCATTCCTCTCAGCTTGTGAAAAATGCCTGCCCTGGTTCATTACACAAGAAAATGCAAACTTACTACACCACAGCATTATCTTTCTCTTGCTCTTGCCATACTAGGATACATATTGATGGAAGACAGGGGGTTTGTGTGCATTGCACAGAAAAACATGCTATTTTATCCATGGAGCAGTTTCAGGGACTGGCTTATTGTTTAACATGAGGAAAGCTACAAGATATGATAGTTCAAATCTGATCGTCTGAAGGGGTACATATCTTCACCCTTGAAGAATCACCAGTATGTATTTACTGCATGTATTTGCTATGTGTGTAGTAAGGGGGAAATTATTTCCTCCTTTTCTAAAAGTTTTTACATCCTGGACATCTTTTTGATAGATTTTAGGTTAACTTAGTTTTACTACTGCCCCCTAATACTTTTCTTTCTGACTAATAAATGGATTTATATGAGGTCATACTAGTTTTATGGGTTCTGGGTAATACTGAAAATTACATAGTCTCTGATGCCAAAACTTAACAAAATTACCAATACGATTACTGCATAAAATTACTAATGTCTTCTAGTATAGAGATTTTTTAAGTCCTGAATTTTTTTAGAGTACATATTTATACCTTTTTCTTATGCTATTCTTACACATATAGAAAGAGAAAGATTGTATAAATAAAAGACTTAATTGCCAATACTGAGATGAAGGTGTTAATGTAAGTTCTTTTAATTCCATAGGTGAAAAAAGAACAATTTTTCATCTTGCAAAATAGACCCACAACAATCACTACATTTTTGATTTACTATGGAAAGAAAAGATCAAAGGTAGGAACAGTTTAAGGGCCAAAACTACCTCCTCATTGAATTTAACAGTTTGCACATAACTGTACCTACAACTAGGAAATAAATAAACAGCGTATCAAAAAAAAATTGTAAAAGACTCCTCAACTTCTTGTAGCATCTCCTCATGAAGACGTTTGGTGTCATGTTGTCTATGTCCTACAAGAAACTTCTTCCCCCACTACCCCCCAGTAAAATTTCTAATTTTTGAGGGTGTATTATCTTCTCCAGTGCTGTAGCACTCTGGTATGTTCTGATAATCAAGCTTATATTTTGTCATTCATTAAGCATTCCTTTTGTGTCTCATTAATCTGATGTCTTCTCTGTCAAAAAGAGATTTTTCTGGCAGAAAGGAAATTATTTTTTCTTAACATGTATAATGATATTTTGATGGCAGTACTTTCAATGTCTCTGTTTCCTTTTTTCCAATAGATTTTTCATTCTGTATCCCAGATATCAGATTTCATAAAAGACTATTGAAAGTTGTTTAATTTTAAAGCTTTATTGCATTAGTATTGCTACTTAATGGATAAATTGTTAACACAAATTACTGACACACAACTTCATACACATGCAGGCACATACATATCGAATTAGCAATTTAATGTAACAATTATTATAAATGGGGCTGTCTACCATTCATTAATTTTATGCAACAATCTTTGAAGATTGAAGCTTTATATACTTATGCATTTATGTATACATATATAAACAGTCCCATAAATGCTCAAAAGCACTCACATTTTTTGTTTAATGCAGGCACATATTTTTGTATTAGTTGCACAGCTATACCCATCTTTCCTAAGCAGGCATTTCATCCAAAGAGCACCACACAAAAAAATGTAAGGCCTTACCTTCAGAATCAGGGTTTGATTTCTTAGATGTGTTATAATTCACTTCCACAGCACACTCTGCCCTAAGGTCTGTGATCAGCACTACAGAAAAAACACCAGGCATGACCTTTACTTATACACAATTCATTAATAGAAACAAGTGAATACTTAGATTCTTGTTTCAGTTCAACATTTATCAAACGATATTACTGTTAGAAAGAGATCCTTCAAGCAAACAATCTGCATTGAATTGGGAGTGATCTTGATGACACACTTCAGGGAAAAAAAGGGCCTTATTATACAACACAGCAGATGAAAATACCCGCAGCCATTGCACGTACCACTCATTCTGTTAACCATGTAATATAAATTGTCATTTTGACATGTAGACTATTTCTCTTCCTCTATCACCTCCATGTCAATCCAATTCACTCATTCTTGCCAATGATGAAATGAAAAAGAAGAAAAAAAAAAAAAAAAGAAAAGGAAACAGGGAAAGATTGTTATCCCAGATCTGCGTTTGTGGAACATTTTAAAGCCAGTTAGGTTAACCATTGGGAAGATGTTAGTCTAGATAAGAGAATCCCCACTGGTTTTCTGTCTCCCTTAGACAATGAAATCACGTAGTTGTGTCTGTGCCTCTGTTTTGGATTGCTCTGTTTTAACACATAACAGATTGAGGGCTGCTTACTATTCCTAATTAACTCAAACTAATGAGAGAGTGGGTAGAGGGAGTGCCAAAAAAAGAAAAGAGATCATGTGTTGGAAGAGATTGAATTACAACTTAAAGGGGATGGAGAAAGGGAAAGAAAAAGGAAGAAAGTGGAGGAGATGCAAATACCTTTAAGGCTGAAAAGTAGGGGAAAAGAATTGCCTGAGAAAAAATTTGCCTTTTATTTCTCAGAAAAATAAGTGATACAATATTGCACTAATGTTAGATTATTGCTTCTATTTAGAAACTACTTCAGCACCTACTGCTGTCCTAGTTCTGCTCTCACTCTCCTATTACCAATAAGTTAGCTGTTTGGCTTGATAGCACAGCCACTAATTAAACCAGTTTCAAGAGAGAGCAAGTAACATTTTTCAGATGGGCACATACTGTGTGAAATGTCATGTTTTCTCCAGGCCCAGAAGGAGACTCTGGCCAAAGCTACCAAGTTTCTGTGCCTGAGGTCTCCTTTCTGCAGGAACCTAGATGAGGGTGGGAGCCTGCAGGAGGCAGAGAGGACAGCAGGAGCGTGTTTGCTGTGGTTGCAGCTGAGGTTGTAGCCAGGAGGGAGACCTCACCTCCTCAATGGATGTCCCAGCTCCATCGATTCAGGTTGGGCAGGAGAAAAGAGGGGCAGAAAACATGAGAAGGAGAAGGTAGAAGGGGAGACCGGATCATGACAGGGAGGAGGGGCAGGCTGGTTGGGGGAGTCACTGGGGATCAGGTTAAAAGAAAGAAGTGTCGTGAAGAAAATAGGCTGTCAGACCAAGAGTGTGGAAGACACAGAATGAGTCAAACTTTGACATTAACAAAATTAGGGAAACACTAGGAAATCAGTGAGAGAGGCTGAAAGCAGCGTGGAGTTGAGTGAGGAGGAGTTTTAGCAGGCAGTGTGCTGTGGGGAGAGGCAAGGGAGCAAGGAGAAGTGGGAGAGACAAGGCTGGGGATGTAGCCTGGCTGCCACCACTGCCAGCCCAGAACCAGAAGCCCTTGCTAGACCCTGTGCCTGCATGTGCCTGCACACACACAAAAAAAGGTATGTGTATCCACTCAGACTGGGGTTAATGACTGCACTGCATATTCAGCCAAAACCAAGGGGAGGTGGCAGGTAGGCAGGAAGAAAATAGCCAGCTGTTTTTGCCCATGGTTAGTGCATGTAGCGGGGCCAGGTCGCTGCCAGGCTATGTGCAGATGAAATGAAGCAGAGGGCTGCAGCAGGGCAAAGGACACGCCACCGAGTCCTGACAGGCTGAGGTGTGACCTGACAAATCCTAACCACCCTGGACATCCTCAGCACAGCCAGGGGAGGGACGGCAGGAGGGCAGGGACGCGGGCTGGGCTTGGAAACAGGGGAGAAGGAGCAGGGTAGGGAAAGGGGGCCGTGCAGCACCTTGTTTCAGACTGAACATGATTGAAAATTGAATTAAAAATTCAGCCAATGGAGGACAGGACTTTGCACCAAGATTTTTTTAGATTTTGGGGGTTTTTGTTCCCCAAATAAATTTTTGGAATATTTTCACAGACAGAAAAATAACTTTAAAAATTCCAACATCTTCATCTCATTGACAACAGATGAATTTGGCTTGGGTTTTTGTTTTGGTTTGGTTTTTTTCCAGTTTGTGGTTTTTTTTTCCTCGGAGCAGGACATGTCCTGCATAAGAGAGATTCAAAAATTAGCTTTTGAAATGTACTCTGCAACATAGGCAAATGATAAAACAGCCTGATATCTGTGCCCCAGATACATGAGCACCTGTATCTTTGCAATCACTAAGTGACTTTGGACATCCATAGAATTTAACCTACTGCATTAGTGAAGAGGCATGGGCACAATAAGCATAAGAAAATATGTAGATAGTGCAGCTGTGGGGATATTCTTTTTACAGATATGTATATATGTCTAGGTCCACATGGGCCAGAGAATTTACTTTCCTACAAATATATCTCCCTTCAAATCTTCCAGGAGAAGCTGTTGCAGTAGGCTGAGAGATGTTCTATTTTAACCTGCATCTAACCTTAGCTGTTTAACATAGCAAAGGAAAAAAGAGAGTGTGAATTGTAGTTTAAAAATCAAAAGTCATGGAAGGAAAATTCTGTTAGAAAAGTTCCTACCATGGGAACTACTGACCTACAGCTAGTAGGCTTAGAAGCGAGCCAACAGAGATGTGGAGCAATACATGTGTAGGTACCTGTGTAAAACAACAATGTTTTACATTCTCTGCTACCATAACTCCCCCAGAATAAAAAGGGAAATAATGAGAGAACAGATTAACTCAGTTAGAGAATGGTGCTAATAATGCTAAGATTATCCTTATGTTTCCCTTCCAACTCAGAATAATCTGTGAATGATTACTGAAGAGAAAAAAGAATCATATATACTACAGTTTATTAATTATTTGTTACTAAGAGTTTATTTCTCATAGTAATGCAAAACCAATAGTTTGTACTTTTGCTCTGAATAAGGTAGAGTTGACCCTAAGAGAGAGGAGAGGTCCTAGTGGACAGGAAGCTGTCTAACTTTATCCAAACTTTCAAAAATGGCAAAAACAATGACCCCGGAAGTTACAGGTCGGGCAGTCTCACGAACAGTGCCCAATAAAGTTATAGAGAAGATCGTTCTGTAAGGTATTGAGAAACACCTAAATGACAACACAGTCATTGGTCACAGCCGGCACGGCTTTAGGAGAGGGAAGCTTGTCAAACTTGATTTCCTTTTATGACAAGCTAACCCACCCAGCTGATCAAAGAAAGCCAGTGGATGCACTGCTTTGGGATTTCAGTAAAGCTCTCAGCACTGTCTGTCTCTCAGTATCCTTATGGACAAAATGTGCAGCACACAGCTGGGTAAATGCATCATGGGATGGGTGAGCAACTGGCTCAGGCACAAGGGGTGATAGTGAATGGGGTGACATCAGCCTGGTGACCTGTCACTAGTGGGGCTCCACAGGGCTCCATCCTCAACCCTGTGCTCCTCAGTATCTCCACAAATTACTTGGACGCAGGAATGGAAGAGATACCTAGCAATTCCACAGATGATACAAAACTGGGATGGAGCTGTTCACTCCCTCAAAGGCAAGGAGGTCCTACAGAGAGACCTTAAAAATTAGAGAGCTGGGCAACCACCAACCATGAGAAGTTCAACAAGAGAAAGTGCCAAATTCTGCACCTGGGATGGGACAAACACAAGGGGTTGTGTTCAATAAACTGGGGAATGAGATGCTGGAAAGCAGTGCTGCAGAAAGGGACTTGGGAGTCCTGGTCTGCAAGAAGATGAATGTCTCTGTTTGGTGACGAGTGACAGGACCTGACGGAAAGGCAAGAAATTGTGTTGGGGAGGTTTAGGTTGGCTATTAAAATAAAGGTTCTTTACCCAGAGGGCGGCTGGGTACTGGAACAGGCTCCCCAGGGAAGTGGTCACAGCTCCAAGACTGTGAGTTCAAGAACCATTTGGACAATGCTCTCAGGCACACTTGACTCTTGGGGCATTCTCTGCAAGGCCAGGAGTTGGACTCCATGACCCTTGTGGGTCCTTTCCAACTCAGTGGAATCCCTTCTGTGCTACTGTGACTTTCATCTCACAATGACATTTCAAAAGTACATGAATAAATTGTGACAGTGGGTAGGTTTAGGCTGCTGCATTTCATCATGCCATCTCATACTTGGGAGTGGTATTTCACAGAAGCCATATTACAATTAATACACAGTGCTGACTGTAGTCAGCACAAAGCACAAAGACAGTCAGTTGGGTACAGGATGTCAAAAAGGCAACTGTTTTACCATTTTTAGACATGATTATTTAGAATATAACATTTCTGCACACATGACACTATCCTGTCTCTTCTTACTGGAAAATACGTAGGTTAGAAATCTCTGGTTCCAAATACTGATTAAGGACACACAAAGAGAACAAAATAGTTGGTCTGTGTTTTTGCCGGCTTTAACTGGCAGATCCTTCTGAATTGCACCTGCACACACATATAAGTAAATAAGAAAGATCAAATCTACAAAGTTGTAAATTAACTTATCTTTCTGAAACAGGTTTTGTACCATGTGCAATTGTGAGGTGTTAGTCTGTAGTGTTGCAGAGTCCCCAGGCAGGGGCCAAGGAGAGCCAATTGATTGTAAAATCCAGGCCTTTGCAAGCAGTCAGTCCTTCATCAGTGACGTACTTTTCGATCATAACAAACATCATTCAATCAATCACCATACACCACTCTGTGAAAAGGTAATGGTTATATAACGTGTTTTTCTACCTCTAATTCAGCTGAGTCACTTTCCCACAGTCCTTTTCTCCTTAGCTGAAGTAGTTGAAGAAAAAATGATTTTACAAGGCCTTCCCTTTGTAAGTTTTTACCTGTATGCAGTATCCAATCAATTTTTTCCTTAATCAGAAACTTTTGCACTCTTTCATAAATCCAGATGAATGTTTTATGCCAGCTGAAAAATTTACACATGAAAAAACAGGAGGAAAATGAAAAGTGGTGACAATTTGGCTGAAGTCCCAGAACAAACAGGCAAAGCTTGGTAGAGAACTGATATTAAACCAGTTACATACACTTAGTACATTACATACTTACACAAAGCTAATGCAGACAATCCTGTCTCACTAGACCACAGCAGTGTATAACTCTTCTTTGTCTAAGTGAAGCTGTAACAGTCTGCTTTAACCATGGAAAACCTTGCACAAAAAACTGCCAAAAATGAAGCTTTACAATTGCCATGAGACTTTGGAAATAGATTGCCATAAGAATTAGGCATCAAAAATTTGACTTCTGTTGCTCTCAGGAAGGCTAAAATGGATTGAGGGTATAAGGAAAAGATACAACTCCCACTTGCACATTTTACAAACTAAAGGAATATTAGATTAATCTTTCCTTTTCCAACTGTCACAGTAACAGGAATGAATGGAGAAAAATTAAAATCAACTACTTGGAGAACTAAATGTCTTCCAAAATATATGTAGATGCAATCCTCAAACACCAGCTTACGCAAAGTAACACCCAACACCCAAAGAAGAGGAAAAAAGAAAAGGAAGTGAAAATGTGCGCTTCTGCTACAATCCTAATGTAGAAAAGAAAGGGAAATACAGTAATTTCATGTCTATAAGGCAAACGGGAGTATAAAGTGCACTTCTGGGTGTTGGCAAATTTCCGAACTTTATCCATATGTAAGGCGCACTGAACTATAAGGCACTTTTTTTTTTCTTTTTGCAGTGAGGATCTGCGTGCAACAAAGTAACAAATTAGTAACAAAATTGCACAATTGCGCAGTTTACTGGCAGGTGCTCAATATGCAAACATTTTTCACAGATTGGCATAGCCTGTAAATACAGCCCCAGGCGCCCTCCCTGTGCTGCGGGGCTTGACACTCCCGCCTGGCGCTGGCTGGTGTGGCTCGGCTCGTGGCTTGGCTTGCAGTGCGCCTCGAGGCTCAGCACCCCCTCCCACCACGCCTCGCAGTTCAGCTCGTGGCTCACACTTCCGGGTTGGCAAATTTCTGAACTTTGTCCATGTATAAGGCGCACCGGATTATAAGGTGCATTTCTGGGTTTTGATCAAAATTTTATTCAAAAGCGTGCACCTTATAGTCGTGAAATCACTGTACTTCTATCACACAGTGTAAATAATGAAAAACTATATTTGGGTTACTGATACGTGTTGGAATCAATGAAGTTACAACAGATTAAAACTTTAATCTACAATACACTAGTACTACACACCTGTAGAAGCCCTTCATTAAAGACTGAGTTCCACTGAATAATACAGAATTTTTCATTCCTCTCATTCATATCAAAGTATTATTTTTTAATTTCTGCAATTATATTCAACGTTATATTTGTAATTACATCAACATTTGCTTTGAGGAGACGTGCAAAGTCAAGCCAATAATGTTTTCTACATGATAATTATCAAAGACTTCTTGGGCAAATAACTTCAGAAATAAATTTTGCTTTCCAAAGACAATAAATATTCTAACTACATTAAAAGTTTATCTGGAAATCTATTATAAACCTCCCCATCATAATAGCAAAATGCCTTCAATGTGTACCTTACTATCCCATAGACATGTCAATTCATCAGCAACCACATGCACATTGGATTTTACATTTTACTACAAAAAGTGTTCTGCAAATTCTGCAGACTGGAGCTCAGTGAATCTGTATGAGTATTCACCTCTGAGAGCATGAAAAAGAATCAGTATCTGAAGCATACCCTCTCCAATGTGGTGTTTTACAAATGCAAACAAATCTAAGCTTTCTTTTTAAAATAAAGATGGTCTGGAACCTTCAATTTTGTAATAATTATTGGATCACCAGGTATTCTATTCTGCTGCTATTTTGTGCTCTATCATGCTGTGCTAAAGCAGTTGCTTTAGCAAAATTAGTTTCCTGAAACTCCTACTTAATTAATTGTAACCCAAGTGAAATGTTACCAATGTTCTGAGATCTTTTAAAAAAATATATTGTAGCCCAGGTGGAATTACACCATCATTACTGGAATTACCAGTTTTTGTGTTTTGGCTAGCATGGAAAATGACAGACAACTACAGCAAATTGTCTCAAACCCACAACCAGCAATGCAAGCACTCTTCTGGGAGCAGCCCTCTCTGAGCTCTGCTGAGGCACACACCTGCACCAGTATCTCATCCCAGTGGGATGGTCCTTGGAGCCTGCTAGCTCACCAGTGGGCAATACTGGAATACTGTCACTGATTATGAGGCCTCAGCTGATACTGCCCCAATTCACGCATACTCCTTGAGGTGCAACAGGGCCTACTAAGAGATGCTAGGGGATTTAATGGGAGCATTTGACTGAACCAAGGGGAATTTTTGATGGGTTCCTTCAAACACACAGATGCAGATGTATAAAACTCTTTACCTGTGCACCTGTCTAAGAGGTGGTTATGGCATGAATGTTCTTATCATGAATTCATAATTAAATCACTGTTATAGTTGTAGCATATATTTTTGGATAAGTGTATAAATGTTAAATTAGTCAATGATTAAGTGCTACTATACCCTTTTGAACCTTTAATTTCTTGTATCCACATCCTCTGTACTTTAACCCTCTTACAGTTTCTACATAAATCACTCTACGTTGATTCTAGTCTGACTTCCTTATGTATGATTCATCTGTAAGTGATAAGAGTGAACCTTGCCACTGAGCTCTGTAAAATTGCACTTCCTCAAATTTATATAAAAATCTACTCTTTTGCCAACAGTTTTGATAACAACTCTTTAAGCAGCCTAGCAATTTATTTTTGACATGAGGTTGTCAAGCACAGGCATTAGTGCCCAGACATATATGAACACACAAGAACAGTCAGCACTCTTAGCATCCACTTTTAGCAATTCTGTACATCCTGCTTAAATTTTATCAGCACCTGACTGGACTGTGACTATCCTACTGATTCCTACATGCAGAGTGATGCAGCATTTGGCAACTCATACCCAAGTTTTAAGTCTGTTCATTTTGTGTAAACCCTTTCTACATCTTTTTCTAGCTTTGGAGTACTGAAAACTCTAAAATGATTATCAGCACTCAATGTAGACTTATGGCTGAAGCTAATGTCACACCAAATTTATATCAGCACAACTCATTGAGTTTAGTCACACTACTGTTAAACTACTCCAGCAGTGAAGTAATGTCAAATCTATATAACCAGAGGTGACTTACATTTCAGTCTCATTTTTTACTATTTGAATGTGTTTCTGCACTTGGCAAATATTACAAAACCTATCTTGTCTCTATTAGTTCTAGTGTGGATTCCTGAGAAACATAAATGTGGTGTAACATTGTCCTCACAAAAGCTGAATATCTTCTGGTAGATAGTAATGCACTCTTCAGAGGAGAGCCCATATGCCAACATATGGAGAAATTGCCATTTGACTCATAATTTTTTCATTCAATCACTGGCAGATCAGTGGAGGATAAGGGATTTTTGGCTCTTGTCCATCAGATTTTATCTTTGTTCTGCTGTAGAATGCACTAACAGTCGCCAAGTCAAGCTAACAGGAGCTTAGGGAATTCAGACAAGTCCATCCCCTAAATAATGTCTGAATCTTCAACTGCATGACTTATCATGGGTTAATTTCAGGCACTGGTGTGTCCACCAGAGATAAACAACATATGTTAGTTTGGAGGAAATGCAAAAATTGTGTAATACAGCATTTTACAGTATTATTGTTACTGAATTTTTTCAGGACAAAACACCCTCTTGGAGTGAACTACACGTCTGATACATCTCAGTGTGTTGCATTCATGCAGCATACAAATTTCAGTTTAGTTTAACTTGATATCTCTTGGAAATTAAGTTAAGCAGCAAATATCTGCTGCCTCAAAGACTGTATTTAGCATGCTGAGAAATAGTACAGATATTTAGCACGTGCTCCATATTAACTGTAATTCAGATTTTCACAGTAAGACAAAAATGCTTGCATGTTCTATTTGCTATAGAAACATCGCATATCTGGCTCTGAGAAAGAGTTGTCTAGGAAAATTCTAGACACAACACTGCTAAATTTGTTCCCAAGCAGCAAACCTCTAGCTCCAAAACTCATGGTCATGTTTCTATAAAAAATTCAGTTAGAGGCCTTTCCCCCAAAACAAATGCAATGGATGAGTCTTTGATGCTGTTGGAAAATCAGTACAGCAAACAATTTTATGGAAAATGCTTCAGTCATTGTGTCACTTTTTAAAATGTGTGGCCTTGTAGTCGTAAATGACAGGATAGAACTGCCAGGAAAAGGCTGGAGCTTTATGAAGTGTCATAAACACTGAAGGAAGAGAGGACAAAGTGCCCAGAGCCCAGCACTTTTCACAACGTGGTAGTGTGAAAACCAACAGGTTGGCTCTGCCACAAGTGATGCACTAGGATTTCCAGAATGGGTCAATCAGAGTCTCTCAGGAGAGCAGTCTGTGTGTCCTTCAGCCTGAAAGTGTTTGTGTTAATCACAGTTTTAAAGTAACCTTATCATCTTGGAGTTTGTTGTTTCTGCTTTTTTATTGTAAGGTATGAATAGCTAAATGTGAGGAGATGGATTTGTAGCTTGTCATGGTGATTTAGTTGAACTGGAGTTAACCAAGCTGCGTAAAGAGCCTATCACATGAAGGTTTATACCATTTCTTTGCACAAACAAGCCCCCCACTTTTAATTTTTTTTTCTTCCTAGGTCTTCCCTTTTAATCCTTGTTTTTCCTTGAAGGCAGCAGTGTGTCTGAATAAAAGAATCTCTTCAGTCGCTCTTTCTTTTTGTGGATGACCACCTGCAATAAATTTGAAGAAGACATTTTACTGATCAAAAGGGTTTCATTTAGCTGATTCTTTAGTCTAATGATTTCTATTACCTTTATGAACTCTCATGTTTTCTTGCATGTTATATTTTTTCAAAGATAGCTGCTTTCTCATTAAAGTGTTACTTGAGTGTGACTACTCAAGTCAGCTATTTTCTATATTAATAGAACATTTGTATTCAAAGAAGTTTTGAATAGCGTACTGGTGTACTGATTCAATATTGGTTGAATCCCAAAGATATTTTAACACTATGTACTCAGCTGACATAAGTGCTTTATTTAACTTGTTTTTCTTCATAATCGAATATTCTCAAAAATGTTACAGTGATTCCATTATATTAATTTGTTAATGTATCAACAGAAGAGTTTGGTGTATGCATGCTTAATCTTCATCACTTGCATCATGTTTTCTTCCAAATGGTAGTAATAAACTGCAATATAGATGAAAGAATTGTTAAAGTGAATTACGCTGCAGTCTATATTTTATAGAAATACTTCTATTCCTGACAACCTGATAAATTAATACAGTGTATACTATAAATATTACCTACAGACTATTACAAAATGTTTAGTAACAGTACAAGACTTTTCCTTCTTACCAGTTCATTATTTTCGTTGATAAGAATTTGTTGATTTCTAAACGCAACTTTCACATTTGAAACCCCTTAAACCTGAGGTAACTCAAGTTGCTTAAAAGGCTGCAGTGGCAAATAGTCTTCTACTGCCATTTCATTACTGTTGATAATGTACATACAGCATTTTAAATGTTGTGCATGTGGTTAGGATTTGTTAAGGCATTACTTGCATAAAAACTCTTTTGGAATAATGGAAAATATAGCAATTTAGGGCTCATTTAATTTGCATCCATATTTAGCAAATCCTGGCCAACAGTGAAATAATTTAAATTTATAGTGTGTGTAATCAAAATTAAGTTATTAGGCTTTGTGGTAAGGACAGCAGTTGTGGTTGTATCTTTTATGTTACATTATCAAAACTGTTACAGTAAGACTCCAAAGAGTTAATAATCAGTTATTTTGGGAGTTTTCTACTGTTATCTGAGAGACATCCTCCAGTTCAGTTTTCTGTTTAATAGTTACATGTGGCATTTTTCAGAAGGTATCTGAAGTAACTTTTCAATCCAAAATAACCATTATTTGTTTTATTGCTCCATAGTAGCAACAATTTTTCTTCTGAGAAATTATTTTAATTCTGTTTAAAACTGCCAGGTTTTCCTTATGATGAGATCAGTACCTTTGCAAGGAGCCATGGCAAGAGAAACCATGAAAGAGGCAATGAAGGTAGAACTAAGCAAAAGTTCAGTTTGGATTCTGAATTCATGGGTATACTCCAGATCAAGCATACTCCAGAAAAAGAAGTTTCACTGTGGAATTTTCATAAGCTTTCATTTGCTCAACCCTTTTAGGAACATTAATGTACTTCTGAACTGTTGGAACACTCTTTTCTAGACGTTCATAATGGAAATTAGCTAGGTGGCAGCATCTGAAAATACTTCCTATCTTTTCCATAGAACTATCAATTTTACTGTCAGTTTAGCCTTGAGATGTCATCTGAAGTGCTTTCTTTGTTTATTCCCAGTTGCTTACAGGGCTTGTCTTTATCAGATCGGTATGAGAAATGTCTAGAGTCCTACTCAAGCCTATACAACCACATCACAAACTATAAAGTTACTTCTGTGTGTTGATGTGTATCTTAAACACTGCCTGTATTTAGCAGTGATATCTGGGAATCATGGTCGCAGCCAGACCTTTACATAAACAGTAGATCAGTGAAGAGATACTAATATAGTGGTTGTATGATGAATTTAATTGCAATTTAAACTCAGGTGAAATACAAATAAGCATGACCTTTGTTCATTATCTGCTCAGAGTAAAATTGTATTAGTGTTTTATTTCATCAGTATCTGGAAGTTTCTTACTCCTCTCACAAAGCAATTTCCTGTTTACAGACTGTTAATGATTTAGTTGCGTTTCTGGACCATGTTCTGTATCTGCTATTTGTTATATGGATAGAAGTTATAAAGTTTTGCATTGAATTCAGCTCACAAGGTGTTATATTTCCAGACTCAAACTCATTATACTGCTTTAAAGTGTGTTTATTTGTTTTTAATGACTTGGCAATAATATTATTCAATAATTTAAAATTAAAAATTCATCCCAAATGAATGGCAACACTGTGTTACCCATTTTACTGAGCATAGTGGTGGGTTCAGTAAAAAAATAGTATAACACTGTGGAGAATCAGAAACCTTAGATGAGTTCTGTGGCAAAGCAAAGTAAATAAGAAACTAAGATAATGAGATACATAGAAGTCAATAAAAACCAAGACTCCTGCAACACAGGCTTTTTGAAGACATTGCCAGAGATTTCAAACAATCTGTACTTAAAAGACAAAGTTAAATATCTACTACTATTTAATGTGCAGCCATGCAACCTTGAAGTCTTATCTGTGAATATTGCCAAAACAGAGTGACTTTGGTGACTTTGGATGGATGATTTCAAAGGAGAAAAAAATGACTACTGATGGATGATTTCATCTCTCCAGGAATGATGCTAAGAGGGCAATAAGGAATTTTTATACTTTCTTACAGAGTAGCACAGTGTAGAGCAGAATGTAAGAGCAAGTAATGCTTCATTTCAGTGATCTATATTGCACTGAAGTGAGAAATGATTGCAGTATGACTAGACATTTTTGGAATGCATCCACAGAGGATGTGTTAGAGCAGAACCCAGTGACAGAGCACACTGTGCTCCCTTTACCAAGATGTCTGCAGACTTATGTAGAAATTATTTACTAACGTTTCCAGCATTCATTCACAGTAGCATAGCAATATTAAAGATGGGCAGTAAGGACTAAAGGAGTCACAGCTAATATGGGGCTTTTTCAATACACAGGAAGAAGTATACCGTGACCTTGGAAGTATTAGTTACTTTTCTAGTTACTTTTCAGGGGATGGAGTTTAGCCTGAGGTAAAATTCCTGCTAGAGAACTCTTCCCACAGCACTACTGACCTAATGAGACTCTTTTTAATTTTTTTTTTTTTAAGAAAGAATGTGAATCAAAATATTCTTTTAGTTAGGCAAAAGAAAAAGAAAATCCTGATGGGTACCGAAATTTCTCCATGGATTCCATTTTCAAAACCCCTGTAAGAGCTGAAAAAATATATAAGATTGTTACAAATATGAAAAGTCTGGTTCTTGCAACTTAAGTCCAAAACATCAGTTAGGAGGCAATTATGTCTATTCAGCTAATATGTTTTCTAGAGAATTTGGAAGATTCCCACTCCTTCCTCTACTTTTCCCACTGTCTATCATTTGTAGTCCACATTCTATCCTGTCTGAAGATAGAATGGACTAATTCACACTATATTTCTGAATTATACAATCCATTAAAACTCGATGCTATGTCATGGTAATCTAATTCATTATTCCAGAGAAACTTTGGTCCCTGGGATCAAATGATACAGAGTGGGTTTTGATTGCACTGTTAAGATTAGCCTTTAAAGTGCAGATGTGCTTGAGATGCCCTGTGGTTTGCTCCCCAATGCCCTTCAGGTGACAATTTCTGTGCATATGCTTTAAATCCAAACTTCTGAACTAATGTGATGCTGTTTACCTCTCCTAGAGCATCTGCATCACTAATAACTGCTGAGAAGGAATGAAGCCTGCTAGAATTTTGCAGAAAGTTCAGTTTCTTCAAAAGTCTACAAGGTTTTCCCCTGAAGGGTGTATTCCCAGATGGATTTTTTTTGTCAGAAGCAGCTCAATAATTTGCTTCAGAAGAGACACTGAAACCAAACTTAAAAAGTACAGTAACCTGGCATCTCCCAGTAAATTAGAGAGCTCTTGGGCTGTGTAGTTGTGCCCAAGGAGCTTGACAGAATCACAGAATGGCTCAGGTTGGAAGGGACCACCTTCTGGTCCAACCTCCCTGCTCAAGCAGAGTCATCCCAGAGCACAAAGCACAGAATTGTGTTCAGTCAGTTCTTGAGTGTTTGCAGTGAGGGAAACTCTGCACCCTCTCTGGGCAATCTGTTCCAGTGCACAGTCACCTGGACAGTAAAGAATTCTTCCTCATCTTCAGGTGAAACGTGAAACTTCCTGTGTATCAGTTTATGTCCATTGTCTCTTGTCCAGCTGCTCAGCACCACCAAGCAGAGCCTGGCTCCATCCTCTTGGCACCCTCCCTTCAGGCACTTACAAACACTGATAAGATCCCCTCTCAGTTCTCTCTTCCTGAGGCTGAACAGGCCCAACTCCCTCAGCCTTTCCTCGGAAGAGAGATGCTCTGGCCTCTTCATGATGTTTGTAGCCCTCCCCTGGACCCATTCCAGGAGCTCCAAGTCCCTGCAGTGCTGAGGAGCCCAAAACTGGACACAGCACTCCAGATGTGCCTCACCAGGGCTGAGCAGAGGGGCAGGATCAACCTCCCTGGAGTGCTGGCAGCGCTCTTCCTGATGCACCCCAGGGCACCTTCAGCCCTCCTGGCCACCAGGGCACACTGCTGGCTCATGGACTGCTTGTTGCTCTTCTTTCTGAACCTCTGATATTCCTGAACTAAATTCCCTTTAATATGAAATTCGCATGTGTTCAGCCCATACTTTTCACCCCATTTTTTAATGTGACACAGAAAGACTTCTTTTAAAACATTAAACCCCATGCCTCAGAACCATTTTAGCTTGAGGGTTGGACTTTTCATGAGCTGGTTAATCTTTCTAGTTTGTGGTAGTCTATATAATTTTAAAGAACTGATTGCCATTCCTACATTGAAATTTAAATAAGAAGCAAAAACCAATATCTATTTGAACCAGCTGAAAAATGATTCCATGGCAAAAGCAGGACTTAAAAGTACCACTTAGCTCGCCAGCCCTTTCCTTGGAATATGCCTGCATAAGTAATTGCTGTGGTTTTAAACTCAACTAGAGATGAAAAACCATGTCACCACTCACTCAAACCCTCCCCTCTTCCCTTTCCACCCCAGTAGAATAAGGAGAAAAATCCAAGTAAAACTTATATGTGGAATTGAGAACAGTTCAAAATTAAAAATCAAGTAAAATACAATAATTATAGTAAATAAAATTAAATACAATAATACTAGTAAATAGTAATAATAATAAAATTGAAGGGAGAAAAACTGCAAGTACTGCAAAATGCAATTTCTCACCACCCACTGACCCATTCCAAACCTCCATTCCTGAATCCAGATCAGCCCATCCTTCAGGTAACTCCTCCAGTTCATATGCTGGTCATGATGTTCTGGGGTGGAATATCTCTTTGGTCAGTTCAAGCCAATAGTACCAGCTATGCTCCCTTCCAGATTATTTGGTGTGCCTTCTTACTGGTAGATAAGGAAAAATGTCCTTGAGTTGGGATAAACAAAATTTAGCACAAAACCAAAACATCAGTGTGTTATCAACACCATTCTTATTCTGAATCTAGAACACAGGACTGTAACAGCTTCTGAGAAGAAATTAACTCTACCCCACCTGAAACCACAAAAGCAATGATGGGAGCCAGCCCTTATTCCATACCACATATGTAATGCCAAGTTTCACTGTCCTCAATATTCCACCACCTTTCTTACTTATCTGTTCTGATAGATATACATATAAATATAAATTTCTAAGTCCATGGAACACCTTTGTTAAGTGTTCATAAAATGTCTGCACAAAAAAACCCAACCCAACAAAATGAAACAAAACAAAAATCAAAAGCACTAACCAAAAACCCCATAATATTTTGAATTCCTTTAGTCCATGATTTTGGTTTTCATTCTTGATAATAACCTTTTGGGCAGTGAAAATGTTGTGAGGTGTTGGATCGTTGCACGTTTCACATTTATGTACTGATTCCAGTACTGCTGCACTTGTTCAGTTTTATCAAAGTTCATTCTTCATCGTTGTGATCAGAGGGAAGTCAGGCTCAGACCTACAGAAGGTTATGGTTAACCATGAGGTGCTCAGTGAGGTGATGCACATGTAGCCATCACAAAAGTGGAAATACACAGTGCTGTAGCTATTACCATAATTCAATTTACTTCATCACCTTTGCTCACCCAAAATCAAATCCCCTTGGGGCACACCCTGGACTTCCCCACAGATGGGTTTGCCCTCGCCTAAGGCGGGAATAATGTAGACAGTTTCCCACAGCATGTTTTTAGTGTGTACTACAGGAATTTTATGCCCTTCCACGGTATGTAAAAATTTTGATTGGGCCAGGCCAGCCTGGTCCTCTGCTGTTGACAAAATCAGGTGGCCTTTGCTAAAAGTGCATCCCAAAGTTTGAAGGTCCCACCATGCATTGCTCTCAGTGCAGTCTATACCAGTCTACTATATCGTTTGATCTTTCCAGAGGCTGGTGCATGACAGAGAATGTGATATACGCACTCAATGCCACATTCTTTGGCCTAAATGTCTATGAAGTGGTTTCAGAAGCAAGTTTCATTTTCTGATTTAATTCTTTCTGGAGTACCATGTTGCTGTAAGACTTGCTTTTCAAAGCCTAGGATACTGTTCTGGGTGGTGTCACTCAACAAAGGGTATGTGTCTAGCCATTCAGTGCTTGCTTCCATCACCATAAGCACACAGCACTTGCCATTGTGATTTTGGGGATGTGTGTCATCACCAGTTTGCCAGGATTTCCTATACTTACGTTTCAGCCATAAGCCTCCATACCTAAGTAGGTTTATCTACTTGACCCTGCTTGACAGAAGCACATTTCATGATCATGGATATCTGGAAGATTGTATCCGTGGTTAGGCTCACCCTGTATCACCCCTATTGGATGTCTCAAGGTGTCATGGACCCACCAGTCTAGGAGTAACTCAATCTTATTTGATAGTCCAAATCCAGCTGAGCCACTTCAGTCCTAGAAGCCTGATCCCCTTGCTGGTTGTTCTGATGCTTTTCTGAGGCCTGACTCTTGGTTACATGACCATCTCTGCAATCCACCTTCACAGCCATGTTCTCCACTGGGGCAATAATGTCTTGCCAAAATGCAGCAGCCCAGACAGATTTACCACCATGCTACCAATTATTCTGCTTCCTTTGTTGCAGCCACCCTTGCCAGCATCCATTAATCAGTATAAAGTATTGTCCCTTTCCCTTGCTCAGCAATGCCTAAGGTCAGCTGGATGGGTTCCACCTATGCAAGATGACTCAATTCACCTTCTCCTTCAGCAGTTTCTGTGACTTGACACAGAGGACTCCTACACATAGTGCTTTTCATCTCAAATACTTGCACACAAGATGGCAGGATCCATCAGTAAAAAAGTCATATTGCTTCTCACTTTCTGGTAATTTATTCTATAGCAGGGTACCTTCAGCATATATTACCAACTTCCCTGGTGTCATTCCAAAGTCTTTGCCTTCTGGCCAGTCCATGATATACTTCAAAGATTCCTGGAGAACTCGAGTTTCCTGTCCTTACTCCATGCAGCATCTGTTGCATGATGTGTAGAAGGATCTTCCCTTTGAACACCCAATCCAACATGAGTAACCAGGGTGTTAGTCAGAGTTGTGCTTCAGTACCAATCATCTCTGAAGTGGCTCAGACACTTTCATAAGCTGCCAGTATCGCCTTTTCAGCTGGAGTATAGATGGGTTCAGATCCTCTGTATACCTGAGTCCAAAACCCTGGAAGTCAATCTTGAGTGTTCCCTGGTGCTTTCTGCCAGAGCCTCCAGGTGGGGCCATTCTCCCCAGCTGCAGTACAAAGCACATTTTTTACATCTTGCCCTGTTTGGACTGACCAGGGCAAGCTACAGCACGAACTATCTCCTGCTTGATTTGCTCAAAGGCTTGTCACTGCTCAGGGCCCCATCTGAAATCATTCTTCTTCCAGGTCACTTGACAGAAAGGGCTTACAATCAGACTGTAATTTGGAATGTGCATTTTCCAGAATTCCACAACACTTGAAAAAACCTGTGCTATGTATCCCACTGAGGGTGATGTTTTGTTGTTCACTTTTGAGTGGAATAATTGCAAGAAAACTCCTGAAAGAAAGTAGGAGAGGTTCTGTTTTGTTGTGATGATGCCATTTTTTTGAAGTTGAGGTGCTGAGTACAAGTATAAATTAATCTTCAGCTCCTGCAAAACTTGCTGTTTTCACTTCTGGAGTAGTAAATGAAGGCAGACAGATCTGGTGAGATGTCCTTTTTTCAGAGGACAAAGGGATCACTGCAATGATTACTCAAATTTATCATTGTTAGGGAGTATCTAAGGTTTGCACTGATTTTTAAGACAGATTGATCAACTCAACTTGTCACACAAGTGCAGGTAATAAGGATGGATCCATCATTACGGCCTAAAATAGAATAAATAAAAGGTATCCACAAGAGAAATCTTTGGATGGCCCTTCTCATGGAGGGCAAGCGACCAAAATGTTCCAACAAGATGTAAATAATTTGGTTTTTGTCCCTTCTTTACTGTTCAAATGATGATTTTTTTTAGATTCAGGATCTCAACATACAACCATACAACTTAAAAATGTAATTAAAAGTTTATATTTCTTCAAAATACATTTTTGTTTTTTAAGGATAAGAAAATGAAAAATGCAACCAGCTTTACATAGTTTGTTTATTAACCAACAGATAAAATTTGAAATCTGCTATAAGATGCTATAAATATGTTCCCATCATGGGAGGAGATATTAGTAGAGTTGTTTATTAACTTTCAGAAGGTTATTAATAGACAAATTACAAGTGAAGAAAAGAACAAAAGAAAATATAGCTTCATTGTATAGAAAGGCTAAGTGAAAAGTCACAGGGCAATGCAATCACGTCTTTTCACACAGAGTAAATAGAAAAAACAATAAAGCTCAGCTGTGAAAACAGATAAATGAAACGATGAAAGCAACGCGCTCCAAACATGCAGAGAGGTTTGAGTGGAAACTGCATGATGTGACCAAACATTGATACAGAAAAAAAAGCAATGGCTGAGGCACTGTTTATTTTAGGGAACTTTGGGGCAAACCATCTCAGTCAGATTAGCCTTGTTAATATGTCACTTAAAGGAAGAGCTGGGAAATAGATTCAGGATAAAGTGCTGACGAAAAGCAGGAAGGAATTGTGAGCACAAGGACAATTAGTTAAACCCTAAGGGGATCGGCACATCCATGCAGCTTTTGTAGATACGGTCAAGGAATGTCTTTGTAGGAGGCCTGTTTCTTTCTGTCTTCAGGTTGTCAACCTACAAAAACACATGACAAAAATAACAATTGTTGAAGCATGAGGATTAGGTAACTGTTCAGGTTGAAAGGAGGAAATACTCTTTTTTCAGAGAGAAAAAATGGCAAGTGAGTTGGCATGACTGATTTTATCTGTGAGGCTACAATGAGATTTTTAAATATACGTACTGTTCAAATGTACTAAATGGAACTAATAGTTGATGGCAGTTCAATAATGTAGATTACAAACTAGCAAGGTCAAATTAAAAGATTATTTTAATTTTTTTCCTTTTTTAATCAGAAAGAAAGATGGCTGATGATTGATTTAAAATACTTACTATAGATTTTTATTAATAATTTAAACAGAAACAACAGCCAGATATGGTCTTCACACTGAACTAGCAGTGTCTCTTTGCAGTGTAGAAATATATAATGAACTCCATCCTTAAAGTTTAGTAATCCAACATAATGGAACTTTCACACCTTCTCTAAGCCAAAAACATCTTAGGATCATAACAGTAGTTTGGGGATTTTCTCATGATTTTTTCTTCATTGCAAGCAGGACACAGGATGTGAGTTTAGAAAGGAATCAGAACCACTGTGACTGTACTACCCAAAGAACAAGTCATACTTTAGGTAAGAGCAAAAGAGTAGAAGTATTGGATATTTATTGTTTTCATCTAAAGCCAAATAGGAAATTCCAAAGAAAAGGATCAAAGCTTGCAGGAAATTAATTGTTACTAAAGTGTGGAAGTTCAAATTTAAAAAGAAAAAAAAGAAAAAAAAGAAAAAAAAGCAAGAAAAAGATCAATTGCACCTCCTTGTGGTCTACAAAAAAAGTGAACAAGTCTTAGACATGGTTGTTGAAGAGCTTTCTGAAGCAGATTACTGGTGAGGCACTGGCATAGAGCTGGGGATGCCACAGCCCTGGAAGTGTTCATGGCCAGGCTGGACAGGGCTTTGAAAAACCTACTCTAATGAAAGGTCCACGACAGTGCAGGCACAGGGGCTGGAATGAGGTGATCTTCAAGGTCCCTTCCAACACAAGCCATTCTATGATTCTACAGTTATTGCAAAAATTACGTTAACTACGCATCTGTACTATATTTGCTATTTTCATAGGAGTTGGCCTACAGAAGGGATCTTTTCTGAGTAGAATGAATATATCAATTAATATATAAAAAATTAAATATTGTCACTATTACATAAAACTGTGACCCAAATGCTGCCTACATCTCTCTGCTACCAACTATTCACCCATTTCAAGGGCACCACATCAGATTGGTTTTTTTCTCTTTCTTGCTCCTACTTTCAAATATCTTGTAGCAGACAAAATATTTGATATTTGCTTGAGATTTTCAACTACACTGACAGCCACAGGTGACTGTAGAGGATTCAAAGTTATATTTGGGCTGCTTATGCATCCCTAGGATCTTCAAGGATCCACTAATTTCACCTTGCTCTCTCTCAGAGATTGTATCTGCTACAGGCATGGTTCTGATACGATTTCACCTTCCAAGCTGTGGACAAAATAAACATTTAACAAGATGTCTCCATCACTTCCTTTCAATGCTGTGTAGAACCTGAGCAGTATTCACCAAACCAGGTGTTTCCCTGGAGCTGTATGGGAGAATCTTTTACTTGGAAATCAAAAATTTGCACTAAATTTAGCAGTGAAAATAAAATAAAATAAAATAAAATAAAATAAAATAAAATAAAATAAAATAAAATAAAATAAAGTAACAAACCCCAAACCCACAAAAACCCCAAAAATACCCAAAGCCAAACAAACCAAACATCCAACAGCAGGAAAAAAACCCCATTAAAAAACTCTGAAGAGAGATTACAACATCAGCGACAAAGACAAACAAGAAAGCAAAGGTATTAGTAGCTTTAAAGTTTAATTTTTATGTGTCCTTGTGTTAGGAATATCTAGGAAGACCATGGCTATTTTCTATTCTTTGCTTGCTTACTCTGCTTGAGATCATGTACATATGCACATAATATTTTTAAAATCTGTAATATAGTCTTGGTTTGAGTAATCTCCTTATTTGCTTGCTATTTTCAGATTGATAAAATATATCCATCTAACATAATTAATTCCAATTTTCTGAAATTGATCTCTGTACTTAAAAAAATTTTATTGTGTAAAAGGTGGGTTCCATAGACTAGGAAACAAATAAGGAATTAATAAAGATCTTGTTCTTTTATTACTGTTAAATATTGTTACCTGGAAAAGTACAGAATATATTTCAGAATATTCTGGTTTTTTTCTGAACCATCCTCTTATTTATAAAACACTGGAAAACAATTTTTCCAGCAAAAGTAAATAAGTCAACTTTCAGAAAACACCTGCATGACTTCTATATTCTCTTTAGTCTGAAATGATTATTTGAAAATTATCTATTTTGTCATTTCTGGTGCTCTGACCAGAAAACCTGAGGAAAGCTTAATTTTCACTAACAGTATCCATTGAAAGCATAGTACAGCACTACTTGTTTAACATAGAAGGCAGAAAAAGGTTTGAGCTCCCTTAAATTATCAGACTTTGCATCCAAAGTGGGAATTAAACAACTTAGCATCAAAAATCTTCAAATAATATTTGATGTTCATAGCCACACTTTCATTGTCGGATCACAGCCAGAGGATGCCAGCTTTTTTGCTGTTAAGACAATGAGACACAGATACCTATTCTACGGAGTGCAAAGCTTGTTTTTGCAGGCAGATAAATTTATAATGCATCAGTAACCCCTGGAAGTTGTTGCCTTTAGCACTGGTCACAGACTGTGACAGGAATTATTTAGATGCTGTGGATGCAATTCTTTTGATCTCGCCTGAAGCCATTCAGAACTTCTATCTGGAAGTTGCTGCTGTCATCAGGTTTCTTGGGACTGGTGAGGGCGAAGTCCTTCATATCTTGTCTAGGCAGGAGATTCAACTTATCATGGTCTGACATAACATACAGATAGATCATGGTAGGATTTGGTACTCCAGTATACCTGGAATTACAGTTACAGTAGTTTCACGAATACAAGCCGCACGGATTATAAGCCGCACCCCCGGTGCCTCGACAATGTTGCTGTCTTTGTCAATAGATAAGCCGCACCCCGAATATTAGCCGCACTTTCGTTCGTCGCGAGAATCCGTGCGCAGCTTTCACAAATTGGCCAATTAGTAACAGGATCGCGGCATAGCGGGCTTTACTGGCTCGGGGCGGGGCCAGGAAGGCTCGGCCCGCTCATGGTTGCCGACGGGGCCGGGTGGCCCAGCTCAGCGCCACGGCTCGACGGGGCTGGCCGGCTGGTGCTGCCGCCGCGGCCGGGCTCGCTGGCCCCCCTCTCCCGTCAGCACCGCCCCGCTGCCGCGTTCACTCGCCCGGCTGGCAGGGCTGCCGCCGCCGGGCTCGCCGCCCGCCCCGCTGCCGCTTTCGCTCGCCCTGCGCCGCGCCTCGCAAGCGCCGCGCCTCGCGAGCGCCGCGCCCGCCCCGCGGCGCCGGCGCTTCGCTCGCGGCGGCGGCGCTTCGCGAGCGGTGGCGGCGCTTCGCGAGCGGTGGCGGCGCTTCGCTCGCGGCGGCAGCGCTTCCGCGAGCGGCGGCGGCGCTTCGCTCGCGGCGGCGGCGCTTCCGCGAGCGGCGGCGGCACTTCGCGAGCGGCGGCGGCGCTTCCGTGAGCGGCGGCGGCGCTTCGCGAGCAGCGGCGGTGCTTCGCGAGCGGTGGCGGCGCTTCCGCGAGCGGCGGCGCTTCGCTCGCGGCGGCGGCGCGTCGCGAGCGCCGCTTTCGCTCGCCCCGCCGGCAGGGCTGCCGCCGCCGCCACCAGGCTCGCCGGCCGCCCCCTCCCGTCTGCACCGCCGCCGCGTTTCCTCGCCCTGGCCGGCACTGCAGGCCCCCGCACCGCCGGGCTCCCCCACGCTGCTGGCCCCGATTATGCTGGGCTTCCCCCGCTGCCAGGCAGCCCCACCCGCCGGCCTTCCTGCTTCTGCCATGCTCCCCTGCACTGCTAGCCCCAGTTCTCCCGGGCTCCCCCGCCATGCTGGCTCAGGCTCTGCCGCCCTCCCTGCCCCGCCCTGCTGGCTCAGGCTCTGCCGCCCGCCCCCACACTGCTGACCCCGCCTCTGCCAGGCTTTCCCACCTCTGCCGGGGCCGGCCGGGCTCCAGCTTGGCTTGGGGCTGCCGCGGGCTCTCACTTCTGTGTTGGCAGCTTTTAGAATTTTGTTAATAGATTAGCCGCCCCGGAATATTAGCCGCACTTCCGGGTTTCCACCAAAATTTTGGTCAAATTGGTGCGGCTTGTATTCGTGAAATTACTGTAATCATGGGAGATTTCAGTAGAAACACTGGGACATTTAGGAATGCCTGAATTAACTGGGGACTCCTAATTTTGCCAAATTAGTGCCTTGATTTGTTTTGATAGATTGCTGCTTTGATAGATGCAGCAATTTACTCTTTGTAGTACTTATTTCTAACCTTCTATAGGTACAGCCCCTTGTATGAACTGGGCTGCGTGATAAAGTCCTCTGTTTACACTAAGACAATGTTTCTACATTGAAGAATGAAACACTTATACAAGTAATAAACCTCTGCACCCAAGATCCATCACACAAAAATTTTGGAATAAAGTGGGTGTCATGGTGCCTTTTGAATATATAATTAACCCTGGGTGGGTGCCAGGCACCCGCCAAAACAGGTCTCTCACTCCACAGCTGGACTGGGGAGATAATAAAAGGAAGGGTTTACGGGTTGAGATAAAGACTGAGAAATCACACAATAAAAACAATCATAGGGAAACAGATTCAAATTAGAGATACTAATTGAATTTATTGCTAACAAAATCGGACCAGGATGATGAGGAGTAAAATAAGATTTTAAAAATATCTCTGGCGTGAGTTGCAGCCTGCTTCATGAAAAGCATTGATATCTTACCAGACAAGAGGTTAGAAGTCAGAGGCTTCAGCCAACCATGCCTCCCACTGCAATGAGGAGCTACCAGGATAAAAAACTGTTCAACTGAGCTGAACCACTCAAGAATTTGCTTGGATGCTGTTCAACTATTTATTAGTGCTAGCGAATGGCCAAGACTTGCCTGGGTAAGGTTGTTGGTCTTTTGTCAGCCTTTCTGTTTTTCGAATGGCACCTGCTGTTGTATGAAGTGGGAAAGCCATGGTGTTGGGTTAGGGCAGATAAATTTTACATGAAAATCTCTCTCATTTCAAAAAAGGATTTATTTAGGGTGCAAATGTTGGTAGGGAGTCAGAGTACAAATTATGTGCACAAATTAAATACAGATTCTCGCAGCAAATATCTAATCTTTCTGCAGTCTGATCAAAGTTTGCCCCCATAGATTCAGCAGTGGTTTATCCTGGAAGACTCTTTGCATCTATGAATATCTGCATAAAAGAAAGCTGATGAGGCATGCAAACTAGAAGGGAACAGATTCTTCCTGTAAATAACAAAAATTTGCTAAACAGACTGCTTCTACTGAGGAGAGCATCTTGGTCATCAGTAGCAATCTAAATGGCTTTAAATACAAATTTTGATACGTGTACTTCAGGTCCAAAGGAATAATCAAAATTTTAATGGCTCTCCTCAAACTGAACAGTCTGGACAGCATCTTTTGCTGGTCATTTAAAATATGTCATCCTTGGCAGGTGTTTCCCTTAGGTGAGCTCATGTGTTATTTTTGTTTCCTTTTAAAAAGAAAAGGTTTTGGTGTTAAATGGGATATATATACATAAACACTGGGTGAGCGTACTTAGTTTAAAACTCAAGTGGTTAAAATGTGAAGTGCACGCTATCCGCTCATTCCCAAGGAAGTACAAATCCTCTGGCTTTAGAAGGAGACAAATATTTTCTGAAAACGGGTGTTACTACAGCTGGATTGCACACAAAATGATACACAAATAGGCCATGGTTTAATCAGGCACATGATGGTATTTTCTTTAGAGTTTGAAAAGTAGGGTTTGTTGGAGTTTATTTGACTCTCATTTCTGCCATAAAGGTGAACTAGAAACACAGATTTTGCTCACGACCAGTTGTAAAAATCACCCCACGCTGAGTTTCAACAGGTTAAAATATCTCTTCAGACAGATGGGACCCTACCTGACTGTTTAGACTGAGGCACAGTTAAGATGTTATAATTTAGGCAACTTTCCTGCCTCTGGTGTCTCTTGGCACAATGACTTCAGTTCACAGCTTTATTGCTGCAAAATATCCATGAGTCTTTGTAGATCTTTTATTTTGCCCCATTTTCGTATATGCTCTGTGTCTGTAGATTGACTTATTAAGCACTTAGAGTGGGGACTTTAGAAAGTCAACATTCTCTTAAACTTAGAGGGAAAAAATGAGCAAACTAAATAAGGAAATACATTAGTCTGTATTTTCATTCTTTCTGTGAAAGAAAATTTAATATGGTTTGCTTGTCCAGAATTATTTATGTCAAACATTATGTTGGTGTGGCATCTATACATGCCTGTCTTAAATGAGCCATTTATGGTCACTCAAAGTATAACCATCCAATGGTATTAGGAAAAATAGTTTTAATATGGATTTATAAAAATGCAATTTGACAAAGTTTGATGGCGAGGCCCACTCTCACCACGAGGATGAAACATATAATGCAAATTGAGTCAGACCTGAGTTAGAATGAGACTAATGTATAAAGATAAGGAAGACTCCCCCAGTGAATGATGAATTTCACAGTGGACCCCTCTCTTTCTAAACACCTGATAGAACATTGATGTGTAAAAACATCAGGGTCATGCACCTGGGGAGGAATAACCCTGTACACCAGCACAGGTTGGGGGCTGACCTGCTGGAGAGCAGCTCTGTGGAGAAGGACCTGCAGATCCTGCTGGACAACAAGCTGTCCATGAGCCAGCAGTGTGCCCTGGTGGCCAGGAGGGCTGAAGGTGCCCTGGGGTGCATCAGGAAGAGCGCTGCCAGCACTCCAGGGAGGTTGATCCTGCCCCTCTGCTCAGCCCTGGTGAGGCACATCTGGAGTGCTGTGTCCAGTTTTGGGCTCCTCAGCACTGCAGGGACTTGGAGCTCCTGGAATGGGTCCAGGGGAGGGCTACAAACATCATGAAGGGGCCAGAGCATCTCTCTTCTGAGGAAAGGCTGAGGGAGTTGGGCCTGTTCAGCCTCAGGAAGAGAGAACTGAGAGGGGATCTCATCAATGTTTGTAAGTGCCTGAAGGGAGGGTGCCAAGAGGATGGAGCCAGGCTCTGCTTGGTGGTGCTGAGCAGCTGGACAAGAGACAATGGACATAAACTGATACACAGGAAGTTTCACCTGAAGATGAGGAAGAATTCTTTACAGTGACTTTCCAGGTGACTGGAACAGATTGCCCAGGTAGGCTGTGGAGTTTCCCTCACTGGAGATATTTAGGAATCATCTGGACACAATCCTGTGCCACATGCTCTGATATGACCCTGTTTGAGCAGGGAGGTTGGACCAGATGACACTTGGTAATCCCTTCCAACCTGACCCATTCTATGATTCTGTGATTCTGTGATTTAACCCTGAGCTATTCTGAATATTACTTTAATTTATCCCCATTTAAAAGAGAAATATCTTCAGTAAAAGTTGTGGATTTGCAGATTTGTTATACTGTGTGTTCCAGCTTTTGAAAGATAACACAAAGAAGGAGGCAATAAGGTTATGTTAATCTGCAATAAAGTTATGATAATCCACTGAAACTGCCTGGCAGAATTTTCAACAAAAGGAGACTGCAGTGCTACTGTTAGCAACTTCCCTTTGAAAGATCATGTGCAGATTTAATAATTAGTAAGTTAGGAATATTTTGTTTCATCACTTAGGGTGCAAAGAAATCAAAAAGATGTGACCATTTTAGCACTAACTCTTGGGCACTGTAGAAGTTTTTTGTCATGGAAGTAAAATTAATTTGTGAACATCTGTTATGAGTTTTATTTTAATCTTTTCTTTCCAGAATATTTCTCATTACTAATTCATGTAATTACAATGATTATGTAATATTAAGAGGGTAGTACAGCCACTTTTAATTTTACGCAAAAAGAAAGATTTAATAAATTTAGTCACTATCATGGCACCATATTTTTTTAAATACTAGCTGCCATTTTTTAATACAATATTAATGTCTATATTTAAACAAAAGAACTAGTGCCTGTATGATCAAGTATAGTTTCTCATCACAAAGCCTATTAAAAACTTATTAAAAATGGCCTCTTAAGTAATTTATACTGTAGACGATCAAACATAGCTCCTTTCAGTTGCCCTCTTTGTACTATACAATACATTTAAAACTAAACTTGGGTCTTAAAATATATCCTTTTGCAGTCTCTGTGTGCCCCAGTACATTACTTATTAAGGCCATTTAAATGACCTTTGAAAGAAAAAAACCAACAAAGCTACTTTTAAAGAACTAATTGCATAACTTTTTCTAACACTGATAGTGTGTTGTCTTTAACTGACAAATGATGTTTAATGTAATTTTAATTAATCATCAAAATTGTAAATATACCTATAGCTGGCGTGGCATATAAAGTGATTATATATGAGTTCTTCTGCTATTCTACATCATGATGAATTTAACCATATTATTTTCATAAAAAACAAACAAATAAGATTTGCATGCCAGTAATTTTTGAATTTTATTGTTATTTGGCTATTTTCAAACACCTGATGAACAAACACCTGTTGCTAATTGTCATGATCAGTACAGAACATGGTATCTGTTGAAAATTCTCATCAAGTTGAAAAAAGACCTTGGACCACATATTGGGTAATTCTTGTGCTTTTACTACACACTATATTTTACTATATTTAAATGTCGCAACTAGCCCATGACTCACACTAAAAAGCTGTTTTCTAACAAGTCCTTAAATCTTACATACTGTTTTTCAGAAGTGGTGGCTAACAAATCCTTATTTTTTAATAGTACACTTTAAGAAGATTTCAAATCCCCCAGCAAATTGCTCAGCTTTGCTATTTAACAAGCCAAAACACAAAGCCACAAGCTCCCCAGCCTCACAACAAAGTTCAGTACAGACATGGGGTAGAATACAGCAACCATGCTTAGCCCAGTAGTAGCAAGGGAAGATAGAAATAAAGGCAGAAAAGATAGAAGTAAGAAGTTCACAAGACCCCACATTGGTCCTGCTGCCTGGATGGTCCTGGGCTGAGGCAGTGAGGAAGAAAGCAAAAGAGGAATAGAGGGAAAAAAAGGGGGTCTGATCTGCTTCCTTTTACAGTTAACCTATTGCAGCCTGTGATGTAAACAGTAGTTGTTCTGCCATTTCACTCACAGACACAGAGCCAGCCCTTGGAACACTCCTCCAGAGAGTGGGTCAGGAATGACAGATCGTGGCAAGGATGACAACTGAACACAGGTCTCAAGGCAGAAAAGAAAGTTGGTTCAGCACAGTGCTGTCCCAACTCTATGGAACCCTCTCTTCCAATCACAACTTTTGTGTTGCAACAGTGAAAATGTTTGAGAAAAAGCATGCTTATGCCTGGTCCTCCACACTAATCATTGGTACTGTCAGTGCAATTTCAATCAAAAGTGCAATATAGGAATCTATATCAAAATCTGACTTTGAGAGATTATTTCCAGTTTTGTATAATACTCTATTCCCTACCAAAACTATGTTTTCCATCTAAAAAGCTACCTACATGTTAAATATCAAAGTTCAGTATTCTAGTCATGTCCATAAATTCAAATTTGGACCATAAAGTTATAACATAAAGTAATTTAAAAGGATACATTTCTTCTCTTTCTCTTCCACTTCCTCTGTATTTGCATGGCACAGCTAATATAATGCCCATGAAATTTGAATTATTTCTTCCTGTATATGTGTTGGGCTTTGTTTACACTCATGAAACTGATTTCTGTTCAAAATAAAATCTTTTTTACGGAATAATTTGATTAATATATCTGACGTAAAATATAATACTTCATTTTTATATGCTTGGATACTACTACAGCTAGATGTATTCTGGTATTGAATCAAATTTTATTTTTCAAACTCAGATGGCTCGACAGGAGGAAACTGGAAAGTGGTCTGAAAATTTGTCTCTATAAACATAGTTTAGACATAGATGAGGTACGATCCCTTTAATGTGAGAACTTCAGATCTGTGATTTAAATATGCAGCAAAGCCTCTTCTAAAGTATGCACCTCATTTCTCTTATCGTCAATGGAGAAATGTTAACAGTTTTTAAGGACTCTGGAAGCAGAACTCCATACAGAAGACTATGAAACTCTATTTTTGGAACTGGTCGCTGACCTGTCCATGGCCTTTTGTAGATGAGCATTGTGTGAGCAGAAGAAAAATGGGGAAAGAAATGCATATCCTTCATGTGATGCTGTTGTTGTGGTCAAATGGTATGGTACACAAAAGAATATATAATAAGTGGTATAAGTAATAATGTATTTTTATACTAGTATATAAAAACCAAAGAATACGGGGGGGAAAAAGAAGCTCCATTTGGTGAACCTATGTATCTAAAAAGGCAATTAAGAACACTTAAAAGGACTGAGGTACTTGCTAAACATCAGCAAAAAATGCCGTCGTCACAGAAAAAGGCCTGTAATTTAGAACTGACATATACCATCTCTTGAGGCACTCAAGAAAGCAAGAACTCAGTTTCACCGAGAATGCTCTGTCTGTCCCATGGAGGACTTACTTGACTTGCAGAGCATGCCACAAATGTCCCCACATGTCAGTAGGATGGGATGGGTTTAACTGCCAAGTGCCTCTAGACAATTTCAAATCAGGCTAAGTTTTGTGTGTTTCAATGAACTAAAAATCATTCATACTGTCAAAGCTGCATTTATGTCCTTTGCAGAAGGGGTGGTGAAATGCAGAAGCAGAGAAATAAAATGGCTGGTGGAAATGAAATAGAGTCAACGGTAGGAATTTGGTAAGTAAGGAGAACGCAAAGAGCCCAAATGCTGAAATAATGAGATGAAGACAAAGGAGATACTGATGGGAGCAGAGGGTTCCCATGCCCTCAGATCACACTTATTGCACAGATGAAGACTGGGAGGATTGGCCTCTGGTAGTGACCTTGAACATGCCAAAAAAGTTACCGCAAGCAGATATGTAGAGTCTCTTCTCAGTAAGCAGTAGCCACACTTGCATTAAACCACAGAGAACACTAAGGCTGTCCTGTCATCTAGGTGTGCAGAGAATGAGGTCATGCTCCAGTCTGAGCCCATGGCCACACTGCCTCCCTCTGCCACCAGAAGAGAGGGAGCTGGCACAGGCAGGACTGAGTTCTGCCCCAAATGTGGCAAGGATGCAACTGGTTGCTCTATTTGTGGAGGTGAGTCCAACACTGCAAACACCGTAGATACAGCAAGAGTCTGCATCATCAGGACCAAAACTACTCAAGGGCACAGAGTAAGGTAGAAGTTGCCACTGACTTCAGGATTATATCTGTAATAAAGAAATTATTATAAATTTAGCATTGGGATAGGATAATCTGCCTGATAATAATTTTTGATTGTGCACCTGTGTCTTCATCTGTCATTTTCAGAGTAGATAAGGAAATAGTAATGCACATACAAAGCATTATATAACACTACTGAGAAATGTAGCCTGTGAAAAATTCTTTTAACTATGACTTGAGTTTCATGAGAGGCAATAGATCTAGTTGTGCTGAATGAAACCAGGTTATGTTTTCTCATTTATTAGCAATCTGGGGTTTCCATATTTTTTTCATATCATAAGGGAGTAACAATTTAATAATTTATTTATTTTTCTACTCTAAAAATGTATTTGCTGATTTATTCAGCTTAGAGCATCCCACAGGAAGCAGGGGTCCTGGAGGGCTAAGGGGAACACCTGAACACACCCTAGATCAGTGCACCTTCAAGAATTCCTCTAGCGGGAATGTATAGGGTATTTGCAGCCCCAAGTCCCATATACTCAGACTGATGTGAAGCCTACTACTTATGATACTTAGGATATTTTGAGAATGATTTGTGGATGAAAATTTATCCCTTTTTAAAAAATTTTATGATATATTTCTAATGTTCTAAATATAGGCAATATAAAAACAACAGCTAATATAAAAGTTCCAGCTTTATCAAACATTAAAAGAAAATACTTTTTTTAGCTGTTGGGCATTAATAAAGTAATTCTAAGCTTTTAATTCATGAGAATGCCAGAATATTTTAGAATAGGGAGCTTTAGCTTATAATTTACTGCTGAATTTTTCTGTTGGTTTTTTTGGTTTTGATTGTTTGTTTTGTTGTTTTCTTTTGTTTCTTTTTTTTCCCCTGTAGCTATAGTGAATATTTACAGAACATTAAAATAAAATTTTAATAATAAATTCATGTGATAATATTTTACTTAAGAAAAACTCATTATTTTTTGAACAAAATGAAAAAAATTCTATTTGTTTTTTTTTCAGGACAAAAGATTAGATTGCTAGATTAGAGATATACAGATGTTTGCTTAAAGAGTACTTGAATGTTACAGCTAAGATTTTTCCCTGATGAGAGAAAATAATGTAAAAATTAATTTTCTGGATAATGTGATTTTTCTAAATAATTGTTATTTGTTCTTTTATTGTACTCTTCTGTAATTTGATGACATTGCTTTTTAAATCTTTTGTTTGTTTCCATATACCAGAGGAATAGTGAAGTAAAGTTATTAGGGACAAATGCTTTACATAAATCCAGGTAGAAGATGCCAGTTGCTCTACCCCTATCTAGTGCTGTAGCCCCATCACAGAAGATCACCAAATTTCCCCTTTGTAAAGCCATCTTGGCTGTTACCAACCATCTCTTGGTTTTCCATGTGCCTTAGCAAAGTTTCCAGGAGAATCTGCTCCATGATCTTGTCTGGCACTAATGTGAGACTGACCAGTCAGTGGCTCCATGGGTCTTTCCCCCTTTTATAAATATGGTTTATCTTTTGTTTTCTCCAGTCTTCATCTGCCTGCTACAATTTTTCAAAATTGATGGAAAATGACTTAGTAACTCTGACAGCTACCTCAGAACCTTCAGAAGAAATCTCATCAGGTTCTCCCATGGACTTGTACATATTCAGGCTTCTTAGGTAGTCTCAAACCTGACCCTTTCCCATAGTGAAATTAGGGTCTTCATTGTCCCAGTTCTGAATTTGAGTTTGTTCTCAGCTTGGGTGGTGTGGCTGGAGCACTTTCTGTTGAAGACTGAGATACAGAACTCATTGGGAACCTCATCCTTCTCTTTGTCCAGGGCAGTCAGGTCTCCTATTTCCTGTTGCACAGGGCCTGCATAACCCCTAGACTTTCCCTTGCTTGCAACATACCAATAGAAGCCCTCCCTTTTATCTTCAATACCCTTGGCCAGGTTCTATGCTAACTGGGTCTTGGCTTCCTTAACCTTGTCCATAGCTGCCTTTGCAATTCCCCTGTATTCCTCCCAGGTCACCAGTGCTTCTTTCTGCTTTCTGAAAGCTTCTTGTGTTGCTCTGAATTTGCTCAGCACCTCCTTTGCCATCCGTGGAGGCTTCCTGTAATTTTTGCCCAATTTCCTCCTTGTTGGGGTGCATTGCTCCTGGACTATGATTCTAAAACAAAATAACACAGTTTTCTTATTCTTATTTTTATCACTTACTGTATATTGATTAACTTAATTACATTTAAAGTATGTAAGGACTGGTATTTACAATTATGTTTTATGGCTGATTTTAATTAAAATCTAGTTCCCAGCCTTAATGTTGACGTTATAAGTTAGTGAAGTTCAACAGCCAAGTAGAGAAATTATTTATTTTCTCACTGTCACAAAATTAAAAACAGATATAAAAGCTAGCAACTTGCATATGACACCATAAAATTGCTTCAGAAAACTTGTATAGACATGAGATTAGGTGAGGGAAAGAGTTAAATTATAAGCTTTGGAGTCAGGCATTCAAAAAGGTTACAGAAAGAATAAGAATAGTGCCAAAATTTCTTCACTGATTAAATCTTTTCACATGAGGACATTAAATAGTTAACAAAGATAAATAATAAAGTTAATAAAAATATTTATTTTTTTGATATTTTATTTTACACTTCTATACATAAAACATTCAATTACTTTGCACTATACAGTTTGATAGCTGAACCACAGCTCAAAAATCTCCTTTGACTTAAAGCAGAGTCCTGGTTTTCTACATGACTTCCATTCTTGAAAACTGATTTAAAACTGGCCTTAACTGTCTCATTATCAAAAATTCAAAATTCTAAGGGCAGTAAAAAATCAGTGTCTAGGTGTACATTCTGCATATAGATTGTATATAACTTTTCTAAATATTTAGGTTTTTTCTCTCTCTGCAGTGGACTGGAACTGGTTCAGTCCTGTCTAATGCCTGGACTTATCATCAGTGTTGTTGCATCTTGGAGAGGTATGTTCATAGCAAAGCACTCAAGATTACCCTCTCTATCCACTCTAGCTGTTTTTCTCTACAGCATCTTCACCATAATGTATCTACATTTCAGTGACATCTATGTCCTTGCTCCTTTTCTCCCACATTCTTTTCCAATAGTCTCAGAGTGCACTCTAACATTCAAATGCAAAATGCCCCGAGTATGATAATGGCACTCAGAAAAAAACAGCGTGTTCCCAGTACTGCAGTTGCCACAAGGACAGTGATAAGGACACATCAATTTGTTTGTACAAAAGCACTGTCATAAGGATGTTTCATCCGTACAGAGTGTTCTTTCTGGATAGGTGATTCAAAACTAGAAGATGCACCTTATGAACAGACATGCAGTAAAAAAAATAAAGCTTGTGGATATTACTATTTGAATTATAGATCAGTGTTGGAATAAATTTTTTTTTCAGTTTATGATATGGGACTTGATGCAGCTGAGTAGTTCAAATAAACTACTTAGCTCCAGGTACACATGCTTAACAGATGACAAAAAAACTTCAACCCAACTCTAAAAGTGCTCATTTGGTATTGAAAGTCACCGTGTGCATTTACTTCCAGGAACTTAGCATTATCAACTTCCAGAACTACTTGTGGTCTTCAACAACAACAACAACCATCATCTTCACATTCATTTGACCCTTACTACAACAATGATTTCGAAGTTTATATTTTTAAAGTTTTCTTCCTATCTATGATTTATTGAATTTTATCTTTTATTAAAAAAAAGAAAAAAGGAAAAAGGAGAGTGTGAAAAGTTGAAACACATATCATGGTATAAAAGCCAGCGCTTTAAAACAAAACAAAAAAAAAGCTAAATAATTTGAAGTGGGATGGAGCAAAGTTAATTTTGGAGGCTTGTGCTTCACATATTAAAGTTAGCCTTAGGAGCCACATTTCCATGGATATTGCTTGTGGAGACACATTAAATGCCCCACATTAGACAGGAAAGGTAATACACCTCATCCTCTTGCAATGGAACTAAACCTGTTTGACTCAAAGACCCCTTTGTTCAGTCTCAGACTCTTTCAAGTCATTACTACGTTTTTGTTGGGTTTTTTTGTTTGTTTGTTTCTTTGTTTTAGAAGATTTCTTAAAAATATTCATTAAAAAACATAAAAATTTCAAAGCACTTAAATGCCTGTATAAGCGTTCTGATATTTTGTGAACCACATGTATTGAATGCTTCCAATTTGTTGTTAACTCAAAAAGTACCACAGAAAGTGCTTTTGTGTGTCAAACTTTCTCTACAGTACTCCTCTTTAAAATAGGGAGCTTGTTTCAGTGTTGGCATCTCTCTTAGAGTTTCTTCATTAGCCAGTAAACCTAAAATCTCAAAACAAAACCAAACACAAAAATACAACAAACAATACACTTAAAAATTAGCAAAAACATGATTTAGTTTTTTAATTCTTTATTTACCAATGAAGGACTTCCCTACATTAACTTGACATGATAGTTATCATAATCTTACCCTACTTACCTACGTAAGGTAAGAAATTATTTAGGGAATTTTGAGTCTCTTCATTTTGAGATTCAACAACTGAAATATTGTAAATGTATTACATCCACTCTGGTTATTGATGCATTGTAATGTATATAGTTAGGTCAATTTCAGCAGAGAGTCATAGAATGAGTCATGTTGGAAGAGACCACAAAGGGTCAGCTGGCCCTACCACCCTACTCTAGCAGAGCTGTTATATGGCACTTGGCGCAGGATTGTGTCCAGATGATTCCTAAATATCTCCAGTGAGGGAAACTCCACAGCCTACCTGGGCAATCTGTTCCAGTCACCTGGAAAGTCACTGTAAAGAATTCTTCCTCATCTTCAGGTGAAACTTCCTGTGTATCAATTTATGTCCATTGTCTCTTGTCCAGCTGCTCAGCACCACCAAGCAGAGCCTGGCTCCATCCTCTTGGCACCCTTCCTTCAGGCACTTACAAACATTGATGAGATCCCCTCTCAGTTCTCTCTTCCCGAGGCTGAACAGGCCCAACTCCCTCAGCCTTTCCTCAGAAGAGAGATGCTCTGGCCCCTTCATGATGTTTGTAGCCCTCCCCTGGACCCATTCCAGGAGCTCCAAGTCCCTGCAGTGCTGAGGAGCCCAAAACTGGACACAGCACTCCAGATGTGCCTCACCAGGGCTGAGCAGAGGGGCAGGATCAACCTCCCTGGAGTGCTGGCAGCGCTCTTCCTGATGCACCCCAGGGCACCTTCAGCCCTCCTGGTCACCAGGGCACACTGCTGGCTCATGGACAGCTTGTTGTCCAGCAGGATCTGCAGGTCCTTCTCCACAGAGCTGCTCTCCAGCAGGTCAGCCCCCAGCCTGTGCTGGTGCATAGAGTGGTTCCCCCCCCCGGTGCAGCACCCTGCAGCTGCCTTTGTAGAACGTAAGACAGCCCTTCTATGCCCATCTCTTCTGTCTGTGGAGGTCCTTCTGAAGGACAGCACAGCAGTGGTACAAGCCTCTGCTCCCAGCTCAGAGTCACCAGCAAGTTTTCTGAGGAGGCATGTGCATTTTCATCATATCTATTGATAAATAAGTTAAACAATAGTGGTCCCACTACTGCACCTTGAACGACATCTTTAGTGGCAGACCTCCAACCTGAGCCTGTGCCACTGATTATGACACTCTGGGACCTGGCATTCAGCCAATTCTCTATCCACCTCACTGCCCACTCACCCGGTTTACTCTCCCTGAGTTTGCCCAAGAGGATGTTCTGAGAGAGTATGTTGAAAAACTGCAGAAAACATCCACTGCTCTCCCCTCATCCATCCAGGTCGTTGTTTCATCATAGAAGGCTATCAGGTTGGTCATACATGATTTACCTTTAATGAATGCATTCTGACTGCTCCTGATCAACTCCTATCCATATGGACAGAGACGGCCTCCAGAAACAGGAGCTCCATTGCCTTTCCAGGTATTGAGATGATTGGTAGTTCTCTGGGCAGTCCTTCTTGCTCATTTTGAAAACTGCGGGGTGGCATTTCCTTTCTTCCAGTCCTCAAGCAGGTCTCCTCAAATCCATGTCCTTTTAAAGATGATGGTGAGTAGCCTCACTGTGATTTCCACCATCTATCTCAGCATTAAAGGATGCATTCTGTCAGGGTTCACAGACTTGTGGATGGCATTTGCCCAGTGCGAGAAAACTCAACTCAAAGAGTTACTTTTTTGAGTTACTTACTCTGATGTAAATTCACATGAGGCAATACTTCTTTTGTAACATACCAATAAGTAAGGAATCCATGTATCCCAAATCATTGAATCTATGAAACCAGAGCTCCTGGAGCATGTCCACAGGAAAGCAACAGAGTTGGTGAATGGCCTGGATCACAAATCTTATGAGGATTGACTGAGGCACCTGTGGGGTTTTAGCCTGGAGAAAAGGAAGCCCAGGGGGAACCTTATCACTCTCTGCAACTACATGAAAGGAGGTGGGAGTGTGATGGAAAGTACATCTTCTCCCAGGAAACAAATGACAGGACCATGGGAAATGGCCACAAGTTGAGCTAGGAGAGATTTAGATTGGATATTGGGGCAAATTTCTTCATGTAGAGGGCTGAAAAGCATTGGAATAGTTTGTCCAGGGAAGTAGTTGAGTCACTATAACTGGAGGTATTTTTAAAACTATGTAAATGTGGCCTGTAGGGACACGGTTTAGTAGTTGACTTGACAGTGTTGGGTTAATTGTTGGACTGGATGATTGTAAGGGTCTTTTCTATGATTCTGATATATTTTACTTGTAAGAGATATCAAGGACCACCAAGATGCATAAAGACTTGTACATGAACAACAAAATAGATACACAGGTGCAAAATAGAACATGGGAATCCTTTCAGACACAGAAAACTGTAACCCTGTAATTCACTAGTTAGCAAAACGACATCATTCTTGGATGTAAATGAGCTTTGACATCACAGAAAAAAATCTCAAATCCATTAAGAATAGCTAGAAAACAACTTATTTGAAACCATGTGGGGTGATATATTGTTATGTGTTACCTTGATTTCCATTTTAAACTTCTGCATGACTTCCTCGGAATTGTGACTCTATCTCCTCAGAGCATATTGCAGGATCTCCTGGAGAGTTCCCATAATCATATAGTTACACAGGATCAATATATAACCCAGTAAATCTTATAAATAAGAAATAATCTTTTTTCAAATAGAAGAACACATCCACCTTCCTTTCCCTAAATCACCAAGATCAGGCTTTGTGTTGCAGAATCATAGAAAAACCACATCAAATATTTGAAGACAGATTTTCTGCTAGTCCCATTAGAAGAGCATAGTGTGTTAAATTCATGCAATGGATATTTTTAAGTTTTCTTGAAAAGAGGTTACTGCCTTGTGAATTACACGTTTGTTATTGCATTCATTGCATGTCTGCCAAATTTGGGGGAATTCTCAGTTCATCTACGTAGAACATGCATTGAGATGTTTAAACATAATATAAAATGATTTCTATTTTCAAAATAATAAAGACATCAAAGAAAATATTCACAGTGGAGTATAAATTTAGAACCCCTATGTTTACAAGCCGTGAACCACTATTATAAATCATATAGTAGCTTACTAAAACACATAAAATGGAAGATGTCTCATGGGAACCCTCAAGGCATTTTAACAACGTGCTTTTTACTGCTCCACTGTTGTTTTATGTATTCAAAAGTATCTTGGCTGAGGATAGTAAAGCTTCTATTATTTGACAAGATGATTTCTCACCTGACCAGTGTACATAAAGACAATCTCTTTTAATCCAATTGGGGATTTCTCCTGTCTGGATACAATCAAACACATTTTTTTCTGTTTCAACATATTCTAAATCAGACTTTGCTCTCCCAATATTTCTGAAAAGTTTCGTTGGGAGGTGTGTCCTATCATTAAAAAGAAGAAGAATTAAGGAAAAAATAGAAAAAAAAAAGAAAAAAATAAAGAAAGAAAAGAAAAAAACGTAGAAGTTACTTATAAGGAAGTTAATTTGTAAAGAAGCTAATTTGTAAGGAACTTCCTGCAGAAAAAGTAGGAAGAGTAGATGTTGATGTTGTAGCACAGGGCTGCTAAATATTTCAGCATATTTTATAATACAAGGGATAAAACTAGCACAAGCCAGTTATGTTGAAACATTTTGCTGCTTTTTATATAAGGTATTGTATCCAAGGTATTGATTTCTGTCATAATTCAGATATAGACCCTACTTTAATACTTCCTCCCATAAACAGACATGAAAACTATAACAGCATTCTTCAAAAAATATTTTCTTTCTGTGTAGAGTGCTTATTTTTTTCTATACTATTTCTATCTTTGTTTTATTAACTATTCAATATACCTTGTGTCATCCATGAGTTCATTTCCGCAAAATATTTCATAGGACAGAATGTCAGCCTGTGCATTATTAAAAACTTCTTCCAGATCAGCTCTTTCATCCTCATTCTTCCTGATAAGCTGATAGAAGTATTGTTGTGCCGCAGGGACATCACAATATATAGTGTGAACCTAACATGGATAAAAAATTGAAGTTCATGTAGTTCACATAACAGAAAGACTAGAAAAACATGGGTTTTTTTTCTTTATATCATTCTCAAGTTTCATTAATTTATCTTTAGAAATAATGTCAACTATTAAAATTATTAAATATTATTAAAAATAATACTGAGTGTTCAATTTGGTCACTAATTCCATGTTACAGTAGTTTCACGAATACAAGCCGCACGGAGTATAAGCCGCACTTCCGGTGCCTCAACAATGTTGCTGTCTTTGTCAATAGATAAGCCGCACCCCGAATATTAGCCGCACTTTCGTTCGTAGCGAGAATCCGTGCGCAGCTTTCACAAATTGGCCAATTAGTAACAGGATCGCGGCATAGCGGGGTTTACTGGCTCGGGGTGGGGCCAGGAAGGCTCGGCCCGCTCATGGTTGCCAACGGGGCCGACCGGGTGGTGTTGCAGCCGCCGCCGGGCTCACTGGCCCCCCTCTCCCGTCAGCACCGCCTCGCTGCCGCGTTTGCTCGCCCTGCCAGCGGGCCAGCCGCCACCGCCACTGCCAGGCACGCCGGCTGCCCCGCTGCCGCGTTTACTCGCCCGGCCGGAGGGCTGCCGCCACCACCGGGCTCGCTGGCCCCCCTCTCCTGTCAGCACCGCCTCGCTGCCGCGTTTGCTCGCCCTGCCGGCGGGCCAGCCGCCACCGCCGCTGCCAGGCACGCCGGCCACCCCGCGCCGCGCTCGCTCGCCCGGCCGGCAGGGCTGCCGCCGCCGCCAGGCTCGCCGGCCGCCCCCTCCCGTCTGCACCGCCACCACGTTTGCTCGCCCTGACCGGCACTGCAGGCCCCCGCACCGCCGGGCTCCCCCACGCTGCTGGCCCCGATTCTGCTGGGCTTCCCCCGCTGTCAGGCAGCCCCACCCACCGGCCTTCCTGCTTCTGCCATGCTCCCCTGCACTGCTAGCCCCAGTTCTCCCGGGCTCCCCCGCCCTGCTGGCCCGGGCTCTGCCGCCCCCCCTGCCCCGCCCTGCTGGCCCAGGCTCTGCCGCCCGCCCCCCACACTGCTGACCCCGCCTCTGCCAGGCTTTCCCACCTCAACCGTGGCCGACTGGGCTCCAGCTTGGCTTGGGGCTGCCGCGGGCTCTCACTTCCGTGTTGGCAGCTTTTAGAATATTGTTCATGTATTAGCCGCCCTCGAATATTAGCCGCACTTCCGGGTTTCCACCAAACTTTTGGTCAAATTGGTGCGGCTTGTATTCGTGAAATTACTGTATTCTGAAAATCTTACCTGTAAATTACTGTAGACAAAATAATATTTTGCCATTTTTAAGACTATAGCATTAATAAACTGCAGTCTCTTTCTTTAATGAACTTTTTAGAATACCCATTAAATACACTTTCATCTTTGCAGAAATACATTCTTACCATCTTGATAAGAGATTTCAAGAACAGTAGCACTGTCATTTGAGGTTTCATTGCCTTGTTAAATCTTCTTTCACTTTGCAGGAGCTCAGTGATTTCCCTGTCTCGTTTCTGTAAAGATTCTTGTATCTCTTGCAGGATGCTGTGTGCTTCCCAAAGATACTGCTTTTCCACTGACCAGACAGTCTTCTCTTCTTCATTAGCTACCTGGAGGCAACAAAGATAACTCTTATACACTAAGTCAAGATCTGAATTTTGATTGCTTTCGTATGAAACTACCAAGATTTTAATGAGCAATGTGGAGCAGAAATGGAGAAAAGCAAATTAAGTATTGAATAACATGGTTTCTTTGGTTCCAACATTGAGAATACAGTTTCCATAAGTCAAAGAGGTGAGTAGCAAAGTTTCTACTATCAAATATATGATGACAGCCATAGCACACTGAACCAATTATTGTGATGTTTAAATCATTCATCATAATGTATAATTTCAAGCCATGTTTGTATTTGCACACCTTAATTACGATCAGTTACATAGATTTTCTGCTAGAATTGGCCTGATTGCCTTTGAAATACCTGTAATAATCCCATAAAAAACCAGTTACATTCCTATTTTTGGGCTCACTTTTTCTGTTTTTAATATAAAAACTTCTGACACATCTGAATTTTCTCGTTCTGCCTTTTCAGTCTTTTGTTGAAGAATTTTTATCTGGAAATTCATGAGGTCTTGCAATCTTTCCACATGTAAACTGATGTTGTGTAGTTCCTGTAAAGCTGAATTGAGAACAATAAACAACCAGGTAAGAATAACTTCAGCATTTCTAATCTACAGTTCCAACAATACTGTCTCTGTGAAATTATCTTCCTACAGAAATCAAGAATTTATCACAAATCAATAATTTGATTTAAATTTATTTAAACTCGAAGGATTATTAAAGATTGATGTTTTGTTTTACTTTACATTTTCAAAGGGAAGGTTACAAGTGTTGAAACAAACCTACTGAGAAATTATACTGACTGTAAAAAACAAGGTGTGATAAGGAGTTTGGACTTATTACAGGCAGTATTTATAGCTTAAACATTCTTTTATTATTCCACCTGAGCACTTGGTATTGAAAAGAAAATACTTACATTGACTTCAGCAGGTATGCAGCTCAGTGTAAACAAAAAAAAAACAAACAGGGAAGAAACAGAAACAGATCAAGAAACATCTGCATCTGAAACACTCACTCACTATGTGCTGAGTATAAAGGTAATCTAGCTTTTTACAGAAATTTTCTAGAATCCAGACCTGCAAGACAGAAAAAAGAGAATAGCAGAAAATCAATATTCTACCATTCTTCACTATATTTAATTGGGGAGAATAATCAATAATATGGAAATAATGCTGCTGCTAATTATGTGTACAACCTACCCAAACAGCCTATTAAGCAGTTATTAGATGCCACTGGAAAATAAAATACAGAAATAAATCAAAGACTGGTCAGGGACCAGTATTTTCACAAGACCCTCCGTCAAGGGGTACTATGCTTATACTTTCTTAAGCATTTGTCCACACTACTGAAATGATAACAGAGACAAAATGATCAATTCTCCTGAAAAAGTTGAATAACAAAAGCTTTTGGAAGGATTCCCACAGTAACCCTGCAGAAAAGGTTGTGTGCGCCAAATCTTACCAGCATTAACTGCCTAATAGAAAATATTCCTTCTTCCCACAAGCCTTAGAACACAGTATCCTCACCACTTTTAACTCTTCATTATAATACTTTTGCTATATTTCCTCTATTTAAAATAATTAGGTCAAAAGATTTGTAAACCCTACCGGGATTTTTTTCAGTTTATCAATAAGGCATAGGATATTATAGTGGTGGGCACAGCTCAATGTGTTTGAAAAGGGAAAACCCTAATTTAAAATACTGGTGCCATGCAGAACTTACACAGAAGGTGGTGCTAGGACACTTGAAAAGAGAAACTAAAAAACCTGCCAGAGATCTTCACTCAGAAATCATAGAGAAATCTGCATTCAGTTTCATGAATTAAAAAAGAATCTACCTCACAGACCCTGCCCCCAGACCACTTTCTTCCCCGACCACTCCCCAACACAAAGTTGGGTAAGATCTTCCTGATTTCGTGTCTTGGAGAACTGCAATAAAAACCAGCTCTAACAAGGAAGTGTTGCAAACTTAAAGGAAGAATTGCACATATTGAATAGAATAGAACCCTGTACAGAAAATGACAAATATCAGACTATGTTTACCAATGTTATCTATTAAAACTCCCCCAAAATTCTATTTTTTTTACACCTATGCTTTTAATAAATTAGTGTAATTACTACAGACAAATTTGGAAAGCCTCAGAAACTTCAGGCTGTTTTTTCTGGCAACTACCAAATAAGGTAGTTATGCTGCTGTGTGAGCCAGCTGAAATGTAACATTGCAGTAAATTACACCACGACAGGTTTTTGTTGGTTTTTAATTTTAATTGCTAAACAAGGAAGAAGCAATGTGCAGCACAGTAATTTTGAAATTCTTCAAAGAAATACAGTAATTTCACCATTATAAGCCGTACCATTTTGACTAAAATTTGGTCCGAACCTGGAAGTGCAGCTTATAATCAGGTGCGGCTAATATATTGATGAGGTTCAGAAATTTGCTAACCCGGAAGTGCGAGTTTGCACAGCCCCGAGCTGAGTCGAGCCCACCCAGCCCCGGCAGCGGGGGGTGGGGTCAATCCAAGCCCGCATGGCCCTGACTGGGGGGTGGTGGGGCCGATCTGAGCCTGCATGGCACCGGTGAGTTCGCCTGGCCCCAAGCCAAGCCAGTAAACTCCACAATCCCGCAATTCTGTTACTAATTGGCAACTTTGTGAAAGTTGTGGAAGCATCCTCGCTGTGAATGAAAGTGCGTTTTATAATCTGGTACGGCTTATATATGGACAAAGACCTAAACGTTGCTGACACCCAGACATACCGCTTATAATCAGGTGTGGTTTGTAATCGTGAAATTATAAGCCGCATAAAATGTAATGTTATGTATATGTAAGCCGCATATAATTCCACATAAAATGTGGAATGGAAGAGAAATGACCATCTAATAATTTTTAGTGGAAAGAGAAATACAATAAGACAAAACAGCATATGTTATCTTCATTGCTGTTTAAAGGGTGAAAAACTACATTTTTCTCTGTATAAAAGGAAGGCAAGTGCATAGTAGCTCAATCTTCACCAGTTGAAACTACAGTAATTTCACGATTATAAGCCACACCATTTTGACTAAAATTTTGGTCCAAACCCAAAGTGCAGCTTATAATCAGGTGCAGCTTATGTATGGACAAAGAACAAAAAGTTGCTGTTTTAGTTTGGAGGACAGATGTCTGCTGAGAAAGGCAGGAACTTCTCTTTGACATGGAGAATGTAAACCCCCTCCCTCCAAATTATTAGAATTTTGAAATCAAGGGGCTTTCAGGCAAAAATACAGGAATTAGGAATAACAGTTCTTTTCTAGGGAAATTAAAATAGAAATACAGTACTGCAAAAAAACAAACTCCAAACCCTGACAAAGTCAGAGTACAACCTGACACCCCATCAGTCAGTCAGGGTGTTGGTAGCAGTCCCGTTAAATGGTGGCTGCATCCTCCTGCAGTGACAGATGTGGTTCAGTTGAAGTAGTGCTCCTGTAGAAGGTGCAGTTTCCTTCCGGAGATCCAGTGGTGATGTGGAGAAATCTGATTTTCCTCTGGAGTCCAGTGGAGAAAGGGGCTCCCTTAGTGTCCCAAAACCTCTGTTTTTATCTTGGTAAGAAATGTTGGGCTCTTCCCCCTGACTGGAGCAACTTCCAATGGGATGCAGTAATTTTATCAGTCACACAGTGGGACTCAGTGGGTCATTAGCAGAAAATGACTCACTGGAGGAAGGATGGGTTGTGAAAAGATAAAGAACAATGCTCTGCCTGGTTTCAATGAATGGCCCATTAGCAGAATATCTGCCGTTGAGATAAGGATCACTGCCTCCACCTCAACAGATGGTGATAGAATAGACACCTTTTAGCACACTCTGTATTGTAACATGAGGCTTATAATCGGGTGTGGCTTATATACGGACAAAGAACAAAAAAGTTGCTGGCACCTGGAGATGCGACTTTTACTCAGTGCAGCTTATAATCGTGAAATTATTGTACATATTTAAAAGTAGACAGGCAGGCAAAGAGTACACACTGGAAACAATTACAAGAACACCATCTGGCTCAAAAAAGAAAATACAAACTGTTTCTTTACCTTTTCTTCTCTCCAGTTCTCTGTTCTTTGTTTGATTTGGTAAAGAATGTCTTCCTTCTCTTGAATCAGTTGTCTGTTTCTTTCTGTCAGGTTCTGAAGGTAGTAAAATAAGGCAAAAGGGATGACAATTGCAACACTATTTTTCAGAAAGGTATCCAGTTTGAGTCTTTTTGTCTCACACCTTGAAAACATTTGAACCAGAGTGCAAAAGTATGCAGACCTTAAAAAAATTAAAATTCTTCATTTAACAATGGCCATCTATGGCCAGAGTCTGTTTCTAGAGACCTTTTCTAAACACTTGAGGACTCTGATCCTTTTCCTCAGTAGCAGAACAGAAGGAGGAACAGGATAAACCTTAATATCTATTCATCCCCAAATAAGCAGCACACATCCTATATATTCTAGGAATATCATTCATATGTTATTTACATGAAAGCAAAGCAACGTCTAGTGCATAGCACAGCTAGGCCAAGCTTTGAAAACTGCTTTGGAAGTATACTGTGCAAATCTCCAGGAGAAAACAATAGCTTATTTTAAAATAAAATTTTATAAACTGCATGTCTTCATTTAACTGTCTGTCCATAAGAAGAGAGCATTAATTATAAGACCTGTTCCTGCAACCTCTGTAAGTGCCTACCATAATACTTGTTTACCTTAACTGTATCTTGCAAGTGTATGTTGCTCTTGTTCATCAGCTCTTGGTAAGCTTCTAACTGGTATTTCGCACACCTCATTTTCTCACTGTAATATTTCTTTATAGTAGTTATAGTCTCCTCCTTTATAACAAAATATAATTGAGAAAATAAATAGTGAATGAGAACACAAAGGCACAATAAAGGAAATAGTTTCTACATCATGTTTTCTTTATTCAGTGTTTTTTATTGTCTGCAAACATTTACTATTGAACACAGGATGTTTGTACTGTCGTTCATTGCAGGCTTCAAGCAAAACTTGCTGCTAAAATAACATATATTTTATGTCTTTTTTTTCAGAAATAAAAACCAAAGCCTTTCTCAGAGCAGGTCAGAATTACAGTAATTTCACGACTATAAGGCGCACCCTTTTGACTAAAATTTTCCCCTGAACCCGGAAGTGCGCCTCATAGTCCGGTGCGCCTTATCTGATGTGCAAAGTTCGGAAATTTGCAAACCCGGAAGTGAGAGCTGCGAGCTGCGGGGCGAGCCGGCAGGGCCGCGGCTGCTGGGTGGAGGCGGGGCCACGGGGCTGCAGCTGCCGGGTGGAGGCGGGGCCGAAGGGCCGGGACTGCCGGGTGCCCACGGGGCCAGGAGTGCCGGCTGCCTGCGGGGCCGGGGCTGTTGACTGGAGGCGGGGCCGCGGGACCGGGGCCGCTGGGTGGAGGCGAGGCTGGGGCTGCTGGGTGCCTTCGGGACTGGGGCTTCCGGGTGCCTGCGGGGCCGCGGGACTGGGGCCGCTGGGTGTCCGTGGGAGCGGGGCTTCTGGGTGCCTGCAGGACTGAGGCTACTGGGTGCCTGCCTGACCGGGGCTGCTGGGTGCCCGCGGGGCCGCGGGACCGGGGCTTCCAGGTGCCTGGAGGACCGGGGCTTCCGGGTGCCCGCGGGGCCATGGGACCGGGGCTGCTGGGTGCCTGCGGGGCCATGGGACCGGGGCTGCTGGGTGCCCGCAGGGCCGCACACCGGGGCTGCTGGGTGCCCGCGGGGCCATGGGACTGGGGCTGCTGGGTGCCTGCGGGGCCATGGGACCGGGGCTGCTGGGTGCCCGCGGGGCCATGGGACCGGGGCTGCTGGGTGTCTGCAGGACTGGGGTTGCTGGGAGCCTGCGGGACCGGGGTCCTGGGTGCCCACGGGGCCCCGGTTTCCAGGTGCCTGGAGGACCGGGGCTGCTGGGTGCCCGCGGGGCCATGGGACTGGGGCTGCTGGGTGCCCGCGGGGCCGCAGACCGGGGCTTCCAGGTGCCTGCAGGACCGGGGCTGCTGGGTGCCCGCGGGGCTGTAGGACAGGGGCTTCCAGGTGCCTACGGGACCAGGGCTTCCAGGTGCCTGCGGGGCCATGGGACTGGGGCTGCTGGGTGCCCGCGGGGCCATGGGACCGGAGCTGCTGGGTGCCCGTGGGAGCGGGGCTTCCAGGTGCCTGCGGGGCCGCGGGACCGGGGCTGCTGGGTGCCTGCCCGACTGGGGCTGCTGAGTGCCCGCGGGGGCGCGGCTTCCAGGTTCCGGCAGCACCGGGGCTGCTGGGTGCCTGTGGGGCCGTGGCTTCCAGGTTCCGGCAGCACCGAGGCTGCTGGGTGCCTGCAGGACCGGGGCTGCTGGGTGCCCGCGGGGCCATGGGACCGGGGCTGCTGGGTGCCTGCAGGACTGGGGCTACTGGGTGCCCACGGGGCCGCGGCTTCCAGGTGCCTGGAGGACCGGGGCTGCTGGGTGCCCGCGGGGCTGCGAGGCCGGGGCTCCTGGCTGGAGGCGGGGTCGGGGCTGCTGGGTGCCCGCGGGGCTGCGGGGCCGGGGCTCCTGGCTGGAGGCGGGGTCGGGGCTGCTGGGTGCCCGCGGGGCTGCGAGGCCAGGGCTCCTGGCTGGAGGCGGGGTCGGGGCTGCTGGGTGCCTGCGGGGATGCGGCCGCTGGGTGCCTGCAGGACCCGGGCCGCTGGATACCTGCGGGGCTGCGAGGCCGGGGCTCCTGGCTGGAGGCGGGGTCGGGGCTGCTGGGTGCCCGTGGGGCCATGGGACCGGGGCTGCTGGGTGCCTGCCCGACAGGGGCTGCTGGGTGCCCGCGAGGCAACACACCAGGGCTGCTGGCTACCCACGGGGCTGCGGGACCAGGGCTTCCAGGTGCCTGCGGGGCCACGGGACCGGGGCTGCTGGGTGCCTGCGGGGCCGCGGGACGGGGCTGCTGGGTGCCTGCAGAACCGGGGCTTCCAGATGCCTGCAGGGCCACGGGGCCGAGGCTGCTGGGTGCCCGTGGGGCCGCGGGACCGGGGCTGCTGGGTGCCGGCAGCACCGGGGCTTCCAGGTGCCCGCGGGGCCACGGGACAGGGGCTGCTGGGTGGAGGCAAGGCCGGGGCTTCCTGGCGCCCATGGGACTGGGGCTGCTGGGTGCCTGCGGGGCTGCGAGGCCGGGGCTCCTGGCTGGAGGCGGGGTCGGGCTTGCCGGGTGGAGGCGGGGCCACGGTGCCGCAGCAACCGGATGGAGGCGGGGCCTCGTCCAGCAAACACGCGGGGGGAGCTGGGGGTGGAGCCTCGCTGCAAAAAAAAAAAAGTGCGCCCTATAGTCCGGTGCACCTTATCTGATCTACAAAGTTGCGAATTTTGCCGACTCCTGGGGGTGCGCCTTATAGTCCGGTGCGCCTTATGGTCGTGAAATTACTGTAATTCACCCAAGCACAGCTAAGCAATTTTAAAGAAATTAAACTTTGCTCAGACAGGGAAAATTTGGAAGCACGGAAAACCACACAGAAAACCAAGTGAGAGCGATCCTGTGAAGTGAGATCATCACAGTCCCTGTGTTTGCATCACTGCCCAGCAGGCTGTTGCATTTTGCTATGCATCTATGTTCCCCCTGCTCTCTTCCTCTTCCCTTAGTGATCTGTAGCCAGTTGAAAGTGGAAGATGGGACTCTGCCAGAATTACATCCCTACCAAAGTTCAGAAATAGATTTACACTGGAATTACTATGCTTTTACAGATGTGACAGCCTGAGAACAAGATGAAATCTTGTTCTACAACAAAGGGTATCTAGCCTTTGTGCACGACTTACAGAAAATTCTCTAGATTTTACTTGACAGCCACAAGAGTTTGTTCACTTCCCCTTGGTGGCTTTAGAGGAATTTCTCAACCCCCTCTTGCTGTACTCCCAGAGCAAATTTTAATTGTGTGGAAAGCATTCCTCTTCATAGGAACTGAATGCCAGTCTTACTCTGGATCAGAAAAGGAGAATGATGTGACAAACAAACAGAAATGTGAAGCTGTAACTGCGAGAAAAGATTCCAGAACAGAGTAGCTAATGATGACGTAGATAATCCATCTTTTTGGGACAATTATTGACTGCAGAAATGCTTCCTCTAAGGAAAGAGAGATATTGTGGAGTTTTGGTCGCAAGAATGGCACCTTTGGATCCTCACTGTTACCTTCAAGGAGCTATGCTGTAAACTACACTGATGAAATATTTCAAGGTTGAAGCCAAGCTAAGTAAAATGTAGAAAAACACCCATAGGAAAAAAAGCCATAAAGGCCATACAGCCTGCCACAGCCCTTAACAATGCAGTATTCTTGAGATGCACTACCTACAGAAATGTAAATGTTGAAATCATGGTGTCACTCATGACATAAATGTGTTAAGAGAAAATTTTAGTAAAAAATACATAGAAAAATCTCTGCCATTGTGCCAGACAAAAAAAAAGTAAAACCAGACTTCACAAAGTTGTAAGATAAAATACACTTCAACACACAGTGACATTATTTACAGACACTAAGAATGTACATGAATGGAGATGTAATTGTGAATGAAGCAGATTTTATCTTTCTGTATCACTTTGATTAATGGTCAACTGCCCTAATGCTCCAGGATAATTACCTGTTTTTCTTTCCTTATATCGTCTAGTTTTCTGATTATCTTCATGTATCTGTTTTTCATTTGCTGCATGTCTTTTACAATCTGTAGAGGAAGAAGGAAATTATAAACTCAGAGTACTAGCTCTCAGTTGTAACGAACCAAATATAAATAGTCAGTAGAACTCCAGGACAAAATTTTCAGGCTTCAAAAACAGAAAATATGTTACTTTATTGAATGAAAGTCTGTGAATAACATGAAATGGAATTTCTCTTTTGTTCCTAATGCTGCACCTTCACTTCTTCCTTTTAAATGTTGTGATCTAAATAGAAAATGGAAGACATAGTCATCATAATAATACTCAAGTTCTTGAAAAGGAAGAATAGCATGATGAGGCCTTTAACTGGGGAAAAAAAAGGGAAGCAGTGGGGAAGATTGCATTTTTGCATTTAAGAGTTAGAAAACCAAGGTGGTTACAGAATACACTCTGTCTTATTTTGTATTTCATTAAAATAATTTGAAATCCTACAAAATTGATATAATTTTAAGGTACACTCATATTTTTAATGACAAATAAAAATAGATGTGTGTATCAAGGATGGACAAATTGAGCATTTCCCTATTTGAAAGTGAATAATTTAAGCTTTAAATTGCATCAGGTTCCTCTGTGAATCACTTTAATTAATTTTCTTTTTAATTCAATTCCTACTAGTCACTAAAGGAAAATTCCACCAGCTCCCATCCTAGTTTCTGCTGTCCATCTTTTTTTTGACGTACTTCTCCAGTAGGTCCAATGTCAAATTGCACTGACGCATTAATGAGACTAACAGATATTTCTCAGTCAATTACAGCAGTAATGAACATGATCATATGTTAATTATAAAAATCTAGAACTATTCCAGAGATTTCCTTGGCTTCAGTTTTTCATTTAAGCTTCACATGATGTAGATTCTGCTGACAGTGAGTAGCTCAGCCAAATTAAAACAAAAGGGATAAAATCTCAGATTATTTATTGTGACTGATGTATTATTTGAAAATAGTTGTGATTGTTAGCATGGATCTAGACTGTTAGATTATGAATATTTACAAGCAGTTTACTTGGGAGTGAGGAATCTCTTCCATCTGACACTGTGACAGCTCAAATGACATAAAAATAACCAGGTAGCAATGCAGTCTTGAAATATGTTCTCCTATTTATCCTATCCACAAAACTACTGTGGAGGTAGAGGAATTTTAATGAGACAAAATCAGAAGTTTAAGACACAAGAAAAACCTGTTTGAGGAGAGCACTGAAAAACTCCAGATGGGCTCTAGATCTCATCACACACAGAGGTCTGAGCCATTTTAGTAATTTGCTTCAGGTATTTAACTTGTGTCTTAGAGCTAGTTCAGCAGTCTGTATGTAACCTGTACAAAAAAAAACACCACTGAACTTTTTAGAATCGTACTAAAAGACCAAGAATACAAGACCATATTTAGTGGAATATACAAAGCAAGGAAGCCAGTAAACCAGGATAACTGCATATTTGTATTTATTTTATACACAGAAGAATGCACATATATGATGTTCCATTGCTTAAATATGGCCAAATACAAAATCAGAAGTTATTTTCATTTCTGGCACCAAAAATATGGCATTAGGAAAAAAATCTCACTTTTCCAGTCACATACCACTTCCAGCAATCAAGAATAATGATGAGAAATATATTTAAGAAGACAGGGGTTTCCTCCAAACACAGTTACAAGGGAGAGGTTTTCTTTAGACACCTACCTACAAAAGGTATTTAAGCAACTTAAAATCTAATCTAAGATGACACTTTGATATTAGTGTTTGCAATTTTATATCAATAGTCAAAATTTAACTGCAGGCTTCCAAATGCAAATCAAAAAATCAACCTACTGGGCAAAAGTATTGTGTGAAATGAGTAAATGGCAATTCATCCGGTTTATCCTAAGAAAAGAGGCACTTGATTAAACTGTCAATTTTTAAAATATTGTAAACTATTCAATCATGTAGGACTTTCTTTGAGGGAGGGGGATGTTTGTTTTAGGATTTTTTACCTTGATCATATGCAGTGTAGCTAAGTTGTATGGAATGTATGGTGCTTCTTTGGCTGTACCTTCCTCCAACTCAGTTGGTTTGTGATCAGCATCAGAACAAACTCCAGATGTGGTAAACTTATCTAGTGTAAAAAAAAAAAATTACCTTATTAACTAAAATGCACTGTAACTTCACCTGGATATGCATATATAACATTTAAAATTTTTATTAGAGGCACTAACTGCCTATTTTTTGCTTTTTCTTTTCTTTCTTCTAACAACAAAATAGGCTTCTGGGAGGAGAAATACAGCAACTCAGACTTGTCAGCTTTTCTCTCTGGACACCATCATACAAACTTACATTTGACAATTACTTGTTCCTGAATGCCCTGAAATTCATTACTTTCATAGATTATACAATTAAAATTAAAAATTCAAAATCAGGTTAAAAAATGTATGCAGAAACATGTTGCCTGTTAATAAAACTAGCTTTCAGTACAAGTAAGAGGACACATCCTGGAAAACTATCTTTTACAAGTTATTTCATAGACATATTTCTTTTACTAGAGTATGATACATGTTTTAATTTTTTTCTAATCTTCCTTTTTGTTGAATAAGAGCATAAAATTACCTTCCTTGGCCCTCCCCCATGCAGATTGCTATCTGGCAATCTTAATACAGTAGCTAGCTGACTTCCTTTTGGAAAACTAATTCAAGCATCACAATTCTCAACACAATCATTATCAACTAGCAGGAGTATAAATTCAAAAATAATGATGTAATTACCTAGAATAGTGACTTGTGTATATCGAAAGAATTTTATTTGAAAATCCAAACAACACAGTTTAATTCAATCAGAGCTCACACACAAGGGGAATAGAAAAAGAATGAACCTCCTCACTTTGTTTAAGGTATCATCTGTTCCAGAAAGCAAGAATAACACTTACTTTGTAAACATACCTTTTTCTTGAGTTCTGTCCTCACTCCATCCAATCAGGGAATTCAGAAATGACCACTTGCTTATATTCATTCCAAGTTTGTGCAACCATGAGTTTCCCGCTCCTTCTGCTAACAAAATTCAAGTGCTAGAATATTGCGAAAATCTTTGACATCCTTTCTCTGATTCTCCTTGGCTAAGAAGTGCTTTAAGTAATTAAAAGGGATAGAAAATATGAGAAATTGGGAAGTAATTGAGAACACCACAAGCATCAGAAGGATGTGGGAGGACTTAAACGGTTCCACTTGATCCTGAAAATAGAGATATTGAATGCAAAGGCTAGATTCTTTCTCATCTTCCGTAGGAATGTTTTCAAAATGTTAATTTGAAAAATTAAAAAATAAAGTGAATTTTGCCCAATATCTTGGAAAGTATGAGTGTGTATGCGTGTGTGCGTGTGCGTGTGTGTGTGTGTGTGTGTGTGTGTATTAAGAGGTGTGGCTGTGTCAGATTGTTACGTGAGGTGTGTCTGGCTCAGGTTTATTTAGGAGCACTCTGGACACATGCAACACTCCTGCTGAGAGACCACCACCAAGCCACAACTTCAAGTGTTCTGATGTGAAAGAGCTAACAGTGTCTGAAAGGAACCTTCTGATTCTTTGAATTAGTCACAACAATTATCAGAAATTAGAAATTTTGTGCCATGGGGAAATTTAAATGTCTATATAGCTTTCCGGAGTTCCTAACACAATTCTCATTCAGTTACATGCTTCAATTATTTTATACTAAAAAATATCTGTCTCTACAAGTTATTTTTACTAGCTGTATTGTAAGCAGATGCACTGTTTTAAGATATAGTCTGTCCAGCTACTAGATGTATCATCAGATCCTGTTTTGGTACAACCCTAAAAGTCTTGTTTTTCAAGATCCAATTTTGGTTTGATTTATAAAATACATAAAATACATATTGAAAAGAGTACCCTTGGCTCAAGCTAGTATTTTTTCTGAATTAATTCTTTTCATTGCTATATGTTACATATATAAAAATATCTGCTTTTGTTCTGTGAATAACGTCATTGAAGGACACAAAATCTCTATAGAACAGATACTTTTTAAAAGATTTTATGTCTCACATATGTACATAATTTTGGTTCACATTTTGTTTTCATTCTGCCAGCTTGGAGACTCTTAGCAGTTCTTCACATAATCCTATTTCAGGCAAAACCAGCCATTTATGCATCAATACTTGCAGGCCAAGAGCATAGGGTCTACATTTTCCTTAGGGTAAAGATTAATCAGACATCTGATTTCATTTGTAACTTAAAAAATACATTACTGTGTATCACATACTGATGCAACTACAATGTTTATCTTCAATCTAGACCATTGGGAGGAAAAATATTTGAAACTCCAACTGGTTAATTAATGAATGCTAAAAATCAGTCTATATGTCTTCTGTTTAACTTAGCATGTGACTCTCAAAGCTGCTGAACATCCCTTTTCACACCACTTGTGTGAGTTTACTCACAGAAAACTCTGGTGTGTCAGGGATGAGACATCTGTAACAGTTTTTTCCATTTCTTTCCAATGTCTCCAGTCAGACTGCTCTCAAAGGACACTCTGGGTATTACAGTTCCTTGTGCTTTAATTCCTTTTGAATGTAAAGCTCCTCAAACCAGAGGTCTCTCTCAGATTACAGCTACAATGAAAGCATCCAGCAGAATCTAGGCAGCCACATTCTACTTCTGAATAACTACAGCTGTACTTCTTGACAGTTTTCAGAAAGATTGCACACTTTGTTTCAGAAGTTACAGGTGTAGGCCATGTAAAAAACCTAGTCCTGTTCTGATGGCTTTAGTTTTAACAGGCACAAAACCACACTGCATCTGTGGTACACGAGAAGCTTGAAGATCACATCCATAAGCTGAATCATGACAGGAACCCTTCCACTTAGTCCATACTGACTTTTATCCATATTCAAGGTATATCAGCACTGATGAGAATGTGCAGTTCTGCTTCTGTGACTCTACAATACAGAAACTGCCACTACTTTTGTGGAAAGCAGTGAAGTACATCAGTGAACATCTGAGGCACTACTGCTACTACTCACCCTCCTCAGGTGTGTCTTCCACCACAACACTTTCAATCACACACGAGGGATGTTCCTGTACATCCTCTGAATAATCAGTAACACTGCCTGGTAGAAGGGCAGTGGACTGTGTGGTGGACTGTGGTTTAGTTTCAGGATCAATTCCTCCTGCATCTTTGAGGACTTGCCAGCCTGAAAGGTCAACACTTCGCACCTGTGCTTCTGAAAAACAAGCAACATAATTGTTTTAAAAAAAAAATGTTAGGACAAGGCATTCAGTTGAGAGTCTTAAAAACAAATTTTATTAAACAAGTCCAGGTCTGTAATATCACACACTAAAATGGGTTTTAGATCAATATACTGCAAACTGTCAGCAGTTGAATTAAACCTGGGTGACTTTCTTAGAAACTGACGAGAGCAAACTTTTAGTTCAGGTTTTTCCTTTCTGGGTTTTTTTTTTTTTTTTCTTCGAAATCTAACATGATTTGGTGATCTAATCTTAGTTTGACTGTCAGATTTAGCTGAATTAGTAAAGCACATCAAGGTCTGTGAAATAAAGTAGCCAAAATTCACCATCTATCCTGAATAGAACCTGTCAAGTCTCATGCAGCTCCCATCCAAAACCACATCTCAAACACATCAACGCATAACTTCTGGCCAACTTTTGTCTCTGGATATCTCTAAGATATTTGACCTATTTTATGATCAATTTCTGTCCCCCCAGATAAAGGTTTTCTTGATGAATTTTAAAGAAACCAAAGATTTTTATGAGCAAAAAGAGGGTTTTTTAAAAATAACTTGCCAACCTCGTAAATTCCACTGAGAAATGTTGCTTTTCTAGCTCTTCAAGGTTTATGGAACAGTCTGGAAGAAAATTAATACTTGATTCTGAACATGAAATACAATGATATGCTTTTTGGGAAGCAATTAGTGCACATTCAGAGGAATAAAAATGTAGGTGACTGTAAGTTCAACAACTGAACTCATGCCATTGCAGTAATTTCAGCTGTCTGGTCAGGGGTGTCAGCACCAGGACTTGCTCACTGCCTGTCAACATCACACAACAAGTGCCAAAGCCTTTAAAACTTGGCTTGTGCCCACTGAAAAGGCCTGAAAATTACACTTAAAAGTGGTCATAAAGAATTATGATGATAGCAAAGTTTTTCTTGAAATGACCATGGACCAGTAGAAATTCTGCATAACTAATGAAGCTGACAGAATGACAGAATGTTATGAATTAAGAAATGTAGCTTAGAAATGCAGTATAAGGAAGATCAATCTGGTTTAATTAATCTTTCTCTCCCAATATCACCACAGTTTGAATTTTGTTTAATGTTTTCTTGATCAATTTAGTAAGTAGCATTACCCAAATAAGCAGCACAAGAATATGTTGCTAGATTGATACCAGCTTCTGCTGTGGTTTAAGCCTGTCTAGCAGCTCAGGCCCATGCAGCTGCTTCCTCACTCCCCCACAGTCATGGGTGAGTGAATCAGAATGATAAAAATAATAAAAATCATGGGTTGAGTTAAAGAGAGTTTAATAGGTAAAGCAAAGAGCTATGTGCAAACAAAACACAATAAGGAATTAATTCACTACCTCTCACTGGCAAGTCAATGTTTAGTCATCTACAGGAAAACAGAGCCCCATTGCATGTAATTGTTACTTAAAAGACAAATTATGCAACTCAAAAAATTCTTTCCTTTTTCTCTAAACTCTAAACTTCTATTGCAGCACACAATATCATATAGCATGGGATATCCCTTTGGACAGGGTTGTGGTTTAGGAATGGTAATCTCCAGTTTGGTGCCTGCACCTAGACTCTTCCAAAACCACACAGTACTCTCTCATAACATAAAACAAACTTTCTTTTAATCACTTTGTGTAGAGGAGGCTGTTTGAGACCAAGTTTCTTCTTGGCTTCTTGTTACAGCACTTTTTATTAATGCACAGACTCTGCTATTCAACATTACCCATAGTGCAAATGCATGCACTAGGCTTCCTTATAATAACATCAGCAGACTGAACAGAGCCAGTCCCACCCTCTGCACTCTGATGCAAAACAAAGAACAGCAGAATGAGAGAGGAGCGGTGGGAGCGGTGAGAGTGTCCTTCAAGTGTGGTTCATTAGAACAGCCAGAGTGAAAGAGAAGACCATTGCTTCTGGACTTGGGCGGAGAGATACAAAGAGTGTTTCCTCCTTCATCCTGTGGAAAATGGAGTATGAAACTTTAGGTGGATACAGAGTAATTGTTCTCCCAATGTCCTGACAAGCAAGACCATATTGTTTCCCTTTGTGGCTTCCAAAAAGGTGGAAATTCGCATTTTTATCCCCACTGCTGATCATTCAGAGAAGCAGGAATGCAGCAAAGTACGGTAATTTCATGACTATAAGGCGCACCCTTTTGACTAAAATTTTCCCCTGAACCCGGAAGCGCGCATTATAGTCCGGTGCGCCTTATATAATGTACAAAGTTGCAAAATTTGCCACCCCGGAAGTGCAAGCCCGAAACAGTCCCAAGCCAAGCAGAGCCCACCTGGCAGTGGCATCAGGCCAGCGCTGGGCCAGGGCGAGCCCGGCGGCATCGGGGCAGCGCCAGCGCGGGGGTAAAGCTGGCGGCAGAGGAGCAGCCTGGGCGTGGTGGGGAAAGCCCGACGGCGCAACCCGGGCAGGGGGGGAAAGCTGCCGGCATCAGGGCAGCGGTGGCACGGGGCAAGCCCGCCGGCATCGGGGCACCTGGAGCGCTAAGGAGATGCAGGACTCCTGGAGCACTAGGGGACTCCCGGAGTGCCCAGGCAACACGGGAGTCCCGGAGCGCCAGGGGAGCACGGGGCTCCTAGAGAGTCAGGGAACTTCCAGAGCGCCCAGGCAGTACAGGGCTCCCAGAGCACCAGGGGGCCATGGGACTCCCTGCGCGGCACAGGGCACCCGGAGTGCTGGGGCGGTGTGGAGAGGGAGGGAGTGGGCTGCCACAGAAGCCGCGAGCAGCGGCGGTAGCCCCAAAGCACTGCAAGCCGCCGCCCCGAGCTGGGGATGGGCAGGAGTGCAGGGTCCTGTGCACGGGGAGGGTGCTTGGAGTTGCGTTTAAAGGCTACAGCAATCTATGAAAAATGTTTTCATATTGAGCACCTGCCAGTAAATTCCACAATGGAGGGATTCTATTACTAATTAGTTACTTTGTTGCACGCGGTACGGACCTTCATGGCAAAAAAAAAAGTGCGCCTTATAGTCCAGTGTGCCTTATATAATGTACAAAGTTGCAAAATTTACCAACTCCCAGAGGTGTGCCCTTATAGTCCGGTGCGCCTTATGGTCGTGAAATTATTGTAGTTGCAATATTCATTATACCTGAGTGGCTGGAAAAGAGTCTTTTGAACCCTCATCTTTTGTTTGTGCATGGAATAGTGGCTTCCCCTTCTATTTCCAATTGCCTGTATTGTTTTTGAAGTCTACTCCTTCCTCGTTAATACTACATCGCTATGGGATCAGCTGGTATGAAGATTCATACCAGGATCTTTTATAACTCCATCTCACCCCCTGAAAGTGATTTAGTAATGAACTTGGACAGTGTATTACAAGTAAAGGCTTGTTTACATTCTTACAAGCTACAACTCAGTTCTTTTCCAGATGGAAAAGTACTATGCAAACGTTTTCTTTTTACTCCATCTGGTCAAACCACATTTTTATCTCAAACATTCTCAGGTTACGCTGCCTCAAGTAACAATCTTGCCCAGTTGTATTGCCCAACAGAGCTGACAATTAAACATGTTTAACTTGTTATTCTCCAGTTCTGGTGTGAAGGTTAAACAGTCAGTCAGGATATATATTCATATATATATAGTACATTGGCAAGAACAAGATAATATATGGCAGCTCTTACCTGATAAGTTGCCAATACGGACTAAAACCCCCATGTCAAGAGTTAATCTTCCAGCTTACTACCACAGATAGTAAAACTAGTTGTTCCTTCATGTTGGTTAGACCTGAGGTTCCATGGTATCACCAGTCTGCTCATCATTAGTCAGTTGCCTAAGACTACAAGCCGACCACAGTGTCCCACTAATGGTGCTGTTCATCTCTGAATCAGACACGGCAAGTTAATTTTAATCCTTACTATTGCATATAAATCTTAAACATAATGCTTGAGAACTATGTTTGACATCTGAGGAAAAACTGCTTTTAAAAATATGTGTGGGAAGGCCTAATATTAGGTAAGAGAAGACTGTTCCCTCATGATCTATGGATAGAATCTGCAGGTTGCATAGAAAAATCTGTAAATCTTCCTCATCGTTCCCTATACTGCTTTTCAGCACCCTGCTCCCTAAGGTAGGGCAAGACAAACCACCCTGCGTTTTTGTTACAAGCTTTGCATAACTGCTCATTTATATTTTAATTACACACCCTTTAAAAGCAAATATAGAATCTGATCTTCTGTTTTCACTTTCCTGACCCTAAACACATACTTAATAAAAGTATCACTATCAGTGATTGTGGATGCTGAATGCTTTAATTTTCACGACCCAACCTCAGCACGTCAATTATGGTCATATCTGGGTTTGTATCAGAAAAAAAAAAAAGGAAAAAAAAAAAAAGAGGTTTGAGCAGTCATAATAGCTTTTGTAGGAGGTAATCTCCATAACAAAAAGTATTTTAAGAATACAAGTGCAATTTGAAGACAATTTTAAGATGTCACAGTTAGGATACATGTCATCTCAGCGGAAAATATAGGAGGAAATCCACAACTTTTGGCACAACTTTTTTTTTTTTCTTTTGTTGCTACATTATCATCTCTTCTTTGAGGCAGAATTCTCTGGGGAAACTTATTTGCCTTGCAGGTTAATTTTTTTTTTCATCAAAAAGGAGTTAAAACTTCAGGGAAGAGATAAGCATCAGGGATGTCAGACTTTCAGAAAAATGCATAGTGCTTTTTTGCTAAATTTGCAAAAAAATAATTCCTAAATAAAATAATGGTAAAAAAGAAATTAGAACCTATTTAACCCATTTTTAGTCACTTATTAGGGACAATGGTTTATGTTTAAAATCCAATTGAAACTCACTTTCCTGAAGTTCATTGCTTCCTGTCCTACAATCAAATGCATGATTTTTTAAGATTTCTGAACTCAGTCTTCTGAGAAAAAGCTAAAGATTCTTACATTATTAGACCATCATTCCACTTTTCAGACTTTCACCAGAAACCACACTCATTAGCCCTTTGATGATCCCCCTGTACAATCTCTCTTGTTCATCTTCTAAGATTGCATTTCCTGAAATGACATGAGTATCATGCCTGAGATACTCAATAACTTGTTGAACTGTGAAAAGTCAGGTCTATTTTTCTAAAAAATCACAAACTATTTTTAAAACTTGTAGTGACTTTACTTAGACCTTAATTCATCACTTTTCTAAATGTTTGTGAAGACACACAGACAACTTTCCAAATTATCCCTAGCATTCAAACACTAATTTCATATTGCCATTCATTTGTACTTATCTTTCTGCTATGTAAAGGACTTAGCTCTTTTAGTTTGTATTTCATATGCATAAGCTCTTTTCTTTCCCTGAAAAACAGCTGTTTGTCCTCTTCACTCTTTAAATCTCAACTTATTTGATAGATTTGTGACCTGGTTCCACCCTTCTACTCTCAAGAGCTGTGTGTCATAATGTAACATGCATGAACATTTCTTGTTTCTGCTAAACACATACGAAGTGCTAAATAATTACCTTCATCCATGGTTATCTGTCTGTTTCTCAGCGTTTCCAGAGAGACGAGAATTGACTTCTGGTATTTTCTGAAAACCTCCCACACTGTGTACATAAATATTTAACCTGCAAAAAATGCAGGAGCCTCTCTAGGCAACAAGATACCTGCAGAAAGTAAAATAGACATGGATCAGGTTTCTTCTCACTGACTCCTCTGCCAGGCAATGCCTGTTTTGCCAGTAGACTAAAACTTAGTAGATGAAACTCAAAACTGTAGGAAACTTAAGTTAAAAAAATACAGACTGATTCTACATATCTGAAAACAAAAGATGAGACGGGTTTCATTAGAATAATTTGTAAATTTCCACAATGTTTCAGAAGACTGTGAAACTTGATTGTCCTGGTTATTTCCAGAACCAGCTAAATTGACAGAGTTCCAAGTGGTATTCTATACAATTTCAGATCTAATTTCACATGAACTGAGTGATTAAATCAGTCCAGATAAAGTTGTTATTACACTAGAAAAAAGTTTTCCCTGTTTTTTACAACTTTTTCAAGGAAGTGTACAGCCATTTCCCTTCTCTGCTAATTAAAGGTAAAACAAACCCACACTTTCATCTCTGTCTATACCATTATGCAGAAACTCGCCTCAGATGCAACAGGCAGGTAATTATGAACTGTAAGTCAAATATGCTGTTCTCTTGAAATAACTCCAGGCACAAAACTTCTGATCTATTCCTATATTAATATGAACAAAACAGCAGCAGAAACAGGGAGAAGTAAACACTATTTAGCAATTGCAAAAGAAAATAGAGAATGAAATTTGCAGGTTGACGTGATCCAGCCTAGGCAGGTGAGACCAGTGGCTCCGGATTTCTACCTCACTGCTGTTGTTGTGTACCCCACCCTTATGACAAAAAGTACTAAACCCAGGAACTTGCTTTTAGACTTCAGTACAAAAAGAAGGCTTTTGGTCTCACTAACTCAACAAGCAGTTTCGCTGTGAGTTTCATTGTGAACCTTTGTGCAAATAATCCACAACTAATTTAAGTTCTATGACTATTTGCTCTACTGTGCTAATTTGAATATTTTATAGCTTCACTGGGATGTAAAGAACACAACATGAAACCTTTAAAATTACTTCTTTGAGAGAGTTTTTTTGTAAAAAAAAAGGAATTATTTTGTGATTTTTCTATTCTCTGATAACAGAGGGTGTTTTTGCCTTCCTCTTACCACAGGGGGGAAAAAAAGAATAAAGAAAGGAAAATGAGAAAAAGAAGCAATAGAAAATCCACCATCCGAACAAATTAGGGTGTTTGATTTTAAATATTCTAAATCTTATAAAATTAAAACATATTTGACAGATTATGTTTCCAAATTATTTTTACAGTAATAAATGATGTAAGACATATTAGCACTACAACTACTGCTAAAAGAAGAATCTGGCAAAGCAAATAGGAAATACTGGACTCCCAGCTGTATTTGTATAGGCAATTTTAAGTTTTTACTTAAATTTTTAATTTTCATTGTGATGTTTCTTGCTTTGTTTAATCTTTGAGGGCTGTGTTGTAGTCCCATTCTTGAACTGGAATATGACTGTTCTAACTATTAAACAAGCACAATAAAACATATTGGTAGTGCCATAGATATCTTGAGATCATTCCTTTCAGTGCGTTTGTTTTGGCTGGTATTCTTGCTGGTTTTACTTTAATAAGAATCTTTACCTGACAAATATCTACCTTTTTACTTAAAACATCCTTCAAAAAATCCCTACAGTAATCAGTTACACTGCATGCCTTTTTCTTAAATTAACGTCATTGGAACGCACTATTCCACTCTTGTCTCTTGTATTTTGTTATCCACGACAGTTCAGGTATAATTACGTGAAAAATAAATTTCTACGGTTAGGAGTTTCATGTTCCTCTTTGTATATTCCCATAACTTTGATTATCTGGAGAAACTTTTAGCAGTTCCAGGAATAAATAATTTACACTACTATACACTTGGGCTACATTTGAAATGTTGCATCTGCATCTTGTTCCTTTAAGAAAAATCAAATGCAAATCAAACTCTGAGTTATGTACATTTAGGCAGTTCTAAAATGGGAAAAATTACAACAAATATAAACATGCCTTGAACCTTGTTGTCCCTGAAACAGAAACAAGCTTATACTCTTTAAATTTTCCCTTTAATAACTGTGACTTGCTCCATGTCACTCACTGTCACTACTAGTGCCCTAGTAGTATTTCTTCACCAGTAGTTTGAGGCAATCTAGCCTAGAGTAAAACTGAAACAAAAGAAAAATAATTTTCTGGGGTTTTAGCTGGAAACACAATAGGGAATTCCTCTTCAACATCACAATATAGAAGTCTGTAGGAAATCTCCTGGATACAAACCATATTTTGCTGAAAGTCACTAATAAACTTACATTTAAATTGAGGGGAAAAAAACACATAAAATGGAGGAGATTAGAAAAATACTTTTTCAAATGGAATACTGCAGTTTAGATTTTTTCATTATTATTCTGAAGATTTGAGGGAAAGGTACATGAAAACTTTATTTTGTCTGAGGTCAAATTATTCCAATGTTCCATAGAAGTAAATCAATTTTGCAATCACTGGCTAATTGTGTATTAGTTCTGTCTCCTAATTTTGTGAGGTAAGCTGCTGAGTGCTGCTGAGTGAAATAGTAATAACCAAGCAGTCTACAAAAACTTCTCCTAACCACAAACCACCTCCATTATTCTGGGAACAAGATGTTACAAGACTGATTGGAATGTATAGTTTTCTCAGGTTTTTTAATGACTGTTCTTACCACACCTTGAATGTAGACAATGAGCAAAATATGATTCACTATTATATACTTATTATGTAATTCTTGTTTCTTCATAGCAGTGGGACCCAGGTCAGGGCTATGCCACTCAGAACATACATTACTTTGACTGAAGTGATTCTGAAGATTTGAGCATGATACTTGCTCCTCATTGTAGATAGGGAATGTTTTTTAATGTTTTAACCTGGATATTTTTTGTCAACAGATCTACTCACTGGTATGTATTTCAACAGCAACCAAAACAGCACAGTTTGCTTAGGGCATATTTATAAATGTTTGTAATATTAACTTTCTAAAAGACAAAAAGTGCACAAGAAATGGTAGTAGATGTAAAACTACTTTAAAAAATCAATTTCAGAATGCCAAATAAACTGGGAAATCCCAGCTGGCTAAATTTAACCTGCATATTGCAGTAAATCTGCTGATTAATTTTTTGTTAATTAGTGTTGTATCTTCTTTCTTTGAAGTTACAATAACCTAATTGTGCAGCAGGCTTCAGTCTGTTGTAAATCAGAGGCCTGCTCATCCTGCTGCTTGATTTCCCTAGAAGAGATGACCCAGTTCCATTCCTCCTATGATCAGTTCTGACACACCTCTTGTTTTGGTTTGGTTCTTTGTGAGGGAGGATGTTTGGACATTTTCTCCATTAAGGGCACCGACCTCTCCACAGATTTTATGCACAGTTCAATTGTTTAAAGTCAGTTGTGCTCCCTTGACCTGAATGACTCTTCTGTTATTATTTACACCCTCTGATTACCATTATACACTGCATAGGACAGTAAAAAGCTTATGCATTCCCATTTTTTCTTGTCCCCTTAAGCACTTTCCCTTGAATGTTCACTGAGTTTTACCTTCTACTGTAATTTACTATTTTTGTTACAGTTTTATCATCAAACAGGTCTATTTTGCTCTACTGTGATTTGGAAGAAGATATATGTAACAAGGATTCCCAAAGTTTTTTTCCTAGAGGCTTCCTACAAGGTGCACATTTTCCTCATATAAATTACTTTGGCACACAGTTACAGTGTTTTTTGTCTGGAAGGCAGTCTGAGACACTGAAAAGCTTCTGGAAGTGTTTCTTTGAACTTGACTTCATTTAAACTGAATGGGATTTGTAATCTCCAAAATGATGTTATCTTGACATGATTTCTCATGCAGCTTCTCTGCTTGTTTCTATGAGATGATGGGCTATTTTTATTTCTCTGTGCAGGGGGCTGCTCACAAACATTTTGGATCTTCTAGATAGACAAGCCATGTTTAACCATGAGACTCAGAATATCCCATTACACTTCCAAAAATTTATGGAACTGCAGAAAGGCATATATTGCACCTAAGAGAGCTGTAAGTATTAAAACTGATTATAGAAGCAGATGCATATTTGACTAAACCATGGAATTCTGGTTGCCTGAGAATTATTGCTAATTCAGTATTTCATGAGGCAGTAACAAAATGCAAATGCATGTTAAAAGACAGAGGTGTTAAATATTTTATACAGTGTAAATAAAATGAATCCTTGTTAGAAAATTCCTCAAAAACATTTATGATTTTTTTGCATCAGTATCAACAAATCCATATTGCCCAATCTTTTCCCTATTTACAAGCTGGTAAAGAGGTTCAGAACTGAAACATGATCTGAATGGGAAATACAATAATTAATAAACAAAACCTTTAAAAGACAATCCATAAGAGATACTATAGTTTTGAATTTTTGTTATGCATGAAACTAAAAAAATTAATTGTTTGTCCAGATTTGAAGCCATCCAGCCCATAATAACATAGGATCACAGGAATACACATAATCACAACCTGACTCCAGATGGACCTCACTAGAATCATGCAGATCAGGTGCAAATGAATAGATAGTGTAGCTGTTCTCACTGAATTTGATATTTTATCTCTTGTTATGTCACAGGAAGAGATGAAGGTCTGAGGAGGCCCTATGCCTCAATAGACAGGAAAGGCATTTTTCTGAATAATGCAACAGACACACTTCCCGAAACAGGATTTGTACAGGAATTGGTAAATATGTGTTAGTAAAAACACTGCATTATCTCTGGAATATCTTCTAGGAAGAAGGCCTTCAGTAGGCCTGTTGTTAGTCCTACATGCTCTTAGGTCTGTATCACTGCTATTAATGTCTCTGCTGCCTGAAACCTGAGTACACTGCAGGTCCTGGCTGCCTAAGGAAATGGAGTAATGTGTTCCTGCTCAGTTTTTGATGAAGTGGATAAAAGCTATTGAAGATAAATGAAGTCACGAGGTGCAAAAGATGAGAGAGGCAGATTCTAGTTGGCTCTGGATTGCTATGAGGTGGTTCAAAATGGATGGCTGTCCTGGTTCGGTTTTGTGATATATCACCTGATCATACTGTCATGAGCTCTTTCAGGATAATGCTATTTCATAACAATGCAATTTTTGAGCACCAATTTTCTCTTAAAGTTTATCTCATAGGCAGTCTGAAGGTCATTTGTAAAATGGGGTATTTGGTTTAGTATAGATAGAATTGTAATTTCCTAAATTTCCCCAACCTTAACTCTTCTTCAAGGCACTTTAGGTAGAACAAACACAGAGTTACAGTAGGTAGGTAGCAGCCTCTGAAGTAGATGTAAGGGCTGCTACTCTCACTTTCAAACTTCCTGAATTATTTTCATATCGTTTTGTGTAGGATGGATTGCTTGGGGAAATTCCATCTTCCCAACTGAGCTGTCATCACTAGCCTTAAGAGAAATACAGTAAATTCACGAATACAAGCTGCACTGAGTATAAGCCGCATCTCTGGGTGTTGGCAAATATTTCGTTCTTTATCCATAAATAAACCGCACCTGAATATAAGCTGCTCTGTCGTCCGCAGCGAGGATCCGCGTGCAACGAAGTTGCCAAATACAAACAGAACCGCGGCATGGCGGGGGGTGTACTGGTTCAACTAAGGCTATGCAGGCTCGGCCCGCTAGGGACTGCTGATGGGGCCAGGTGGCCCAGCTCGGTGGTGCCACTCGGGGCTGGCCACCGCCTCTGGGTTCACTCGCCCTGGCCCTGCTCCCACCGCGGCACCGACCGGGCACGGAGCACCCCCTGCTCCCGCCACGGCAGCGGAGGGTGGGGGCAGAGCCCCACCCCCCCTCCTCCTCGAGCCGTGGCAATGGCGGTGCGAGGCTCCCGTCGGCTCCCCCAGCCGCAGTAATGGCGGCACGGGCTCCCCCCGTCTCTCCCCCGGGCTGTGGCAGAGAAGGGAAGAAGAAAGCTCTCCTGCCTCTCTCCCCGCCCCCCGTGCTGCCTGCAGGGAGCCAGGGCAACAGAGTAACAATTTGTAACAATCGCGAAATGCCGGTTTTTATTGGCAGGTGCTTGGCTCGGCAGCCTGGCTGGCACGTCTGGGGTTGTAAATGTCAGAAAATTATTCACATATTAGCTGCCCCCGAGTATTAGCCACACTTCCGGGTTTCCACCAAAATTTTTGTCAAATTGCTGCGGCTTATATTCGTGAAATTACTGTATTTGGCATGGCCAAAACTGGCAGTTTATCAAATGATCATTTTTATTTTCTATTTTCACTGAATATTTCTGTTTCTCTCAACTGCAATCCATGCACTGAGTATTGTAAATAAATATACTTATTTCTGTCACTTTTGAGACATTTGAGCCTCTACAACAGTGGCTGCATGCTTCACCACTTCGGAATAAAAAATGAAAACTCAGCAATAAACAATATGTAAACTGTGCTAGCTTTGTGAAACAAATGATGGAGTAACAGTTAAAAACCTAACAATAAACAATTATTAAGAGCTCCATCCAATTAAACTGCATTTTTTTAAGTGGCAGTATTTTGTACAATACAGCACTCTTGTGCAGATGGAGCTCCAGGAAGACAATGAGTCAACCAACATCTGTCCACCCATTAAGGAGCAAAAGAAAATGCAAACAGCTTCTGCAATGAGTACTACACAATGCCTTCTTGTGACATCACTCTGAAGGTGGAAACATGGGCCTGAAAGACGACAGAATTAGATTCTTTAAAGACCCAACCCCCCAAAAACCTTAGAAGTTTAAAAATGCTATGATAAAAATGGGATAGTAATCAGATTATGGAAAACTATATTAGTAAAAAGAGGCCACAAGGAGGAGTGTCTTACTATGCACTTGCAGCACACTGAGTCCTATCCTTAGCCATGCTCATTAATAGACAGGAGAAACAGTCCCAGAAAAAGAGTATAAACAGAGATTCTGGCCAGCACCTGACCCAAGTGAAATAAGACTGCTAGTGTCATTCTGACATGGCATTCAGGTGGGCTAGAATAATCTGAACATCACACACAATAATTAAATAAACAAATCAACATATACCTGACAGCTTGCTCGCTGTTTTATTGTCAGCTGGAAAGCCCCTTCAATTATTCAGCTTACTGAAAACATGTAAAATACTTTTGTCAAATGATATATTAAATGTAAAGGGGGAAAAGAAATAGCAAAGCATAGGAGAAAATTTCTCTCTGAGAGTTGGGAGGCTGGAGACTCCCTGGGAGCCAGAGCGTTCCCATGGGGGCCACCAGGCAGGGCCTGGCAGCTCCTCCTATCCCATCACCCCAACCAGGAGCAGGACACCTGGTGTGGGCACTGTAGGCAGCCCCAGCTCCAGGCATTCAGCACCTCTAGAGTGGGAATGAGACAGGCCATCAGCCCATAGGCTGGGTCCCACTTTTGGTCCCAGCCTTCTGTAAGGCAACAGAGCAGTGACTCAAGTGGGGAATAAATGCTGAGGCCGGTGCTGAGGGAAAATCCTGGGACTGTGTCCTTCAGCACCCCTGGAGGCTCTTCCCTTGGGCTCCCGGGATGGAGACCTCCTTGACTCTGAGGAGCAGATTACTCTTGAGCACTACACACTTGGGCGTACAGAGGAAGATGTGAGCTGTGCTGGAATGTGCATGTGTGTTGCATTACATTTTAGAAATTTGTGAGGGTCCCCTGTAAAAATTACCATCAATCTCTTCCTCTTCCTCCTAATACAATTAATTGTTAGACATGGGTTTCAAGGACAGACTGCATTTCATACATGTTCATGTGAAGCAGATCAGCCATACTAGGAGCTCCTGTGCATTGCAGCCAGTCAGCAGGAGGATGAAAGTCTCCTGGGAGTCCTATCTGGCCATTGCAAACACTACTGGCTCAGCAGCAGGTGAGCTTCACTGGACATCATGCTCCAGGACAATCTGAGATGTTAGGGATATGCACGGTGTTGTGCTGTGCTGGTTTGGCAAGGAAGAGCTTGCAGAAAACCACTTCTAGTAGATTTACCCTCACCTTGTGCAAATCACTCTCACTTTGAACTTCAGAGTTTAATGTTTCAATCTCTTTCTAATTATGTAGGTGCCAATTATTGCCCTTATATTATGCCTGCCTTTTTCCATGAGTTTCTTTCCATGAAAAAAAAAAGTTATTTATATGAAATACTAGACACATTCTATTACTGGCTTATTTCTGCCATGGGCCCACACCCAAAAGAGGAAGAGCTAGTAGCCATCAGATCTTAATGAAGTGAGGATGCCGCCTTGACACTTTACCCTTGCTTCACTCAAAGTTTCACTGAGTAAAAATATATACTACTATAGTAACCTTTGAAATTATATCAGACATGTCAAAATGAGATAAGAATAACTCAAGTTTAGTTTTTCTTAATATTTAATGATATGATGCCAAAATAATTATGGAAACCTATTAAAAATGGGAATGTGGTCAGGGCAGGAGAGGAGAGCTACCATGGCTTGCTCATTTGTTGTATTTTCCCTTCTGAAATCTGCTCATACTTTCGCCAGCACATAGTTTCGCAATGACTCTTTTTTTTTCCCTAATGTTTCTCTGCTTTGGGTGGCACCCAGATATAGCTGCTGCCGATGATTACCAGGGTTGTGGAAACATTGGTTGCTGGGTGGAGTTTCCTGTGCAGGCTATAAAAGCTTTGAGAGCCCTCTTCTTCTTTAATCCTGACGGTGCAGCCCTGCAAGGCAGTGTTTGTGAGGAGAAAGGTAGGATTCTGTAGCTCATTATTGCTCTCTACAGACCCAGTGCACTTTAGGAATTGTATGCTGAATTTGTTAAGTGACCTGGTACAAACTGTCTGTGGGTTGGTCTTGCTGTCAGGGTAAAAAGATGGGTGTGGGCAGGAGAAATTCTTTCCATTCTGGAACATTTTACACAAGGGTTTGGACAATTGTTGCTTTTATTTGATGCAATTAAATAAGGATAATTAAAAAAAGGTTAAAACTTCAAAACCAAACTTATTTGGAGTTGACCATTTCATATGCTTTCTTTTTGTCTTTTAGTAGGCTGCTGTAGAAAAATCTCCAGAGTTCCTAGAAAACTACTATGCTGTGTATGTAAATTTAAAATATAGAAAAAGCTGTTGTTACTTCAACAACAGTTTGCTGCATTATGACGGTAGACTCATTGTTCATGAAAGTGATGAGCATTAAATCTAGGAGATTTGATTTGAAATCAAATCAGAAATAAATTTTTGAAATCCAGCCAATCTTTTAGAAACTTGTGAGCAAAATCCTGCTTTTCTGACTAAGAACTTGACAAAACCATGTAAAAGTTGTATTCTTTCTGCTAAATCTTTCCACAGAATTTTACAAGGATGGGATTTTTTCGTTTCTCTGATGTTTCCATATTCATCAGACTTTCCGCTGCAAAGTAAATGACGCTATTAGATCTTCTGGCTGTTTTTCTGACTGGTGTCATGACTGTAATATACATCAAGATCCTAGTATTGAACCTTTGAAAATAACCAGGAATCTGACATATTTCATTATTTGGTTAAATAAGCATAGAAAAATGCTGTCATTTAAGACAGACTGTAGTGTAAAAATCTAATTTGTGTCTTTAAATATTTTTAATAAGGTATTTTCTCAAAACCTTATTTTTTTTTTATTTGTCCTGTTTGTGGGTGCACCTTCAGGGGATTAAGAGCCAGACAGAAAGTAATATTGTGGTGATTTTTGTGAAACAACAGTTAGGGCTTTAAATCTGGATATCTGTCTGACTTTTCAATCCCGTTGTGATGTTGATCATTCCAATTAGGAATCAGTTGCTTCAGTCCTTTTCATACTATATTAAAGTAATATTTGGACTGACTGTATCCCTCCTGGATCTGGGTACTGTTTACTTGATATCTTTGCATTTTAGAGCGGCGAGACAAAGTATTGGGCAAGACCTTGTCTCCATCAGGGCGTGGGGTGACTTCCTAGATACTAGTCTTCTTTTTTCTTATCAGCTGTAGTTTCTTCCAAAGCAGAAGAAGAGTTTTATATGTATGTTGGTTTCTTACCTTGCTAAGCTGATTCAAGTAGGCTAAGGTCTTGAGCTGCTCTGAAGGACCATTGACTACTTTGACTTTCATTAAAATTGTATTATTTCTTTAATAGATGGAAATAGATGGATCTACATGTCAGTGTTTTAGTTCAAAAGAAAAAAAAACCCCAAACTTTTAAAAGTTTTTAAGGCACAGACTTTTTTTCTTACTGTGTAATTTAAATCAGAAAATACATGAAATTTTAGAGGCTTAATAAACCAAATTTAGTGTAGTCTAGTAGCCTTCTGTTCCAGCCAGCTCCAAAGACATCAAAACCTTTAAAGCTTGGTCTCAAGGGCGGGTGTGGGGATAGGTAGAAGAATGTGTTAGCAGCACTTCCTGAAGCTAGCTTTCCCTGAAAAGGGTTACTTTATCCAGCAAAATACACGTCTTCTCAGATCTGGTGCTGGGAGACTGCATCTTGTTTCATGGTTTGGAGCAGTTCTCTGCTCTGTGAACCAGTCAGTCAGCAGACATACCAAGACATGTCAGTGTTGATGACTCAGTGCACCCAGTATGGAGACTTTTAAGTGTTTCCATCCTGCTGCATACGGCCTTTGTGTGTGCTGTTACAAAGTGCAGTAGAATTTCGAGTACCATACTGCTTCATCTGCCATTGTTATCTCTTCTGTCAATAGAAGGATGCAGCAGTCACTCTGACAGCTTGAGGAAAGTGCAGGTTGCAGTTGTGATGTGAGCATGCTTTTTGA